>NC_086153.1:190971655-191302488 GCF_035149785.1 Candoia aspera | reverse complement strand
TGCATTCAGCATTCTCTTTTCCCAGCTGGGGAAGTTCCCCAGGGAAACTAAGCAGGTTGGAAAAAATAATACCAAGAAACCAGGATCAGGGTCAGTAAGGGGCAAGGCCTGAATAATGTCAGGAGATCCAAGCCAAGAGGCATGCCCACAGGTCAGATACTTCCCACCCTTGCTCAATGAAAAGAATTACAGAAAATCTGGGGTATCATCTCATAGCTGAAAAATCCATTATCTGGGCGTGGAAAGAAATAGCTCATAGACTCCAACAGGCACAAGAGTGTGTGAGTCATACAAAATTGATACTATGAATACTACTCACACTATTCATACTTTCTTTGGAGTACAGTCCACTGGAGTCACAATCTCGTCAGTTTTTAAATTATTATTAATTCCCTTCCCTAAGTCTCACCCCCTCCCAGCCCCTTAAATTTTTGTACTTCTTCGTATGTTCTTATAACATATGCACGCAGCTCAATGTAAGAAAAGAGAGTAGAAAACCATGCACTTCAGGGAAATACTCACAGGAACCAGAAGGAACAACACTGAAGGAAGGGAGAAAAATGGGGAAAGACGACCAAGAAAACCCAAAGAGGAAATTGGAATATGACTTGTTGAAACCAAGCAGCTTATTGGACCTAAGTAATGACATCATTTACTCATCCGGCTTCCTTTTTTGCCAGCTCCTCTGTTTTTTCTTCTCATTCCTTCTTCTTTATATACATATTTATTGTTCAGATTCCCTTTTGCTGTACCAGACTTAACTCTCTGAAGCTCACTGTTTCCCCCCCCCCGCCCCGTCAATCTAGCTTCAACACAAGCTTTCTCTTCCCCAAGAATAAACAGTACAGCTTTGCAGACTATTAGAAGCAGAGTGGTACAGATTGCCCAAACAGCAAAAAGGAACAGGAATTGCAACAGTTTCGATAACTTTCCCAACTCCTGCATTTCCCAAGCACTGTCAAGTTAGGAAAACTGCGGAAGTGCTTGAGACCTTATGGCCACATGAAATGGCCTGAGAAGGAAGCGGTCTTGGGCCACGTCAGATCTATGGTCCACCTGCCTCCTCTGGGTAAGTTTACACATCACACTAAATCCTAATAAGAGTTGGCTGCATTTTGACTTAGCACAAGGGTGAACAACTCGGGAGAAGTTGAAGGCCCAGCAGGAAAAGGGCCATGTGACCTACGTGGGCAGGGCAAAACTCCCTCCCAGCTTGTGTGTTGGCAGGGGTGCCTTTGCTTCCAAAATGGAGGTATGCATGAGTTATGATGAGCACTACAGCTTTTCTACTTTTATTCCTTCACAGTTGTAGGAAACTGTACTACCAATAATAGCTAGGGGGGCTTGTGGGCCACAAGTGACTTGATGCTTGTGTGAACCCAGCTAACTGTGGCTTATTTAGCGAACCACATTTAAAACAGACCTAGCTTAGCATAATGTGTGAACCATGTAGTTGATAGTCAGTAGCTCTCCAACGTTTCAGAGAGTAGCTTCTTCTGGTCCTATCTGGGGATGCCAAGGATTAAACCTGGAACTGTCTGCATCATGTGAAACAGGTAAGGATCTAAACTGCAACCCTCTGGGGTACAGTTGGGAACACAGCTTGGAGAGAGGGCAGTGACTAAATTTGAAATAAAAATAAAAATAAAATAAACAATCATCTGCTCAGAATAGGCATAAGAAGAGGGCTACTAGAATTGGTCTGCAAAAACCAGGATGACATTAGATGACATTAGAGGAGATTAAAAAAAATCTCTTTGCTCCTATTAGCAATTGTATGGATTACTGCCTATCAGCTACCTAGATACAAAAGAAGGTAGTGTTGGGCAACAACAGGTATTTCTCATTGAAGGAAATGCTTTGCATACTGCAGACTTAGAGACCAAGAGGACCTTTTAAAAAGCAGCAACAGATCCCAGATAGTTCCAAATGACTGGAAGATCCAAGCCACCTTCAGATAAACCAAACACCGAGAAACTCCACAAATGGTGTACGACAACTTGGTGCGTTGGCATGCTTGCAGAACTCTGCCTTTCATTTCAAGGCATTTCCTGTACTGCACTTGAGGTTTGCTGATGAGATAGTTGTGGTATTAGAAAGGCAATGGCTCATTCACACATGTGCTCTCACAAAAACATATTTATGAAACAAAAAGGCCAGCAGAAATCAACTGAAAGTGGTATCTGAGATGCATTAGGAGCTATTCCTTTTTGCATTTCCCATCTAGCACCCCTTCCTACCCCTTTTCTTTTTCTAGTCAATCTTACAAATCTCCCCAGTTTTGGGGGGTGGGGATAACATCAGAAAGAAAATCTTACACACAAACCATGAAAGCAACATCCATGGCTTGGATCGAGACTTGACCAAGTCACTTTTAAAGAGTGACTGGGACAGGTTATGAAATAATAACAAACGGGCAAAAATGAAGGTGCTAACATGGGTGCACATCTCCGATCCTCTGAATGCTTTGCTAGTTCTTTTTTTCCCATCTATGCACATTAAGAGCAGCAGCAAAATCCGCCCCCCCGCCCCCGTACTTAAAGCTGCCAAGCAGTGAACTCCAGAGCGAAAGCAGGGCACCTCTGACAAATACCGAATGAGCGAGACTCGCTTTGCAAAATAAATGGATACATAAATATATTTTCTTCAATCGAAGAGACTGGATACATAAATATACTTTCTCCACCAGCAGGGGCTGCTTACAAGCGCTTCCGGAGGGATTCCAAAGGGGAAATCAAGGCTCGCCAGGAGCCCAAGGAGGAGATCGGCCAGTCTGAAGCTGGGGGGGGGGGGCAGAGGGCGCACAAGAGTTTGGATTGCTCCCCCGCCCCCCGCGGGAAGAGGTCGCGACAAGCAAGAAGGGGCGAGAAGCATAGAGCAAGCACTCCAGATAGAATAGATCGCTCGTTCTGAGAAGGGAAACTCACCGCTGAACTAGTGCTTATTATCTGCTGCTGCTGCTGCTGCTGCTGCACAGCCCCCCAAGTGTGAAAAATACCAACCTAAACTTCTCCGCGCTCGTTCCTTCCTTCTGGAGCCATTCAGAGACTGCCAGTGGCCAGAACTCTCCCCAGATGTTTATGGCAAGCCAGCGGGGCTCGGCGGCCGATGTTGTCAGCTGCCTGTTAACCCTTTCGGCCAACGGGACAGGGAAGAGGAAGGCGAGAGACCGCCAGCCCCACCCCTCGGGAGCCCCTTCCAATCCTTTCTTTCTCGCCCGCCCTGCGCTTAGGGTCAACCCAGGAAAAAAAGAAGGGGCGGGGAGAGGCCGTAGGAGGGATCCAGCCACTTCTCCCCTGGCGGTGATTTGCGCGGGACTGGCCCCCAGGCTCCCTACTTCCAAAGGGGGAACGGGAGGAAGCAACGCCCGTGCTGCAGCCGGGACCTTTCGGCCGGAGGGGCGGGGAGTTTTGCGCGGACTTGGCTAGCATCTCGCTCTCGTGCAGCAGGAAAAGGAAGGATGGGCTCCTTCTGAGCTTGCTCTCTGTTGGGTCTCTCTCTCTCCCCCTTGCTTGAGTTCCAGCCGCGTTGTCCCCATCCCGCCCTAGGGAGCAGGCCCAGTATGGACGAGGAGCGCCCGAAGCAGTTGCCTTCACCCTGCCCTTTGCCCCGTGGCTGCTGCAACTGGAAATGCGGCCTGTCGTTTTTGGCAGCGCCCCCAGATTCTCTGGAGCAAGCCGAATTGGCAGGGTGGAAAAGCAATCGCTTTTGCCAGCACATCAGTAGCAAGATGGAGTGATGACCCGTGGCTTGGAAAAGGAGTAGGTGATGTCTCCAAACAGGTCTCAGAAAAGAGGGTTATTAACACAGCATAATGAGAGCCAGGTTGGTAAAGTGGTTAAGGCACCAGGCTAGAAACCAGGGGACCTTGAGTTTTAGTCCTGCCTGAGGCAGGAAGCCAGCTGGGTGACTTTGGGACAGTCCCTCTCTCTCAGCCCTGGGACTTGTCCAGGCAGTCTCTGAGAATCTGACACAACTGAACGGATTAAAAGAAGACAAGAATAGCAAGAAGAAAGGTATCTGTGTTTACTTGGATGATGGATTTGTGGATTTTGTTTGGTCTTTGCTGCTATTTGAGATACACAGAGGATTTTGACTGGGAATCCAAAGCAGACTCCGTGCCATCTCTGAAGTGCAAATAATAACAACAATGGAATACACTGCAAAGCTGGCCAATTGTTTTCTTTCAGCAGTTCCCCCCAAGAAGTTAAGCTGCAAACCAAGAAACGGCTGAGCTGTAGTAAGCAGTATTGGCAGGGTTCATGCCTATTTTCATCATTTGCTGTATGTTAACCATGGTCTCAGAGCCAGTTTGGTCTAGTGATTAAAGGTTAGAAACCGGGAGACCGAGAGTCCTAGTCCCGCCTGAGGCACAAAGCCAGCTGGGTGACTTTGGGCCAGTCTCTCTCTCTCTCAGCCCTAGGAAGGAGGCAAGGGCACACCACTTCTGAAATCTTGCCAAGAAAACTGCACGAGTTGTCCAGGCAGTCACCAGGAGAAAACACTGACTCAAAGGCAGAAAAAAAAAAAGAGAAAGAAAACCCACATGGTTTCAAAAGGCACAATTGGTCTGGTTCACATATAAGGCACATCTTGAGGAAGCAAAGGAACTTTAAATGGCATACGAAAGGCCACATCTCAAAAAGTGTGTGTAGCCAGCCAGGATACAGACAATACAATCTAATTTACAATTACATTTAGATTTAACCGTCAATTAAAATAAAGTTGATAGGATTGCTCAACAAGTATAGAATAGGCTTTTGCGATTTGGTGGGATCTGAAAGGGACACATCCAGAACTGCTAAGGGAAATGGTTCCCCTGCCATAAATTGTAGCTCACAAACTACAATGGCTTGTTTGGGGCTAAGCCAGAGCCCCCATGTGGTAGCGCATGGCTTGGTGGTTGTGAACCATGCAGGGCTGTACGAGGCTATTCCCCTTCCAGTCCTCAAAATAGCACAAAAGATTGTTTTTGTTCTGGGGTTGCCATTAGGGAACCTGCTTGTAAAAATGCTTCATGCTAAATTGGAAGGGAGTTTGAAAATGCAGCTGTTTCAAGAACTTTGTTGGCGTGGCCCACTGAATCACATCCTAGTCAACCACACATTTTGCTTGAACCCAGCTGGTGGTATTAGTTTATTTCAGGTTTATGAATGAACATAACAGCCTAGTTCATTCTGTCTTTGTAACATAATTTAGAAATGAAAATACAAAACAGTTAATGAATGCCTTGCAGACAAGGTTATCCTGTCTTGAGAAAGAAACTCAGTAATCCCAATTGATTTTGTTTAGTATAAGATAGGAGAAACAGAAACTTGGACAGGCTTTCAAGGTTCAATTACTATATCCTACAAGACTAATATAGCTTTCCTGGAATCCACATGGTGTCTGTTTCTTGATCTGGCCTACCTTAAAAGGCTGGCATCAATCTTGAAAGCCTGTTCAAGCTTCTCTCTGTCCCATATTACTCTAACATAATCAAGGCAAGGTTATTTTGAATTTCTTTCTCACACTTGCTTCAATCTGTCACTTCTTTTTTCTGATACTCTTCCTCTTTGCACTGGGAACAACTACTGAATTTGGCTAATGTAGATGGTAAAATTTTCATTTGGCTTTTTTTTTTTTAAATGAAGCCTAAACTCTGTACTTTATCCAACCACAATAAACACACTTTAGGCATAGATTTTGTCTTTGGGACTCATACACTTAAAATTCATAAAATGGCTAAATAATCAAGGCTTTTATGCATAAATATGTACAGTAGCTGTAAATGGACAATTCAACCCCTTAAAGTTGATTGTCACAGCCTGTTCTTCCTTGCTGCCACTGCATGTCTTGTCACTTCCTGGTTATAAGACTTTAACAACATTTACACATTTCCCCATAAAAAGGGGCAGGAAGGATATGAGGATTTTTGTTTCTTATTTTCTTTTTGTTTATTAGTTTATGTCTGTGTTTAATATGGCATTCTGGGAGGAAAGTTAGGGTTAAGATTTCAAGACTAGCCCCCTTGAACTGCAGTCTGCTGTCAGGCTGATATTCATATTGGTATTTCAAAGATGCTCAAGTCCTTAACTTTATGGTATATCACTTTCCCTCCCTCGCCCCCCCCTTTTTTTTTTCCTAAGTTGGCACAATTAATGGTAGGCAAACCCTTAACACAGGGCTCCCTTTTGGAGAGAAAGAGAGAGAGAACCTTAGTTAAAAATGATGGCTTTAAAACTAGAAAATGAACATTCTTTGGCACTATACGTTTATGCTGTGCAAGGAGAAAGATTAAGAGGTAAAACCTTTTCCTGTGCCTTTAACAGCTGCAAAGGAGATAGACACTTAGCAGCTGTAACTTTCCTGATATGGAAATGATGCAGCCTTGGGAAATTTCAGCTGTGGAGTTTGGATACACCTGCTACCCCACCCTTCTCATTCAGCTGCTAAAGGCCCAAGTTCTTTGCCAGGAGGGGAAAAAAAAAATAAATGGTGGCAATGTGCTTTGTCCAGCTGCTCTCTGAAATCGCTAAGAGCTAGTCATTTACACAGGAAGTTGATCCTCATTATTTCCTGCCAAGTCCGACAGTTGCAGATTTATATAACACATCCCTCCTTTGTGCTTCACATCACTTAATCTGGAAAAAAAAAAGAATGACTATCTTTGTTTTATTTTATTTTGATTGCATTTGATATTCTTAAATTATTTGTAGCCTGCTTTTCTAAGCAAAAGGCCCCTTCAAACACCAACAGCCAACATTCATGTTATCCAACCATTAAGCAAAAATAGCTTTATATAAAGACAATAGCTGGGGTGAACTCCAGTTGTGTCCAACTACTGACAAAATTGGATGTGCCCCTGAGAAGATCTTCCCAGGCCCGACTCCAAATCTAGTTTTGAACCCTGAAGTGTTTTTTAGAGCAGATCTTTAGAGGACCAACATTAGATGTAGCCTAAGCAGTTTACATATGATCTGCCCAATGCCAGCAGCTACAAGCACAGGAGGTCAGGCTTAAATCAGAGGTTTTTATGGCAACTATAATCAGGGTTCTGTATTGCCAATTGTGCCAGGTGAGTTTTCGGTTGTTTAGTTTCAGCTAGTCACAGAGGTCAGTTAGGGGAAGGGCTCCTTTTATGGGAGTTGGCAAACTGTCCTGTATCAGCAATTACAAATGTAGGAAATCAGAATTCTTTATAGCCGCTATAAATTTCACTATAGTGCAAGAACTCAGGAAAAACGAGCAGGCTTACTTCAGAAGTCAAGATTCCATGAAAGCAAGGCCAAGATCCAGAAATCGAGCCAAGTACAATCTTGTTCTAGTCAGGGAATTAGAAGTGGCACATTTCCAGGAAGTCAGGTGCAAGGTTGAAGTTATTTGCCAACAGAAGTCAGACTCCCAAGCCCTCCTTTTATAGCACTGACTCAAGTATGCCTATTTTTGTGAGTCATGCCTCCCTCTTTTGAGGAGCTCATTGAACATTTCTTGATCTCACTTGGTCTGCAGGTGTGAAGGCTGAAGAACTCCTGCTCAGGCTTTAGGTCAGCTGGCTCAGCTGCAAGGGTGGGCTGACTACCTGCCTGCGCCAGAAGTGGAAGTGCATCCTCAGTCTAACCTAACTGGTCCTTTCTGAGCCTCATTGGCAGATACCTGAGGGGCCCACCCCTGAGTTGCAAGGTTAGAACCCATCTAGCCCTGCTCTCCAGTTCCAGATCTGATTCATCAGAGAGGCCCATAGCATCAAATAGTAAAATAATGTAAGGATGGTAGAGACAGTGGAGCAAAACACCCTAACTCCCTGAAAGAACAAAACAAGGGAAAATGACTGGCAGACAGACTGACGGGCAGACAGACTAACGGATGGATGGATGGGTGGACAGAGGGATGGACGGATGGACGGATGGACTGACGGATAAACGGATAAACAAATGGACAGACTAAAAAGGCTTGCCCATTCTAGTTTTTAAAAAATATTTTTATCAAAAATTTTCTATTTCAAAGGAGAAAATACAGTACATGAGCATCTAGAGAAGTCAAAATTACCTAAAATAATGGAACAACAAAAACAGTTGTTGAATAGACCTGTAACAGGGAGAGAAATAAAAGAAGCACTAAAAAATAGCAAATCAGGAAAAACACCTGATGGGCTACCTGCATTGTATTACAAATATTTTGACAATGAATTGCTACTGCCCTGCAAACAGTAATGAATTCTGGAATAATTCCAGAATTTTGGAAAGTAGCAAATATTGCTTTAACACATAAAGAAGGTCAAATGCCAATTTTACTAAAGAATAACCTTCCAATATCATTATGAAATAATGATTATGCAAAAAATCCTAACTCACTGAAAGAACAAAACAAAGGAAACCTAAATAATAATAAATGTCACAATGACATTACACATGTCATTACATCATCATGCATCATTCTCTTCATGACCCAGATGCTGCACAGTACATCATTTGAGCCATTTGCATGATGATATGGTGTGATGATGTCACTTGCTCCCTTTGTGGATACCCATAATATCAGACTGTCCCCTCAGATGGACTAATCAAAACGCAGATTATCAGATGATGGGAAAGAAACTGTGGTTAGACTGTGTAGTTCGTATTCTCTTATGCTAGTTGACAAAAGCCCTTTGATGTCTCAAGTATAGGCCTTTCTTGTTTATGTTCCCTAGTTTCATTTTGGCTAGCGCTTGAACTGGGGGCCTCTTACATATAAAAACATTCTTTAGTCCAGTGTCATTTAAAAATTATTATCTGAGAGAGGATACAGATATGTACAGTATGTATAGTTATACATAAAAACTAGGAATTGTCTTAAATAGTTGTGATAAGTGCGCAGTTCACTCAAGAACAATTTGAGACTGGCTTTGAATTTTGGGAGGTATTGCAATTGAATATCCAACTTCTCACAACGCAAATGGTTAGCTCAGCCTTCCTCAACCTTTTGACCCTGGAGGAACCCTTGAAATATTTTTCAGGCCTGGGGGAACCCCTGCACATTCAGGCTCAAATATAGGCCAGAAATTACAAAATTATTACATTTGTTTCATGTGTAGGCCTTTGTATATGCCTTAACAGTGTTCTTAAACTAAAAATAAAGAACAAAACTTACTTCTTTAATGTGAAGTTGCCTGAATTTGAAATAATTTTAAAATAAATCTGATCTCCCAGGGAACCCTAGTGACCTCTCGCAGAACCCTGGGGTTCCACGGAACCCTGGTTGAGAAACCCTGGGTTAGCTTCTGCTGTTTCATGAAGAATCTAATCTGAGACTGTAATGTAAGCTGCTATTTAACTCAAACTTATTTGGTCATAATAATCCTTCTCTGGTTTTTTTTTTCCTGCCCTACCAGTAGTATTCAGTGGCAGAACAGGATTTACTATGTTAGACTAATTTCAGAGAACCCCCCTAGCAGCCTTTCACTGACATTTTTTCCTGCGGCCTAACACAGCAGAGCACAAATCAAAGAAACAGACTGGCTTTGAGGATAGTAGATGAAAAGAAGAAACTGGCCAGAAAAGAAAAATAACAATTATGTCAGTATTATTTATTTATTCGTAGATTTAGGACAGCTATCTCCATTTCTTCCATTGCATTTATAGCACTCAGTAAAGCTTGGAGCAGTTTTGTAAAAAAAAAAAAATCTAATATATATTAAACAGTATCTGAAGATTATTTTGAGTAGTCTGTTTAGGATTTATTTATTTAATCAATTTATTAGCTGTCTCAATCATTGAAGCTACTCTAGATGGTTTACAAGAAAATAACAATTAAGAATAAATGCCATAATATATCAGACCTCCTCAAGGAGCCACAATACCATAACAAAACACTTGAGTGGGGTTACAAATTATTCTGCCCCACGGCTTGTCAGAAAAGCCAGGTCTTTAAAGCAACTTTAAGGCTAGCAGGTCAAGGCTGTGCCACCTTCTGGGAGTGGTTATTCCACAGCATAAGAGTTGCTACAGAGAGTGCGCGTGCATGAGTAGCGGAGAAAATAAATCTAGCAAACAAAAGGGAGACTGTATTGTTCCCTCCTCCCCACCCCCTGGCCTTTTTAGACATGACCAGGCTCAAATCCAGTTCTTCTCTTTGCCTAATCCCATCAGACCCAGACTGACACTCCCTGCCCCAGACAAAGGCCCCCTGCCAGCCCATCTCAGCCAAAGAATGGAAGCCTCCTCACCAGCTCACAGCACAGGCCAAGGGCAGCCCTTACAAGGCAATTGCAACCTAGAGAAACCCGGCCTTCCATCCTCCATCCTTTAACAATGAACTTCCTCAGCTCTGCTGCCCTCCTGAAAGGGCCCTTTTGCCTAACAACTGAACTCACCCCAGGTACAGGGATAAGGACCTGGTTAGCTTCCCCAAAGTGGCCAGCCAATCAAATCTTTAGGATTTCCTGCCTTGTAGGCCTCAACTTCTTAAAAATCTTTGCTTTTCCATTGTTCAGGGTCCTTCTTTCTTGTAAAGCAGGCACCCAGCAATAGTTGCAATAAACATGGTTCTTCTCAGAGCTTAACCCCTTAAAATACAGAACTGAGATCTGCAGTGAAAAACAGTGGGTAGGCAACAATGTTTTCAAAACTGAAAATTCCAAAGGGTTCACAAATGTTTACGCCTTGCTGTATCGGATATTGAAGGTTCTGAATTCAGAGACCAGCTTGAATTGTGTGGCTTTGCCTTATCCTCCATGTTTGATGGAGGTTCCATTTCTGCTGCTCTACCCATGAAGCCCATAAACAAGTAATCCTGGTATGTCCTGTATTTCTTTCCTCTAGCCCACCTTCTTACCCCTTCCTTAAGAGACTAACATTTGGGGTTTTAAAACATTTGTTTATCCTGCCTTTATTATTTTTATAAATACATCAAGTTATTTATGTTGCTACGTTTCATGAAAAAATGATGGAGCGTGTTGGGCTAAGATTTCCCACTTTGCAGCTTGGCTAATTCTAAACTGAAAACCTAACTTTGTTCAAAACCTTGCTTTCAGTATCATTTTAAGAAGTGTTATTAGCAATTTCCTTTGGCCATAACTAGGAGCAGGTGCTTTTATCTTGTTGTACTGCACAATTCCCATCTTTCCATTGATCTGATCAAGGCTTGTACAATTAATGCAGATATTTTTTTTAAAAACTCACCATCATTTTTTCCTCTACCAGTCTCATTCAGTTTAATAAAGAGAATTTGATTTCTATATTTCTTTCAGAGGAGAAGATAATATTGGTCAAATTCTTGCAGTAGAATAGAGATGGAAAGTAGGACACCAAGTGATCCCTCTTCTATTCTTAGGCTGACCGTATGTCCCGTTTTGAATGGGACAGTCCCGTTTTTTTAACATTTCCTGACTGTCCCATCGTTTTAACATAAATGTCAATTTTGTCCCGTTTTTTAAAAACATTGGAGCCGTTATTGGGAAAAGTGGGAAAAAATTGAAATTGAAAAGGAGGCTGACTTACCCACTGGCAGTAGTTCTCAATCCAGTGGGAAACCTAGAGTGGGAACCGCAGGAACTGCTGATTGGCGGTGAGCAAGAGGAAGAGCTTTAGCAAAGGATCGTTACCTTGCCGTGGTGCTGGAGCTTGAGCACCTCAATGATGCCATGAGCTAAACCTTGAAGGGCCACCCAAGACGGGAAGGTCATGACAGAGAGGTCAGACTAAATGCGATCCCTGGGGAAGGTAATGGCAACCCACCCCAGTATTTTTGCCGTGAAAACTAAATGGATCAGTACAACCAGAGATATGTCGGTATACCATCGGAAGATGAGACCCCCAGGTCGGAAGATGGTCAAAATGCTACTGGGGAGGAACAGAGGATGAGTTCAACGAGCCCCAGACGTGATGACGCAGCTAGCTCAAATCCGAAAGGACGGCTAGCGGCCGACGGTGCTGGTGGTGAACGGCGAATCCAATGTTCTAAGGATCAACACACCACTGGAACCTGGAATGTAAGATCTATGAGCCAGGGCAAATTGGATGTGGTTATTGGTGAGATGTCAAGATTAAAGATAGACATTTTGGGCGTCAGTGAACTGAAATGGACTGGAATGGGCCACTTCACATCACATGACCACCAGATCTACTACTGTGGACAAGAGGACCACAGAAGAAATGGAGTAGCCTTCATAATTAATAGTAAAGTGGCTAAAGCAGTGCTTGGATACAATCCAAAAAACAATAGAATGATCTCAATTCGAATTCAGGGCAAGCCATCTAACATCACAGTGATCCAAATATACGCCCCAACCACAGATGCTGAAGAAGCTGAAGTAGAGCAGTTCTATGAGGATCTGCAGCACCTACTGGACAACACGCCTAAAAGAGATGTTATTTTCATCACAGGAGACTGGAATGCTAAGGTGGGCAGTCAAATGACACCTGGAATTACAGGTAAGCATGGCCTGGGAGAACAA
Source organism: Candoia aspera (assembly GCF_035149785.1). Taxonomy (NCBI): domain Eukaryota; kingdom Metazoa; phylum Chordata; class Lepidosauria; order Squamata; family Candoiidae; genus Candoia; species Candoia aspera. Next base: position 191,290,073 of record NC_086153.1, on the reverse strand, counting down.
AACAAAGCAGGACATAGGCTGATAGAAGTTTGCCAAGACAAGTCACTCTGCATAACAAACACTCTCTTCCAACAACCTAAGAGACGGCTTTATACATGGACTTCACCAGATGGACAACACCAAAATCAGATTGACTACATCCTTTGCAGCCAAAGGTGGCGGACATCTATACAGTTGGTAAAAACAAGACCTGGAGCTGACTGTAGTTCAGATCACGAACTTCTTCTTGCACAATTTAGGATCAGACTAAAGAGATTAGGGAAGACCCACAGATCAGCTAGATATGAGCTCACTAATATCCCTAAGGAATATGCAGTGGAGGTGAAGAATAGATTTAAGGGACTGGACTTAGTAGATAGGGCCCTGGAAGAACTATGGACAGAAGTTCGCAACATTGTTCAGGAGGCAGCAACAAAATACATCCCAAAGAAAGAGAAAACCAAGAAGGCAAAATGGCTGTCTGCTGAGACACTAGAAGTAGCCCAAGAAAGAAGGAAAGCAAAAGGCAACAGCAATAGGGGGAGATATGCCCAATTAAATGCAAAATTCCAGAGGTTAGCCAGAAGAGATAAGGAATTATTTTTAAACAAGCAATGCGCGGAAGTGGAAGAAGACAATAGAATAGGAAGGACAAGAGACCTCTTCCAGAAAATTAGAAACATTGGAGGTAAATTCCAGGCAAAAATGGGTATGATCAAAAACAAAGATGGCAAGGACCTAACAGAAGAAGAAGAGATCAAGAAAAGGTGGCAAGAATATACGGAAGACCTGTATAGGAAGGATAACAATATTGGGGATAGCTCTGACGGTGTGGTCAGTGAGCTAGAGCCAGACATCCTGAAGAGTGAGGTTGAATGGGCCTTAAGAAGCATTGCTAATAACAAGGCAGCAGGAGACGACGGCATCCCAGCTGAACTGTTCAAAATCTTGCAAGATGATGCTGTCAAGGTAATGCATGCTATATGCCAGCAAATTTGGAAAACACAGGAATGGCCATCAGATTGGAAAAAATCAACTTATATCCCCATACCAAAAAAAGGGAAACACTAAAGAATGTTCAAACTATCGAACAGTGGCACTCATTTCACATGCCAGTAAGGTAATGCTCAAGATCCTGCAAGGTAGACTTCAGCAATTCATGGAGCGAGAATTGCCAGATGCACAAGCTGGGTTTAGAAAAGGCAGAGGAACTAGGGACCAAATTGCCAATATCCGCTGGATCATGGAAAAAGCCAGGGAGTTTCAGAAAAACATCTATTTCTGTTTTATTGACTATTCTAAAGCCTTTGACTGTGTGGACCATAACAAATTGTGGCAAGTTCTTAGCGGTATGGGGATACCAAGTCATCTTGTATGCCTCCTGATGAATCTGTATAACGACCAAGTAGGAACAGTAAGAACAGACCACGGAACAACAGACTGGTTTAAGATTGGGAAAGGAGTACGGCAGGGCTGTATACTCTCACCCTACCTATTCAACTTGTATGCAGAACACATCATGCGACAAGCTGGCCTTGAGGAATCCAAGGCTGGAGTTAAAATCTCTGGAAGAAACATTAACAATCTCAGATATGCAGATGATACCACTTTGATGGCTGAAAGTGAAGAGGAACTGAGGAGCCTTATGATGAAGGTGAAAGAAGAAAGTGCAAAAGCTGGCTTGCAGCTAAAGCTCAAAAAAACCAAGATTATGGCAACCAGCTTGATTGATAACTGGCAAATAGAGGGAGAAAATGTAGAAGCAGTGAAAGACTTTGTATTCCTAGGTGCAAAGATTACTGCAGATGCTGACTGCAGTCAGGAAATCAGAAGACGCTTAATCCTTGGAAGAAGAGCAATGACAAATCTCGATAAAATAGTTAAGAGCAGAGACATCACACTGACAACAAAGGCCCGCATAGTTAAAGCAATGGTGTTCCCTGTAGTAACATATGGCTGCGAGAGCTGGACCATAAGGAAGGCTGAGCGAAGGAAGATCGATGCTTTTGAACTGTGGTGTTGGAGGAAAATTCTGAGAGTGCCTTGGACTGCAAGAAGATCCAACCAGTCCATCCTCCAGGAAATAAAGCCAGACTGCTCACTTGAGAGAATGATATTAAAGGCAAAACTGAAATACTTTGGCCACATAATAAGAAGACAGGACACCCTGGAGAAGATGCTGATGCTAAGGAGAGTGGAAGGCAAAAGGAAGAGGGGCCGACCAAAGGCAAGATGGATGGATGATATTCTAGAGGTGACGGACTTGTCCCTGGGGGAGCTGGGGGTGTTGACGACCGACAGGAAGCTCTGGCGTGGGCTGGTCCATGAAGTCACGAAGAGTCAGAAGCAACTGAACGAATAACAACAACAAGAGGAAGAGTCGCTGCCGCCAATCAGTGCAGTGGAAGACAGTCGGAAAAGCGTGCCCTGCACAAAAGAAGCTGATTGGCTCTCAGGCCAAAACGGTGGGAAGAAAATAAAAGGGCGCGCCAGAGAGCAACAGGTTGTTGGGGACAACCATTCACTAGACTCCTCCGTTCCTGTCCTCTTGTGCCAGCTCACCGCTGCCCTCAGCCCTCCTGCACTTCTCCAGCCTCCTGCTGCCTCCTTCCTCTCCTCCCATCCCAGCTCGCAGCCCTCCTGCAACCTCTCCGCCCAGCGCCACCCCTGCACCAGCCTCTCCGGACTCAACCATTGCCGCACCTCCCCCTCCTGCACCTTCCCAGCTTATTGTCGATAACCTTTTTTTATCGTCTTTTTCACGAATACGGAATATTACATAAGTTTAACCCTGTCCCATTTTGCCGTCCCAATGTCCCGTTTTTGTCTCAAGGAAATATGGTCAGCCTATCTATTCTGCACCGTGAAGGAAATAATTGGGTGGATGGAGGTCATGTATCCAACAGGTATGTGATTTCAGCTACAAGCTGGCAACTTTTATCTTTAGCTATCTAATTAGAGACAATTGCTTGTTTTGCAGAATAGCTCTTGAAAGTAGAACTTGTTTTACAAAATACTGTGAAGGATTGTAAACTGTAGCAGTCCCCTACTTGAGAACAAAACAAAACAAAAAAAAACGAGTGAGGTTTTAAAAACAGTGAAATGTGTTTCTTAGCTCTTAAAATGTGTTTGGTACATCATCCTTCTCTGTTTAATGTTTACTGGGCAGCCTGGAGAATATTCCATCAGGGTTGGTTACAACTACCTTGCCTGCTGGAGACACAGTTGAGGAACATCAATGTATCTTTTATTGCCATAGTTATGTCAGAAATTCATAGAAGTGTCAACCATCTAAAGCCACTGCTGCTTATTAAAGTCACATATATTTTCCTTGGAAATATTTCCAGGATTTGGACTTTATTAAGGCATCAAGGATTCTGAATGCTGCAGGCATGGAAGTAGAAGAATTATTATACATCACTGGAAAGATAAATCTACACTTGACTTGCATCAGTTTCCTGTTGCTATAGTATCTGTCTATCTGCATTTAATTAGTGGTTTTTTTTTTAGACACAGAGCTGAGGAAGAACAATTTTTGAGCAATTTTTATGTTCATTGTTAGTTCAGACCTTATGACTTGTTAATATTGATAAAACATTGAAAGATAAATTTGCTGTTTTTATTTGTACCATTATTATGCTATCATTATTGTTTTTTTCTTTCTTTGATTAATGAAGCACAGCACACATGGAGATACATGCATAAATATGGATCCTGGGACTTGGTGTTGTGCTAGAAAAGATGACTAAAAGCTGAGAAGTTCAATATTTGCAATTATCTAACAAGGTAAGGTGATCATATTAGTGGTCCTTATACAGCAAGGCTCAAATGAAACATTGCATCATTAAGATGGCGCTTATGTGTTGATATTGGTTCAGATTGAATCAGCTCTTCTTGTATCCAGGACAGATTTTGGTTATGCTAGATCAGTGTTTCTCAAACTTGGTAACTTAAGATGTGTGGACTTCAACTCCCAGGATTCTGGCTGGCAAAGGAATTCTGGGAGTTGAAGTCCACACATCTTAAAGTTGCCAAGCTTGAGAAACACTGCGCTAGATGGAGCATTCCACAGGTTTGGTGGCTGAATTGAGTTGGAGGAAACTTGGAATGCCCTTAACCTAAGCTTGGTCTATTGCTGTCAGCATCTTACTTCAGCTTTTTCTTATAAATGTGAAAACAGGAACTACTTAGTCAGCTTCCACATAAGGCTCATGTTGCCTCTGGGAGAGAGGAAACCACAGCAGAGAGGACAAATATAAACTTCAAGTGAGCAAAAGAGTTGAGAAATTTGAAAATTCTGTGCTAACAACAGAAGGAACACAACCAGAGAATGTTTTAAAATGTACACCCAGCCATTTGCAACAAAATCTGGTCAGTCAAGCACAATAGCCTTTTGCTATTCATTGGCAAATTCAGGAAATCAAGCCAGAATTTGTTGGGTTGTAGATTAAAATTAAAACATAACCATTACTGAGATGGTATATACAGTATTTAATGCATATTGAGATATACAGTAACTTAAAATATAAATTCTTTGTTATCAAATTATCCATCTCCCCGACGATTAGGGGGAAAAATAGTAGAAGAGGAATGTCCAGAGCTTGAATCAACAGATAGTAGATAAAGTAGGTCAGCATCAGAGGGTGTGGGGTCTCCCAGGTATATTTGCCACACTATTAGTAAAAATTGCTTCCCTGTGGTCAACCCACTTTCCTGGGCTGCAGCTGCAGAGTTATAGAAACCTTCAGATCGGGATCATATGATGACTTGATTTTGCTGGTAAGTCAGCGAGACAAGTTCTGAATTCAGCAGTGTGAGGAAGGAGTGAAGATCCAGGCTACTCTGATTCAAGGCTACTAAGTTCTTAAGCCATATCTTTCTTACTTCTGAGACAACAAATTAAGGCCATCTGTTAGGATAACAAAAAACCCTCTCAAAGCCAATAACTCTCCCTTGGGGCCATCTGCGTGTGTGTGTGTATGCTCATGTTTGTGATAAAGTCAAGATGGCAGCCACAACCACACCATCAAAGCTGCCATCCTTTTCTTTGCCCAAACACCTGTTGTCTTCACATATGAATTCATCCAATTGTTCAGCAATTCAAGGAATGCATGAGGTGGTAGGTGAGATCACACCCAGTGGACATGCTCTTTAATGTCAGCACACCCACTGATCATGCCCTTTGTCCCCCACTCATTTGCCTTTAGTTTGAAAAAAAGCCAGCATGCAAACAAATTTGTCTTAGAGGAAGGGCCAATGACGGAAAGGTGAATGCATGGAGGTCCTCCATCTAGACTTTCTGGCCAAGTAGGATCCCCTAGTTTTAACTCCCAGTTCGATGCCCTCAAACTTTACTTCTTTCTTTCATTGTGGATTGTCCTGCATCTATCTGAATTGGCAGTTGCTATGGATACATGGTCTCCACCACGAATATAGAACTGAGTTTGTGGGTGGCATTCATGAGGAGTGAAGAAGAAAACAATTGTCAAGCCCCATGTCACTGGCAATAACAAGGAATCAAGAACTACACAGATTTGAGTAAGGTACTTCTAATGCTAGTCTCGGGTGAATACAGAATTTATTTATTTACCCATTTGTAGGCTGCCCACTCCACAAAACTCTGGGTGATGTACAGATTAAAAACAAACAAACAAAAAAGACAAAAAAATCAAATGTAAGAATCGTGGAAACCAATAGGAATTTCCCAACCTCCTTTATACTGAGTTCATGAAGGTGGAATGGCTTTCAAACGCTTTTTCCCAGACGTCTCGCCACCCGACTTGAATTGTCATTGATGAGATAATCTGTCAACTGACTCACCAGCAGCTTTCCCACAAACCCTCAGAGCAGTGGATACTGGCTGAAGAAATAACAACACCATCAGTTCCTAGCGGGGGAAAAATCAAGGAGTCAAAAAAAGCAAATGAGTGACTTAGGGCTCAGGCACACAGCCCCTGTGATATGCTTTCTGGACCGAGGGAGGGAGGGAGGGAAGGAAGGAAGGAAGGAAGGAAGGAAGGGAGGGAGGGAGGGAGGGAGGGAGGGAAGGCAGGCAGGAAATTTTGAGAACTGCTGCTCCACATGTTCTTCTTACTGTGCCTTAGGAAGGAGGCCAGTAGAGTTGCTGGGTGTATATGTGGGTAATGGTTAGCTGCTATTGCAGTTGGGGAAGTAGAGGATAGGAAGAGGATCTTCTCTTTGTCTGTGTTCTGCCTCACTCCCAAACTCCTGGGCCAAGCATGGATCCTTCTCAGCTGTCTTTGCAGATCCTGATTACTTTCATTTAGTTTCTTGAGAAAAAAAGGAAAGATGGGTTGATGCTCAAGTCTAGGGTGGCAGTCAAGGAGAGAGGGGGGCAGGTAGAAGATCAGAAGAATGAGGCAGAGAAGGCAAGGGAGGCTGAGACTGGCATAGTGGGAAGTGGTGATTGCTGGTGGGAATAGCGGCCTCATGGAAGACATACCTGGGAGGATCAAATCACCAGTTTTTTCCCACTAGGTCCCAGGTTCTCATCTGCAGATGGATAGACCTAAGCAGAATTGCAGGCAGGAACCTGAAGGAAGTTAACTGTATAAGAGAAATGCCAGCAGCATTGCAAAGCTCTACAGAGCTGCACAAAACATGTCCAAGTTCCAGGGTGGAGAATATTCTATACTGAAGTGGGAAAGTTTCACCAGCTGAAGCTTACTAATGGGAATATGGACCTCATGGAAAGTCTTCCAGGAGGTCAATATTTGCCTGAACAAAAAGAAAAAAGATATATGAGATTTGGTTCTCTCTGGAGACAACACAGAAATGGTCATGGAGGCACAGAGCTCTGCAGCTAGATGAGAGGGGCAGTCCTGCAGTGGGCCAGTTGGAGGCCACTAACCCTCCAAAGATGACTCCTCCATGAAAATAGAGTGTTCACTTAGGTGGACTTCTTCTGTTTTCCAATGGGAAACACCACGTTCCTACCAGAACACCTCGATCCAACTTTGTCTGTGTCAGCAGCAGGCTGGCCTGAATGGAGGCTCCACTGTAAGGAATCATTCCTCAGTGAATGATAGGTGGGCAGTCTTAGAGCTGGAGCAAGGACACTGTGTGGAAAGAACCTTAAGGACTCCACCAGGGTTACTCTAATTCCATGGTTGTATTTTATTGCCCTTTGTCCTCCTTCATATTTCTGCAGTGTTCAAGTTAGATATCAGGAAGAACTTCCTGACTCTGGAAGCTGCCAGTCAGTGGAACAGGCTGCCACATGGTGTGGTGAGTTGTCCTTTGCCAGAGGTCTGATATGTTGTAGGAGATGTGTACTGAGCAGTGGGGTTGAATTAGATATCCTCTATGGTATCTTTCAACTCTGTGATTAACCACAGTCTTAACCTCCACAGTGAAATAATGAAGACTTGCCAGTGTTTTCCTGCTGCTAGAGGTCATGGATACCAGGAAGGACTGTAGGAAGTGGGCAGAGACTCGGTTTCCGAAACAGCCACTCTTGATCTGCTAGGTCCAAAATAAGGAACTATAATTGGATTACTGATTGACTAGGTTAACCCCGTTATGTGAACCAGCCCTCCAAAGATCAGTGCCAAGGAAGATCATCTGTACCTTATTCTTTGATTTACTTTGAGGAAGATAATGTCTGTTTCGCCACCAGTGACTTATAGCATCTTCATAGCATCACCCAGCATTCTTAAAGTGATAGAAAGCCTGACCTCGCTGTTGTTATTTTGGCATACTGATGGATGGATGTGTTTAAAAGATGCTTGTGGGGACATGACCAATCTCTCTGTGACACATACTTAAAGTGTTAGTTTTCAATCATATATCATAATGTAATTGGTTCATCATTCTGACAATTGTCAGTCCTGGTTTCCAGGATAAAAAGCAGAGAAAGAAAGCCAAGGCAGAACCAAGATTAGATGATGATGATGATGATGATGATGATGTCTTCATATAGCAGTAAAGAATTCAGCTTACATGACTGAAAGGGAGATAGTAAACTGTTCGTTTCCCCACAGTACTTTCTCCTGTACGTGTATGTCTCTTTTCATGCTCAACGAATCTGTTTCCTTGAGGACACTTTGCAATATTTTTATATCCCTTTGTCTATTTTTCTGTTACATTAATGTTACAATTTTCTTTCCATAATACCGTGCTTTTACATTTTAAAATATACTCAGAACCACTTCCTGTCCTAGAAAATGTTATCATCACCAGCTTTGTTTGATGATAATGGTAATAATAATAATTAAAAACAGCTTGTATGCCACCTGACTCTCAGTGACTCTGGGTGGCTCCCAGCAATCAAATAAATTACAATAAAATCAATAAAACATAAAAGTTAAAGATAAGGGATGGCATGTGCAATGAAGCAAAGAGTCTCACTCTCCCTCACTGAAGACCTGGAGATTTTCACCATCTTTAAACTTTCACCATCTACCTCTGGCTGAGGATACAATTCCTTGCTGACTGGGTATTTCAGCCTGGTACCTCCCAAGCGTGATGCTGTCATTGCTACACCACCCTGAGCTAGGTGTTCCATGTGCCAATATTTTGTTACTAAGTCTGCCTACAGAAGTGGATTTCTCAACATCCTTGCAGTCATCAGTTGAACTTGAACTTTTCCCAAGACAATATCGCTTTTTGAATAACAACTGGTTCATTTCAAGCAGCCTATGGATCCGATAGGACATCAAATTGATTAGGCTTGCCTCTTTAAAGTTGCAGGAGTTTAGGAATCTTTTTTTCTTTGTAGTAGATAATCATTTGTATTGTTTCCCTTTAGGTTTTGGGGCTGTTCAAAATACAGTTTGAGTCCTCTCCTAATACAAATGGAAGTCATCAAAATAACTTTTTTTAAAAAAATGTTTAAGTAAATGGACATCTGGAAGGTAATTTTTTCCATCCCTGCAATTTTTCTCTGCTTCTGCTTGCAATTAATTTCACTATCTGGGAGAATCAGAAGGGAGGCACAGAAGAGGACCAATGTATTTGGAAAAAGTACAAGATGCCATGGGGAAGGAACTTCTTGGGTCTGTGAGAAAGGGGCAACCATCCACAAGACAAGCAGAAGCAGGATGAGAAAATACTTATCTGTGAAGTTAAAATAAAGGGCCTGGGAGTCAGCCTGTTCAAGAGGGTTCCCTGTGGAAATGGAGCCAAGAGAGGTAGAATTTTTTAAAACAAACAAAATTGTATTGAAAAAAGCTGTCATTTAATTTGCATTGACTTAAATAGCTTTAATTCTAGAAGTTTCCCCCTTTCTTCTCCCCAGTGGTAGACAGACCATAAGCCCTTAGTCACTATTGCTGGCAAGGGCCTTTCTGAGATCTTCCCAAGTTTCAGTGACTTTTAAAATTGGCCTCTAAGCCTAGCAAGCATCTGGTGGTTACTGACATCCTGTCTTGGGTAGCTGATAGAACTGTGGATGCAACCACCTAGGTGGAGATACTGAGCACAGTGTTGAGGTTCCATAGGTGCTATGGAACAAGTTCGTTGTGACCACAACTCAAGATCATCCTACAGACCCTGCCTACAGTTATGAAAGCTCTTACTGTTTTTTAATTTTTTTAAAATTGGTTTTAATGGGTGAATTATGTTGTTATTTAGTTTGTGTTTTAATTGTGTATGCCATCCAGAGTGACATGTAAGTGAGATGGGCAGCTATATAAAACAAACAAACAAACAATGATGGTTGGCTAACTCGTCAAGTTCAAAGTCTGTCCTTCCCATTTTTAGTAGACTTATGTATGTATGTATGTTTCAGATTTTTACCACTGCTCATCTCCCCCATTATAAATGATGGTATGTTATTTAATGGCCACAAGTTAGTCCTTAAGGCCCAATATGATTCCAATGATTCACAAGGATGATCTTGGTATGGAAAAATGTAATGGATTTGTCTAGGCTAGTGGGCAATGATTACTTAACACTTAGTAATGGTAGGTTGGGATTACATCATCATCATCATTATTATTATTATTATTATTATTTTGAGGATTTGTTGGGGACAAACCACTGTACAATTTTCTGCCACAGCAAGGCTCTTTCCTCTTGCTATAGGATTCCCTGCCCTGTCCCCTAATGGCTTGCTTCTCTGGCCATGCCTTTTTGTTCTTTGCTAAGCAGTATGGCTTCTTCCTTATAACATCCAGCCCAGGATACCCACAAGTTACTGGTCTTGTAGAAAATGGAGTTAAGATTGTCAGTTATGGAAAAAAGCCTCTTCTGAATCACAGAGCAACTCTTTTGGTTTATGGTTTGTTACCTGCTGAGGTTTTTTTTTTTCCCCACAGAAGACTCTGAACTCAGGTTGGTATTGCTTGTTGATGCCGGTAGCCCTGAACTCTCCCACTGTGTAAACAGCTTTATGAGCAAACCCTAAAATTCCCTTACGATCATGGCTCTAGTGTTTACCACCTTTGAAATCTGATGCTCGTGTCAGTATTTTAGTTAGTACCTCTTGGGTTATGCCAGCCTGCATGACAAGTAAAGTTCATCTCTGCTCATATGATCCACAGGTCATTTTACAACTATATAACCTGGGCCTCTTGCAGCTTCTTCCCATTGGGGCAGGAAGGGGTGAGAAAAGAAAAGGTGACTGTTAAGAAAGTGCCTTCGGAAAGTCCTGTGCAGGCCTGTGGGGAAACATGAAGTGCAGTATCAGGGCTACGGAGGATCATGAACAAAAAGACGCAACTAATACTGATGAGGAACCCAAAGTCACCATGCACAGGTCAACCAGAACACAGAAAGTTCCAGAGAGATAACTGAAGACTGATGATGATCTGTGTGAAGGTTGGTTGGTTGGTTGGTTGGTTGGTTATTTAGGCAGTTTGGTGTAGAGGTTAAAGGCTAAAGGCACTGGGCTAGAAACCAGGAGGCTGTGAGTTCGAGTCCCACCTTAGACATGAAGCTAGCTGGGTGACCTTGGGCCAGTCGCGCTCTCTCAGCCCTGGGAAGAAGACAATTGCACACCACTTCTGAGAAAACTTTCAGAAGAAAACGGACTTGTCCAGCCAGTCATCAGTCAAAAGTGTGTAGGAATGTATATGTATGTGTATACACTGCGTGCACAATTATTAGGCAAGTTGTATTTTTGAGGATGAATTTCATTATTGAACAACTACAGTGCTCTTGGTCAATCCAAAATGTTAATAAACCTCAAACCTGAATATTTAAGGAAGTAAAAGTGAGGTTTTGGCTTTCTTAGGAGCATATCTATGTGTGCAGAATTATTGGGCAACTATTAGTGTGCAGAATTATTATGCAACTAAATGAAAAACAAAAATTCCCCCATCTCACTCGTTTATTTTCATCTGTTAAAGTGAGAACAATAAACAACCAACTCAAAATTTACAAATAAACATTTCTGACATTTCAAACAAAAAATCAGTGACCAATATAGCCACCCTTCTTTGCAATAACAGTCATAAGCCTTCCATTCATGGAGTCTGTCAGTTTCTTGATCTGTTGACGATCAACTTTTTGTGCAGCAGCAACCACAGCCTCCCAGACACTGTTCAGAGAGGTGTATTATTTTCCTTCACCATACATCTCCTGTTTGAGAAGGGCCCACAAGTTCTCAATAGGGTTTAGATCAGGTGAGGAAGGGGGCCATGTCATTATTCTTTCATCTTTGAGGCCTTTACTGGCTAGCCACGCAGTGGAGTACTTCGATGCATGCGATGGAGCATTGTCCTGCATCAACATCATGGTCTTCTTGAAAGATGCAGACTTTTTCCTGTACCACTGCTTGAAGAAAGTGTCTTCTAAAAACTGGCAGTAGGTTTGGGAGTTGATTTTGAGTCCATCTTCAACCCGAAAAGGTCCAACTAGCTCATCTTTAATAATACCAGCCCATACCAGTACCCCACCTCCACCTTGCTGGCGTCTGAGTCGAAGTGGAGCTCTGTGCCCATTACTGATCCAGCCACAGGCCCATCCATCTGGTCCATCAAGAGTCACTCTCATCAGTCCATAAAACCTTTGAAAAATCTGTCTTCAGATATTTCTTGGCCCAGTCTTGCCGTTTCAACTTACGTGTCTTGTTCAGTGGTGGTTGAGTTTCAGCCTTCCTTACCTTGGCCATGTCTCTGAGCACTGAACACCTTGTACTTCTGGGCACTCCAGGTAGGTTGCAGTTCTGGAATATGACAGCACTGGAGGATAATGGGTTCCTGGTAGCTTCACATTTGATTCTTCTCAAATCTTTGGCAGTTAATTTGCATCTTTTTTTCTCAACATGTTTCTTGCGACCCTGTTGACTATTTGCAACAAAACGTTTGATGGTTGTGTGGTCACGCCCCAATATCTTAGCAATTTCAAGAGTGCTGCATCCCTCTGAAAGACTTCTTACAATTCTTGACTTTTCAGAGTCAGTTAAATCTCTTTTTTGGCCCATATTGCCTGAGGAAAAGAAGCTGCCTAATAATTATGCACACCTTGATATAGGATGTTGATCTCCTTAGGCCACACCCTCCCTCATTACACAAATATACATCACCTGATATGCTTATATCCAATAAGCATTCAGGTTTATACAGCTTGGAGGTGGAAAATATGCATAAAAATGATGATATAGTCAAGATACTCACTTGCCTAATAATTGTGCACACAGTGTACAGTATAGAGATCGAGAGTTAAATCAGCAACAATAAAAGAGTTGTTAGCTCCAGTCTCTCTCTTTTTCATCAACATAAGAACTGCATGAACCAGGACTCTGTGCCACAATTTGCACAAAGGAAAGGACAAAATGTGAATTCTTCTTTAATCTGTATCTTTAAAATTATTGAAGTGAAACCTTTCCTCTTAGATTTCAGTCCCTATGGAATGTTTAACCATGGTGGTACAAACCTAATGCCTTCCAACAGAACAAAATACATTTGAGAAGAAACAAAAGGCCTTTTCCCACTTGCATCTAACCATGGCATATCCATGCCCTGACAACATCTTGTTTTCTACTATGTCCCTAGCGATATCCTTATCTCATCACCAGCTCCAGCTCATGAGTGAGGAAGGGTTAAGTTGTTCTTGGCTCTACCAGTGCTAAATGTATTAAAATACTGTTTTCCCCTTTGTTCCAATGCTATCCAAGGTCAGTCTCAGGTTGTATCAAATCTGGTAGGATTTATCACCCGTTACTGTGAAGGGAAGTCAGAGGAATACAGTGATTTGAAATTGAGGCATTAGAGAGGGGATCAGAGTTGGCAATAGGAAATTCCATGCCGACGTAGTTTTCTGCTGACTCAAGTCTGTGTGGGTAGCATTTGATTCGACAATGGGGAATGATCCTGAGTTGGTTTTCTTCACTGAAAAGAACATTACAACATGTCACTGTTTTGAGCATTTATTAGCATTTCTTATGGTATAATTCAGTGTGTTTTAATTGGGCAAATGATGGAATCTTATGCATCTTCCTATTCCAAATCAGAAGGTTTGGAATCAATATGGATGCCTGAGATGATTTTTGCCTGCTACATCTTTCCATATCAGGGTTTTCCAGACTGAAATTTATGCCAGCTGGGAGAAAGCACCATTCAGCAGCTGAGATGGATCGTACCCATGAAGCACAGAAATTTTGAGTGGCGGACCACCACCAAGTGAAAAACCATGATTGCTGGTTATGGTAAACTGGATCTAAGCAGAGAGACTGCAATTAAGATAGATGTTTACATGTGGTATATATGATAAATATATGAATTTTGCTTGGTTAGAGACTCGTATTTAAAGGAGGCACATATGGGAGATTGTAGAATTATTTATACTCGTACAGTGAGAGCTCTCCCACCTTTAAATCATGCCTTTGACGTTTGTTACTGAAGTTTCATCAGAACAGCTCATCGTGGAAGACCCACATTATCCACAACTCACAAGGTCAACTTATGCAGAAACTTTTTAAGCATTAAGAAGGAGCTTGTGAATCATAGATAATCTGAACACTCCATTATTTGTGTGGAGAGGATTATCATTTTTTTTTAATGAGTAACATTTTATTTTTATTTTGAAGAATATTTTTATATAGGATAAGAAAATGGTAACTAGATATTTAAATATATGTTCACAAATGTTTTTGTAAACTAATAACAGCTTGTCTGATGCTGTGTAAGCATGAGTAAAATTAGTTGTGTAAGGTTACTGTCCTGTATCTATATGAAGAAGTAAATCCTACTGAATTTAGTTGAATTGACTTGTGAATAAACACACAGGCTTGTACCTTTAGCTTTGAAAGTGCAGACATTTGGTCCGCTTAAAGCACTTACCTTGCATCTGGGCATGGGTACAGGAGATACCTATATACCTCCTTGATGTATTATTTAATATTGTTGGCACTGAAATCAAATCCTCAGGGTGGGATGGATACATTATGGAAACATACCTCATCAAAAGTAAGGGATGAAGTAAAGGATGAAGTGGATGGAATTGTGAACAAGCAAAAAACAACCTTTCAAATGGGAAGCATTCAGGTCATTAATAATTCACTAATAATGCTATTTCCAATAGTTTCAGGATACAGAGACAAACCATTTTATGTAGCACTTTTAATTTGGTCTATTGAAGTCCCAGGATGCCTTCTGAACTTGCACCTTCAGGCAGTTCTTGGTTAGAAGGGAGGTGGAAAAACTCTTTCTGTACCCAAGAACAGCTAACTGACCTTGTTGTGGGCTTTGCCCCCTTCTTTGGCCACTGACACACAAACTGGAGCTACGAGTGGACCTGTAAAATGGAAGTGCTTCAACCTCTCCATACGTTTTCCTTTGCACCTGCTTGGGAAGTGCACAGGGGTGAGAAATAGGAACAGATAGTAGTGGGGAGAAGCCATGCTTTCCTCCATGCCCTGATAGTTCTAACCTCCCTCAAGCCAGTGGCATTTTAGAAAGAGTGGGAAATAATAGCTGAGGTACTATCCAAAAGGCCATTCCCTAGCCAGCTGAGGCCATCCTTAGTTTGCTGGATCATCTGACATTGTGATTCATGCCAGAAGTGGCTGAGCTTGAGCTGTCAACAAGTTCTTAGAAAACTAAGTTCTGATAATTCATCAGGGGATGGTCACTTGCTGGTTGAAGGAATCATGGTAAACCAAGAGCATTTTCTGTTTCTGTATCCCATATTGCTGGAGATAGGGGACTAAAAACATTACTGCATAGCCTCGTTAGATACTTTCTTAAATATCTAGAACAGAGCAGTAGTTTAGTTCATCGATCCAGTGATTTTACTAAGAAAAAGATTTACTGGTTGTGTTTGTATAACAAGTGGAAGCAGAAACGTGGATTCCAAGTGTCAACTTTAAGACAAGGCTTCAGACTCACTGTGCTACGGGAACTCAAAAAGAAGCCATCTTGCACCCCTCTAACCCAAATTACTGTAACAAACTTATAGTTTAAACATATATATATGTATATGTATATTATCCTTACATATTTATCCACACTGATTGGTATTTTGAAATGTCAGAGTCAGGGCATATAGATATTCCTTAAAATGCAAGAGTTAAGACATGGCCTTGGATCTTATAGTTTGTTAAGTTTAGGATGTTCACTGAAGGAAGTTTTCATTCTAATTCCCTGCTATAGCCCTGAACTGTGAAATCATTTGGAAGAGTTGAGAGATCCTCCTGAACAGGGATGTAGGGAGCTGCAGGACAGAGGTGGGCTAAGGAAGTGTCCTTCTATAAATTTCCTGAAGTTCACTTATTCAAGGACCCAAACCATGCTCTCCCACTGGATTTTCTTATTTCAACCTTGCTGGTTCAATTCAAGGAGACGGCCAGCAAAAACTGCTAGGGTTCCAATGATGCAAACTATCATGAAGATGCCAAGGAGAAGATGATCAACCACCATTGCAACAAACTTCCATTCTTCTGCAGCCTGATGGTTAAAAAATAAACATAAGAAAAAGAAATTAGAAGTATTGTAAAGCCAGAAGTTATGTGAGCAGATTTTCTCTGTAAAATCTTTTTCCTTTGGATTGACCAAAGACATGATGGGTAATGGAAATCAGTATCTGTGATGACCATGACCTATGGAAGACTGACTTAGAGTGTAAGAGAAATAAACAATAAAGAGCTTGAATTAAAAAGCAAAAAAAAATAAAAAAATGGATATGTATAATTGAAACTAAGGGAAAAGATAGAATGAATGTGGGCTGAATATAAGAGTGAGTGACCAGTACAAAAGAAATATGCTCTTTTCTTGTACTGTTAAAATAATTTAACATACTTTGTTTTTTATAGTTAATTTCTCAACAGTGATCTGGGACATCGTCATCTCTGGTTCTGGATGGGGTTGCACTGCCCCAGACAGACCCGGTGCATAATCTGGGGGTCCTCCTGGGCTCACGGCTCCTGCTCAAAGAGCAGGTGGCAGCCGTGGCCAGGAGAGCCTTTGTGCAGCTACGTGCTGTGCACCAGTTACAGCCCTTCCTGGATCGGGAGGCCCTTCGAACAGTCACTCGTGCCCTTGTTATCTCTCAGATAGACTATTCCAAATGCGCTATACTTGGGGCTACCCTTGAAAAGTATCAGGAAGCTTCAGCTGGTCCAGAATGCAGCCGTGAGGGCCGTTTTTGGTGCCCCTAGAAGGCCACATGTAACACTGCTGCTGCGCGAGCTGCATTGAGTAACAGTTTCAGCCCGTCCCACCCGATCGTGCAGAGAGGGCATGCTGCAGACCCCGTCTCTAAGGCAACTTCATTTGGCGGGGTCCAGGAGGTGGGCCTTCTCTGCAGTAGCTCCTGCCCTGTGGAACATGCTGCCCCCGGAGGTGAGACTGGCCCCATCGCTCCTGGCCTTTCGGAGGAGCCTGAAGACCTGGTTCTGCCACCTCGCTTGGGGTGGAGAGGGGAATAGATCTACATGGGGATGGCTGCTATCCTAGACCACTCCTCCCACATATGGGCTGTGTCAGATTCTTTCGCCACTTGGACTTTTTAACTTTTTAACTTTTATTGTATAATTATTTATTAAGAGTAAATTTATATTTATATATTGCTGTTTTAATCGATTATTTTTATTGTAAACAGCCCAGAGTCTCCCAATGGGAGGAGATGGGCGGGGTCAAATTAAATAAATAAATATATTGAGCACTAACTGTACAGTGTTTGCAATTCCTTTGTCCACTCACAGTACTGATATATTTCTGTATCAATGATTATTTTTTCCTTTTTCCTTTTCTCCTTTTGTTTGCTTGTTCACTCTTAAAAATGATTAATAAAAAGAAAAAAATATATGTTGAGGTGATTTGGTCAAATAGAATGAGCAGGGTTCACATTGCAAAACAAAAATAAAGTAAAACAACATCTGGTTGTTATTGGAAAGTGCACTGCATACAGTTCATCCTATAGAGCTGAAATGTGACATTACTATGCAAACAGATGTGGATGAAGATTCTCAGTCATCCAGGGGGAATTGTCTGTAGGTTGAGTCGTGGCAACTGGGTTTCTTCCTTTCTGGTTGAAACGTTTCGCTGCTTGTCCAAGCAGCTTCTTCAGTCAGCTGAAGAAGCTGCTTGGGCAAGCAGCGAAACGTTCCAGCCAAAAAGAAAGAAACCCCGTTGCTATGCAAACAGAATGATTTGG
Source organism: Candoia aspera (assembly GCF_035149785.1). Classification (NCBI taxonomy): domain Eukaryota; kingdom Metazoa; phylum Chordata; class Lepidosauria; order Squamata; family Candoiidae; genus Candoia; species Candoia aspera. The sequence goes on along the minus strand of NC_086153.1, from coordinate 191,272,535 downwards.
GAAGGGCAAGGTAAGATTTTTGCATTCTAAGACATATTAAGAGATTGCAGTATTATGCATGCTGTAGGGCAATTCTTTCTTCCGCTTTCATCATGTTAAAGCTACTCAGGGTGGAGGAGCTCTATTTAGCCCAGAACGTATTTACCTGCTATTACATCAAGCTGTTTGGTTTGCTTCCAAATGAATTTACTGTATTGAACAATTGTTAAATTTTTGGCCAGAGGAGGGAGCCAAATACCATGCAGTAACATTTGACTAGGTGGATACTGAGACACTGAGCTGGAAAGAGGAGACAAAAGTCTCTTGTGGCAACAACTTTTTAAGCTTTTGGTTGTTTGGGGAATAATAAACCTTGCCACCTCTCTGGCTCCCTGCCCCATTGACGTATATAGTTTTATTTAGATTCTTTTAACTTTAAATGGAAAGATAGCATGCTGCATAGCAAACCATCAAAATCAAGTATCATTTTTTATTTCTAAGATATCTGTAGATTCTGGATTAGATTTCATAGGACTTTTTGGAAGAATAAAAATAACGGTGGGTGGCTAGAATCCAGCATTTTTCTCGGAAATATGCTCACCTCTCCAGGGGCCGGGGCAACCAAATGGCTTCTTGGTGGACTGGAGGAAAAAGGAAGGAAGCGCTGCCTATCTAGTAAATTGGGGTTTTCTAACCGGCCATCCCTTTCACTGCAGCCATTTCAAGAGAGTGCCTGTGACATATTCTCCATGTTCCAAAGAATCCCTTGCTGATGCACCAGCACCAGCACCAGCACCAGCACCACCCATTGGAGATCCCTGTAATAGATGACGGCAGGAAACCATCTGAAAGCCATATAGCAAAGTCATCCAGAATTGTGCCATCTGTGCCCAGACTTTGCAGATATGCATACACATACCCATCTACCCACCCTATTCCCCTTCAGGATAAGCCATATTATGCAAAGTGCTGGTTTAAAAAAAATGCATACAGGAAATTAAAGGGAAGAGTTAAGAGAAAAGGAAATGTAATCAAAAGTGGTTTCACACTATTCACTATAACTTCCTTTCTATTCTTGCAAATGATTCATCATGTCCATATACTGATTCTAGGAATGTGCAAAACTCACTAATTCAGGAACCCAACATTTTCGAGATCCCAGAAGTTTCCCCTCTGAATCATGCTAAACCTACTTTAGACCATGCAATTTGGCACTTTCCAAAAGTAAATTCTCCCAACTAAAAGCAGATTGTTCTGGACCAGTGAATGTTATATGTTCCTAACTGAATTTAAACATTACATTTTAACTTAATGTAAAGATTGCTGTTTGTTCTTAAAAATACACAATGCTTTCTTTTTGAGGATCACAACTTTTTTGGTCTTCCCTGTCCTTTCGACATACTCACTTTTCTTTTTCTTGGGCACTAACATTTATAGGACTCAATTCCACTCTTCAACATATGCTCCTTCCACCATTCCCTCAGTTCCTTTTCATCCTGAATCGTTTCATCACTTTCATTTTTAAGTCCACTCACTCTGCTGGAGGCTCCTAATTTAGCCTTTCCCCCCCTGCACTTTAAAAAACAATTTAGAATGAAACGGAAGTGATGGAATGCTGGAAGGAGTATTTTAATGATGTGTATAGGATGGATAGTAATGTGTTGAATATGTTAAAAGTTTTTTGTCCTTGTATTTCCAAAACCAATTTTATTCTCATCAAAATTGCTCTATACCTTAACTGTATATCTTTCTTAATCTTAATTAACCCCTCCTTGCTCTCTTGGACTGTATGCTTTGCAACTATTTTTTCTCTATAATACATTATACATAAGCTTCCTCTTGACCTCATTTTTGCAGCAATCATTCTCTCATACCTATTTATTTATTGTCTTATCCACAGCCTCTTTTACTTCATCATTCCACCAAACATCCTTTTTTGTATTTCCTATTAGTGTAACACCACACACTTCTGTGGAACTTTGTGGCATAATTCTTTTCTCTCTGATCCAAGCAACTTCCACATCCTTTATCCATATGAATACATTTCAACTTAAATTACATATTCGAAACAGATATTTTAAAAGCAGATATGCACCAGAAGTCATCATTCTCATACATTCTTGGATCTGCGAATGGTCCAATCATTTCTTCTGTACTCTCTTGTCTTGTTCCCTTCATCCATTCAAGTAACCTAACATAGTATTACTTTTCTTCTTTTCATTCACTGAGGAAGTTGTGCAAAACTCATCTCTGCTTCTTCCATTATCATTCACTGGAATGTAACACACAACTATCACAAGCTTATGGATTCCACAGCTATCTAGATGACATCAATTCATACTTTATGATGTGTGTTTTAACCTACTCATTTGAAGGTTACTATGTGTATTTATCAACTCCACTGCACAAGACCTGACCTCCTTCATTCAGCTCTTTCTCTTTCTTTCTCTTAATTTCATAAATATAAAATACCTTTTTTTCTTTTCTTCATTTTCTTCATGTTCTTTACCATGTAGTCCTTTCAAGTTGCAATCTTCCATATGCCATGGTTGTCAACTGATTTTTGACAATATTGAATATTTACCTACATCACCCATCAGGCACTAAATTTACATGAAAGGGCTAAACAGTATTGGCTAGTTTGTGGTTCAGTATGTTTTGGGCAGAAGTGTCTCTCTCTCTCTCTCTCTCACACACACACACACACACACACAAAAGTAATGATCTCAAAGGATTCACACTGGATTAATTCTTACATTATTGGATTCTTGATCTGACTTCATTGACTCAGCAATGTATTTGATGCCTTCAATTGCACTTTTAACATCTGGATTTTTAGTAAGTGATGTCTGGAAATTCATAGCCACGGGTCCTTGTTTCCCAGAGATTTCAGATATATCTGTGTCTTCTGTAAAAATCCTGTTCTCCTGCTTATTTTTGGATGGACGTTTCATTGTTGAGAAAAACATAACATTTGGAATTGTTTCAATAAATATCTGAAAGAAATAGATACTTATTTTAGAGAAGTTAAAACTACCATATGCCACCTTTCTTAATCTCAGAAGAAAATAGATTATATTTGACATTGGGATGCTAACTGGGGATTAAGGAAGCAACTAGAAGGGTATCAGAATAATTCAAGTTGCCCACTATTGCTTGCTTGTATAAACAACTATTAAATGTTCAGCTATTGATTAGGATGTGAAGTTAGAATTCCATGGACTTTTATTAATGACAATGCAAATACTGGTATTATTATTATTATTATTATTGGCATATTGAGTGGGGTTGGTGATGGAGGCTCAGTTGCTAAAGATAGCTTTCCTCCCTATTAATTTGGTAGTTTTCTTCAGAAGTAAACAAGCACTTCTTTCAAGAAACAGAAATACAATAATATAAAATTAAATAACAATGTATTGTATTTTGTATGACACAGAAAATCAGCTGTCTGCCCTTCAAGCTTTTCTTTTAAAAATATATACTTTATTATTTCAAATTAATTAAAATGGAAAAAGAAGAAATGCAAACAGTAATAACAAAATCATACTGATACTGAATAACATTGAAACTATTCCCCAGCCCCTCAAAAGGAGATGGAATAGACAAAAAAAAAAAGGGGGGGGGTTGTCTAATATACAAAATAACTTCCAGAAATTTAATTTAACTGCTTGAAAGTCTTCTTCCTTGGCCTTTCAGTTCAAACACTGACTTAACAAGTCATTGCTACAAGACCTTTATAGGGTTAATCAGGTGCTTCTAAGAAGTAGCATCTTTCTGCTTTTGCTTCCCCAGGAGCAACTGGAACTAAGAGGTATATATTACATCTGATAAAAAGAGGTAATACAGCTATCTTATCTGGGATCCATTGAGAGCTTATTTTATTGATCGCTTCTCAAAGGTATCCATCACCTCATTTGTCTCACTAAATTCTATAGTTTGGGTTATGTACTGAACGGAGGTGTACTTCCTTTTCTTTATCCCAATCTCCTAGTCCTGAACTTGAAAACTGTAGGTCATCTCACCTTCCTTACCCACTGTGGCATAGTGTGGGTACTGGGAGAGCGATGGTGGGTATTGATCACTATGACAGTAATGATGATAGCAGTTATGACGAACACCATGGTGAACAACATGTATTTGCCAATCAAGGGAACAGCACTGGAAGTTGAAGGAATCAGCTCCACAATGACGAGAAGAAACACAGTCAGAGAAAGCAGGACAGAGATGCTCAGAGTCATCTTCTCCCCTGAGACAGGTTAGGAGGAAATAGTAAATTGCAGGGATGAAAAACAAAACAAAACAACACAACACAACGAGGGATGTTTTAAGGGCATGAAACTGGTGCTTCATGAGAATTATCGTATTAAATTTGGGGAGCCACTGCAATATAGTGATTATTGCATATTCTAGAGTCATCCAACCATTTGTGTGAATATAAAAGTAATGAAGATAAGTCTCACATTGCCTCCACCATGGCTGGATGATGCTGTAAAATACTGTAAGTCACTAGTGGGGAAGCTGCCTGGGACTTGGGCTGGTGGCTCTGTGCTAGCCTAATTGGGATGTTTTAAGGATAAAACTGGGGGTGGGATGTAGCGGGAGAACCATGTATGCCACCTTGAGCTTGTAGAAAAAGAAAGGTGCACAGTGTAATACATGCAGAAATGTAAAATGCAGGCTTTAAAAAAAATACAGTTTTGGGGTGGGGTCGTCACAATAGTGCAATACTCTGCTACAATACTAAGATGACATTCCTTCCTACCTGTTCTTTGTTTTGTGAAGAAAACTATCTATCCTCCTGGGATTAATGACTTCTGTGGAAGAGGTTAACTTGTAGAGACACCACAATTATGGATTTCCTTCCAGGTGTCAGTAATTTTGTTAGTTTAAAAGATGCACAGATCCTATTACTTCAACACATTTCAGAGCAAATTTGACAGCTATGACAACAGCATTATTGTAATTAATGCTGTATGTTTATTAATAAGCAGGCTGCATTACTTTGTATTGTTCAGATACTTCACAAGTAATCTTTTAGTAATCTCTACAGTAACCAAATAATTGCAGTGATCATAGTGCGGTGTGAATAAAGTTCAAATGTGATTACTAAATTGCCAACAAGTATGGCTGCTAGCGGATTCTGCCTCACAGATCATATTCTTAACCAGAAAGTAAGGTAGCAACCTTGTATTGGCCTTCCCCAAATACATTATTTGTTTATGTAGTTACTGAAATCATGTATGCCTTGTTTCTAGAACAGTTAAATCAGAATTAAAATCAGACTGTTCATGTCCATAGGCTTAACATTTAAAAAGGAAGGAAAAGGCAGTGAGGTGAGACAAGAAAAATACCAGCCCTTAATACTTTAATATTTTATTTTATTTTATTATTTTAATGTGTTTATCCAGACACATAGGATTTTTAAAAATTGCTTTCTTTTTTACTGTAAGCTGCCCAGAGTTATTCTTGAGTTTGGTGACCTCTAAATCTCATAAAATAAAATAAAATAAAATAAAATAAAATAAAATAAAATAAAATAAAATAAAATAAAATAAAATAAAATAAAATAAAATAAAATAAAATAAAATAAAATAAAATAAAATAATAAAATAAAATAAAATAAAATAAAATAAAATAATAAAATAAAATAAAATAAAATAAAATAAAATAAAATAAAATAAAATAATAAAATAAAATAAAATAAAATAAAATAATAAAATAAAATAAAATAAAATAAAATAAAATAAAATGTAATGGCTATCTTAGTTGGAAATGGCCTTCTTAGGGAGATTAAGATGACTTTTCACCCACAGAAGAAATGGGCCTGTTGTTCTTCATCAGGGGATCCTGATGGCCTCTGTGATGGGGGATTAGGTGCCTGGCCAGCTGATAACAGCAGAGATGGCAGTTTCTTGCTGTCTGCTTTAACCTACGTGGCCAATAGGCATTTTGGGGAGCCACAATCCAGGACACCAACCTATTTCTGAGAATTATGCAGAGGATTGTGTTAGAAGCCCATAGCCTTTAGAGGAGCAGGCTAGTCTGACAACCAACGTCTAGCATCTAAATCCACACAAATAAGACACAAAAATAATGTCCTGCCATTTCCCCTCCCTCCCGCATCCTCCCTTCGGATTTTGTAGCATGTTTCCTAGGATGCCAAATGCTATATGCCTTTTAGCTACAAAAGTGAAGCAATTAATTTTAAAACCATTTCTCAAAATGCTTCCCAACATTATTCAAAGTGGGATTTGTTTTTTTTTTAAAGTGCACACACAGACATATAAGCCGAAATGGCCTTGCTGACCATGTCTCTTTTGCTCCAAAACTTTTAAAGGTCTCAGTTAAAGCAGAAGAGTAACTAAGGGCGGTGAAAAGGCAGCAGATGGTTGCTTCTGCTGGCGAGTTGCAATCTGATATACATATGCACATACCTGAGTCAGTGGGTAGATAAAATACTAATCCAGTCAAGAATGAGAAGAGAAGGCAAGGAATAATGACGTTGACAACGAAGTAGAGAGGCAAACGCAGCATTACAAAATGGTAGGTAATATCTAAGTAGGGTTTGTTAGGGCAACAAGCATAGGTCACCGAGTGCTTCCAACCTTGGTAATCTTTCATTGTCCATTCTCCACTCGGCATGTAGTTACTCAAGTCTGGATGGTCACTTTCCTGAAAAGACAAGTGCTTCCTTCTAATGGATGAAATAACTATGTCTTGATTCCATCCTATATTCAGTACCAAATACTGTAAATTGATATTTAGTCTGGGTTTGACCTCTCTTGGAAGAATTTCATTGCAGGCTTAGGACATTTCTGTCACATTTCTGTCTGTGTACAAATGGATAAGTTAAATATATGTGGAGGCCCCTAACTTTAAAAACTGGAGCAAATAGAGTCTACTGTTCCTTCCTTAGCTCTCAAGAAAGACAGCCAGATGTTTTCTGTAAGGATGTAAACAAATGTTAACATGAATTCCTCTGGGAGGGAATTTGGTGCTTTCAGGAATCCATGATGGAATTAAATTAGGAATAAGCAAAGACTAACCAGGGTTGTCCTTCTCCAAACCCAAACCACACTCAATCCAAACTCCATTAAAAAAGTATTTGGAAGGGCTGGGTTTGCATATGCTTTTTCAAAAACGGTATAAGATAGCTATGTGAGGTCACCTGGTTATACTAGGCAGTCTAGAGAGGGGAAGAAGCCTTTCTTCAAACAATTCAGATGTAAAGATAAAGATGCCAGGCTTCTGAAGACTGAATAGTCCTTGCTGATCTTTTACATTAAAAAAAAATAGTACGGCATAGGTCTCTTTGGGGTTCTTTTCAAAATCTGAAGAAAACCTGCCAGATCAGAACACTGCAGGAGAATGAGGTTTAGGGACCTGCCCATCTGTAATCTTACAGCACCTGGATTTGTTCTGTCTCTCAGCATTTTTCTACAACTTCATTTTCTTTTCACACATAGATTATAACATCCTTATCTGGTAGATATGGAGTCTTCCTTTTGCTTTCTTTTAGGCATTTCCTAGCCTTCAATGAAACCTCAGGAAAGTGGTCTGACAATTAAGTCCCATGACCTTGCTCAAAATTTCAAACATCTCTCCCCGCCCCTCTGCACAGTGCTGGAAGGAAGGAAGGAAGGAAGGAAGGAAGGAAAGAAGGAAGGAAGGAAGGAAGGAAGGAAGGAAGGAAGGAAGGAAGGAAGGAAGGAAGGAGCAGGCATAGGTAGTTTCCCACTACTTAAGTAATTCCCTAAGACACATCAAATCATATGAACGTGCCATGGAACTATGAAGCTAATGGCCGTCAGCCAGTTCACTTCTGGTTAATAGCTCAGAATGGTCACCTAGAAATCTTTCTGGGTTTGAAAGGAGGGTCTGGTTCAACTTTTGGGGTTGAGGATCTTGCGTAAGGGGCATTAAGGATGCTTTTTGTTAATACCACCTTCTTATCATTGTGGCTGCTCATTCATTTGCTTTCTTCCTTTGGGCCCAGTTCATGCTACAGCCTCAAAGGAGAAGGCAAGGCAATTTATCCTTCTCCTTCACATAGGGCCATTGCACATTTCTTTGAGGAGGGAGGCAAACAGGCAGCAACAGATGGTACCAGCACAGGTTGGGGGTATGGTTGGGAAAGGGCACCTGTTTGGGATATGGAACACAGCAGATGCCTTAACCTTACCCAAGCCTGATTTCCTTCCTTATTTGGGTACAGCATGCAGCAAAACTTAGAGACAATGACATTCTTCCAAGCTAAAGGAAAGGTGGATGTGTGAGGAGTGGGAATGTAGATAGGGGCATGGGGTGGGGCATGGAGCTGAAGTTACAATAATCGCACTTGTGGATGACCTCTGGCGAGACTAGAATAGGGGGAGTGTGTCCTTCTTGGTGTTGCTTGATCTCTCAGTGACCTTCAATGCCAGTCCCTTTGTTGTGGGGTGTCACAGGGCTTAACACTGTCTCTGCTTTTATTAACACCAACAGAAGCCACTGTTATCTGTCACAAGTATCATCCGTATGCAGATGATATTCACCTTTCCATTTTGACCCTGGGCCTGACAGATGATGTTTTTAAGATGGCATTCCAGTGTCTGGAGGAATAATCGACTCACTCCCAGCCAGACAGACCGGCTTTGGATTCAGAAGTCATCAGTTTCCAAGGAGATTAGTTTTGCACAGGGCTTCATTCCTCCATATTGCACTGGCTTGTGATTGGGGGTCCTGCTTGATTTACAGTTCCTGTTTGAGAAGCAGGTTACAGCTGTGGCTAGGAGGATCTATGTTGCGTGTGTTTATAAACCCTCCTGGAGTAAGAGGCTCTCCTTATAATCAATCATGACTTTGTTTGATTGAACGATTATGTGCCATCAAGTTGTTTTCAACTCCTAGTGACTAGGAGTGATAGATTTTCTCGATGAAGCCATGACTTAGTCACATTGCAACATGCTTATCACGGAGCATGTTGAGGTCTATTTGAATGCTACATCTGGTCCAGAATGCAGCACTTGATTAGTTACAGGCATATCTCTGCCCATATAACACCATTACCTTGAGAGCAGTGGTTTCCAGTTGGATTCTGGGTGGAATCCAAGGTGGTGATTGTCACCTTTAAAGTCCTACATGGCGTAGGACCTGGGTAGTTTTGGACCTGCCTCCTTCCAATTATATCTGCCTGTCCAGTGAGATCTGGAAGAAAGGGCTCCTTCTATATCCCTTCTCTCAGGGAGTGTTATCAACAGGGATTATTACAGAGGTGGGCCCTCTCAGTTGCCATCCCCCTTCTGTGGAAGAGCATTCCCTCAAATATCCAGATGGCTCAAACCACTGGAATTCAGGAAAGCCCTGAAAATCTGCTCTTCCAAGAGGCTTTGAAAGCTGTGAAGTTTAATAGTGTTCTTACCTGGGGTATAAATATAATATAGGTGTTACCATATTTTAGTTGTTGCTTTTTGTTTTATTATTTTTACTGTTTTAACCTGACTTAGGGATGTCAGATATGTAGAGTCAGAAATGACTGGAACAGCATATAAGCCCAGTAAAATAAAATAAATTGCATGCATATGTTAAATATAAAATTTTAAAAATATAGCAAAAATGATCTCTCTTCCTCTTTCTCAATTTCTCTTCCCAAGCCATTTAAACAAATGAAACAGCTTGTCTTAGACATCCAAGTCAAACTCCAGATGTGTGGATATATTTCCTGTATCCAGTGGAGCTGGCCTTGCGTTTCTGGATCAGCACCTCCCCTCCCTCAATACAACAACACAAGGGCAGAAGCCATTAATGAGATTATCAGGATGGTACAATGATGGAAAGATGATCCAAAAATAATACAATGCACAAGTATGAGGATAGTTTCTATATAAGATTTTAACTTGTATATAATAATAATATGAAAATGACTAAATCTACCAGCTACCTGAGAGAATCACACACACACAAATAGCTACCTCAGACCTACCGGGTAGATTGCAACCACACTGCCATCGTAAGTCCAAGTGCCCAGCTTCATACTGCAGTTTTGCTCATCAAAGGGGAAGTAGGTGACTATAATTTCACAGTAGCTTTTGAAGATGGCTGGTGGCGTCCATGTGATATGTCCTGTATAGTTCACCAGTACTTTGGTGAACTGTTCAATAGCAAAAACTCCATCTGCACTATAAAAGAAAAGGTCAGAAATAGTCATAGGGATAGCATATAATTTTAATACACTGTCTACCCATGTTGTTGCACACATTGATGTTATCAGTGGCTTGGGAGAAAGCAAGATCCTGTATCTTTCTATTTTTGGTGTCTTTCTTTTAAAAGAATGTAGTATGCAAACTCCATTCTGTATAAAAATGGTTGCATTTTTAAAAATTAAAAAAGGTATGAGAATGTCTATATATCTAGGAGATAAATCTTTTATTTCACAGTGCAGAATTAAATCAAAGGGATTTTTTAATTAAAAAACCTTTCATTTGAAAAGGCTTGATACTATCTTTTGCAGGCTAAAATGAATGTTTATAATAGCTGACCAGAAGTGATACGTTTGAGTAAAATAGCACTTCTCACCTTTTTCCTAGTCATTCTTGTTTTATGAATCTGATAGGGAATATATGGCCCCTCCTCTCAGAAGAAATCCCCCCTCAGCTTCCTGATTTTTTTCCTCTCTGATCGTATGTGAGAGGCAGAAATCCAGATCACTAGATGGCAGCAAAGTGTTAGAATTTTCTGTATCTCTTTGCTGCCATCTAATGGTTGTCTGGATAATTGCTGCCCAGAATATACCTATTCTTTCTCTTCTCATTCCTTCATAAGCAGGGAGGAGGAGGAGGAGGAAGAGGAGGAGAGGGAGAAGAAGAAGGAAGCAGCCAGCTGCAATCCCAAGGAAGCCACCAGGGCCTTGGAGGGCTCCCCTTCCAGCACTTCGTACTGCAGCCGAGGCAACAACAGCTTGCCTTGGCAGCAGCAATGGAAAAGTTGCTGGCAGCAGCAGCAGCAGCTCCATTAGCTCCTGCTGGGCTCCCACATCTGAGCTATTATATCAGAGCTGCCAAAATCGGACAACTCCTAGACTTGGCAGCAAGGAGATACTGATCTCCGACACTTTGCTCCCTCCTAGTGGTCATTCAGATTTTGCAGCCTGGTTCCGGTAGCCCTACCATATGCTGTCAAATTTGTTGAAGGCATTGGGCAAGGAGTGGGTCCTGAGGGCTCCCTGTGCCTGCAGATCCCAAGACAGCTGCCTCTCCTTCTCTACCATATTCCTGCCACTGGGAACAGCCATCTCTTCTTTGGTTGAAGCTTACTGTAACGTTTGCAGCGCTCTTTCAGACACAAAGAATCAGGGAGAGTGGTCCCCTAAATCAGCCTTCGTTTTAGAGGTCACACTCACTCATCAGCTGGGCTTACAGCTGTTTGTGTGGTCTGAAGGCACCCATCTGCGCTCTCATTATGGGATTGTTCCGCAGAATGAATGGGTGGGTCAACGACTCTTCTTACTTGTTATATAAAACAAAATCTGGATGCCAGATATCCTCTGATGGAATGCGAATTTGCTTCACACCACCATAATCTGCCGGATTCCATTTCAAATTTACATCTGTCCATTGCTAGGGGAAAAATGAGAATTTCAAAGAGTTTACAATACAGAACAATTGTTTTATTCCTTCAACATGACTTGTAGAATGAACAAAAACATTAATATGGCTATGCCTGGTTCAAGAATGCGTACTACCTTTATCATAAAATAACTCTTTATCACCCAGAGCGCGCGTGTGTGTGTGTGTGTACTATATATATATATACATACATACATACAGTATAAAAGAATGAATTGTGTTCTTATCGTTTATTTTAATTTTATTCTAAATTGAATATGTTTTAATTTACATACCTTAACATACTTAGCTACTTAATCATACTTTCCCTGTCCTTAGTGTAAAGAACAGAATGATGATTTGAACTGTATCAAAGACCTACACCTTCTTTTCAGAAATATGATATTCAGTTAGGGGCATAGGAAACTAGTTTGAAACCACTAAGTGCAATTTGATGAAGCAAAGCAGGTTTGGGCCTGATCATTGTCTGTATGAGCGATTATCTGGATATCCAATATACAACATGTAGAGTTCCACCTCAGAAAAAGGGAAAACGCGTGTAGTGTGATTTCTGGAATTCTTTCCACCTCTTTATCAGCAGTGACAAAGGAAGTACCTGTAGTTTCTTATGTGTGTTTTATGTGCGTGTGTGTGCACATGTGCACTTTCTCCCTAGGGACTAATAAGTTTGTCCTACGTGAGGGTCTAAACAGGATGGGTGCAAATGTGTTGCCTCTGTGCCTCTGTGTGAAGGTCTGATCAGGATGAATAACTATTGCTAGCCACTGACAGCACTGGCCTGGTGATGCCATAATACAGACTCTGCCTTTTGATGCTTGCCTCCTGAGGTCACATGCAAGTACATAAGCCACGGGGTTTGCGTCATTGTGTCATGATCCACATTTCATCATCTGCTTGACTGCAGGCAGCTATGCAGGTGACTGCATACGTGTTGCCCTTGTATATCTGTTCTGCTGTTCTCCCCTCATGTTTTTGTGCCTAGGTCAGCAAGGGGAATTACAGGGAAAACTGTATACAGTATGCTCCACTCTGGGTCATGTGACCTGGAGGAGGCAAAGGAGGGGCTTTGCCTGGAGCAGTTGGCAGTATTCCAACCCTGTAGGGGCATTATGGGAATTTCTCCTGGAAGTGTTTCCTTCCCCGCCTCAGCTAGATTCAGCTCATTTGCATTGCTTCTAAAGGAGTTTATCAAATGTATTATGGAGAGGGAAGGAGGGGGAGGAGCTGTTTCTGGAAATGCAACTCAATTCTGTTTGATGCTTGGAGTTAGCTGTCTGATGGGTCTGATCTCAGCCAGATGCTTGAACATTTCCCACAACAAATAGGCATTCAAGAAAAAAATGCTGAAATCAGTTTTTGTTTTTTAAAATCCAATTGTCAAACTGCGCAGTGCTACTGCTGTGGCAGATTTTATCAAATCCTGTAATTGCTGATCTCTTTAGGTATAACTCACAAGAATATTGCAAAGGAATTAAACCCCTTGGAAAAGGGAGCTATAATCAAAAGCATTTCTTGACGGGAACATGGCTGATCAAAATGGACCTTTGTGCAGCGAACACAACGTGCTGGCTTACAAAACACGGAGTTATTACCTGTTTCAGGCGCACATTGGTGGTTACTATTTGATTTACTTCATCCTTAAGAGAACAAAATGACAAGATTAACAGAAGGCAACTTGTCTGCTCAGCAAAATGTTGTTGAGATATTATCGGTTAAAAACCTTTGCTGTTTTTCCCTTCCTCGCTTTCCCTCCACATTTGGCCTTCCCACTGCCAAAGTGCAGACTGTAAACTACTTGAGCCAGGAACCTGCTTCCCTTTGCTCTGAAAAGCAAGATGGTGGACTGATGGCACTTTAGAAATTAATTAGATCTCCCACCCAATTAAAGAAAGCTTAGTCAATTACTGATACGAGGCAGTTCCTTGTTAGTCAAAGGATCCACTGATGAAATTTGCATTGTTCTGAAGGAAGAAGCAAGAAGTCTTTGATTTGGGAGGGCGCATGGAGAACCTTGCCGTGGGCAGCATCTGAGAAGTGGAGTTTCCCCGTGTGTGCGAGAAAAGAGGTGTAAAAGGAATTTGTTGCCTTCCAGGGCAGTGCCACCTAGAAAACATCACTGTAATCCAATTGGGCAGTATAACTGGAATCAAGGTAGCATTTTATACATGGGACTGCACCTAAAGATAACTTTGGAAGTTTTGATTAGGGCATCATTTAGGTACCAGAATTTAATTTACATTGCTTGTGTTCACATCACTTCAGTCTTTAAAAAAGCCCGCCAGATTTGTTGCCTTCTAAGGTCTGGATTCTATTCCAGATGCTAGAATTTACAGAAGTGAAGCATCCCTAGTATGGTCCAGACAGCCATCTGCCATGAAGACTTTAACCTGGATTCCTGCGCTGAACCAGGAGACTGGACCCAATGGCCTAAACAGCTCCTTCTGTAACTCCAAGTTATTATTAATGGCTTCAGGCTCCAATATTTAAAAAAGTACCTCTGCCCATGCCAGCCTGCCCAAGTCTGCACACCTTCTGCTGAGGCCTTCTTTCATTTACATTCCTGACTCCTGGGGATGATTTTTTTCTGTCAAGGGCCACATTTCCTTAGGTGGAACATGTAAGGTGCTCTATAGCAGCTGGAAGTCAGGGCTGAAGCAGGCTGTCTGTAGTGATTAAAGAAGATGGCCTTGAAGGATAGTGGGAAGGTCCACTTCCAAGGCAATGACCAGAGAAACAACACTTGAGCCCAGGACAAGAAAGTGGTTTGCGAAAACATCTCAGATAGCACCCCCTTCCCCAATTCCCCTGAAGATAAAAGAAGGAGGAAGAGAAGCACATTCAGATTTTTCAATCCACAATCTCATTTGTTTCATTTTTCTACCAAGCACCACTTTTCATACTTAATATTAGCAGAACGGCACACATTTCTATGATATTTTGTAGCCTTGTTCTTCCACTTTGTTCTCAGTTTCTAAAGAAAAGAAAGCCATAAATACTGCGACAATGTTGAAAAGTGGCGAGGCTGCAAGTTAAAATATGGATGTAGTTTGCATATGGAGTGGCTTCTTGACTTATTTAATCTGTGTATGAAGACTGGAGCCATACCTGAAGAATACCATTACTGTTTCTTTTTACAGTGGGAAAGGTAACAAGGGTGAATGCAAAAACTACAGGGGATTAGTTTATTAAATGCCTGGGAAAGTATTTAGCTAATTTTGTTTCAAAGAATAAGGGAAGAGACAATGAGAAAAAATTAGCAAGTACAATATGACTTTATGCCTGGCAGGAGGTATACAGACCAGATTTTGCTTTTGAGCAGGGTACAGAGAAATGAATGAATGTAAAAAAAGTTTATTCCATGCTTTTTAATTTAGAACAAAAAAAATGTTAAAAGGCTTGAATTGAATATTTTGTGTGAATATGAACACTGAATATAGTGGAAGGATTTATGTGTAGTGAATGGTGTTGTTGTAAATTAGATTTTTTTCTTTTTTTTCTACTGTCTTAATTTTATTGTCTTCTCATCTGTTTTTCTTGCAGTTTCCATAAAGCTATGTACCCCAAAAAGTAATACTGTGATATATCCACATAACTGTTTATCCTTGCAAACCACCTTAGCTTGCACCCTTTCCCCATACATTGATTCATCCATTGGCTATTCTTCTTTAAATTTCTCACCTTAAACTTAGATTTAAACATCTTCACCCATTCATTCTTGATTCTGTTCCATGCCATTTTACCACAAATATTTCCTAAATACTCCATATCCACTACATCAGACTCACTTTTATGTTTCTTCTGTCATACTGGACTTGTACTTCCATATAATACTTGACAAAAGCAGGTGCATATATTCAACCTGTTTTGCTGCTTTAGTCATATGTTCATTATTCACAACAAACCACATATTCATACTTTTCATACTTAAAAGTTCTCCATTTTACCACTTTTCATAAATGTTCTACCAAGATACACAAACTTACCTACTTGTTCTATTTTGTTGCCAGTTATATATAACTTACAACTATTCATTCCATCTCCCCTGCCAAATACAACTACCTTGATTCTCAGTACATTAATTTTCAGATCTATATTCTTCATTTCATTGTATAATCTATCTAATATTCACTGAAAACCACTTAGATTTTCAGCCAACAGCATGGCATTTTCTGCATACAGATACAGTACATCCGATCAATATGCCTCTAACAACAGTACAAGCTTTCTGTATACATTTATCCATTAATACTTTTAATAGCCCAAAAGCTATCCCAAATCTTCCTATTACTCCCTGTTCAACTTAGAAGCATTCTAAGGGACATAGTATGCATCTCCTAGTTGGTGGGACATGAATGATAGAATGTTAGCTCGCAAAATAGACTCCAGATTAATGATCCTGGTTTACATAAATTAGCATAGGCATGATTATGGATTGGGCTTGCACTTGTGGCATATTGACCAAAATATGCCCAATCTGTGTGGTATTACATTCTCATTTAGCACCAGGAGGAATACAGCTAGTGACCAATTCTACTCTCCCTTTATCTTACTAAAAAGTATTATGCAAAACCTTCAACTGAGTGTTCAACTGATTAAGAAGATTTGGATTGATTAAATTAACTGATAAATCCATTAAGCACTTTCAGAAGAAAGCGGATACTGCTAGTAATGATAATGGGATCATTGACACTTTTACCATACCACATTGATCAGCTGGATAAGTTGCAGTCCCACAATGACGTCCACAGCATGAGAATGATTGCTTACTGGACGCACAATTTTGTTGTAGCTCTTGAATAAATCTTCAACCAGGCGGGTTTCGTGACTGGAACCATGAACTAGAACAGCTGCAGGACAATATAATTAAAGCAACATTTGAAAACCAGTGACAAAATATTGTGAGTTTTGTTGGAAGTTTTGGCAAATCCAGCATGCCTCATTAGCATGTAAATTAAGTTGCCCAAAAATGCAACTCTGAGGAAGCTGCTTGTTGCCACTCCCACTTCCTGTTTCACTCTTTCCCTTTTCTCCACCCAGGGAGATGCAGTGCGGATGCTGCTCTCTTCATCAGGGCCGTGTGCTTGGGCCTTGATGAGGGATTCTGCCCCTTTCTCACACACACCTCTTGGCAGCTGTAGCATTGAGAGCTTAGGGCAAAACTAAGTATTTAGAAATGAAAGAAGAACAAAGGAACTTCATCTTTTCCACCAAGATGGATGTAACAGAAGCAACAAAGAATAAAGTCAGTAAGCTTCTTTTTACTTCTTAACCTAATGTGTCTAAGCATGTGATTCTTTATGCTTGGGAGGGCTGAATGTGTAAGAGCAATAACTTGTGTTTCTCTGACATGCTCACTGAAGCTATCTAAGATACTTTTCTTTTTCTGTGCCAGCTTCTCAGCTGTTTTATAAGCTCTGCTCCATTTCAGTGGTTCGAGCAGGCTGCTGAATTGGCTTCAAGTTTGAGGTGATTGCTGAGTGGAGTCTGAGGGAGAAGCCAGAATAACTGCTTGAAGTTGGTTAGATCTGCTGGTCAACACTCTTTTGAGGACAGTGGGTGCACTTGAAATTTTGAAAAGATGTTTTAAGCATTTTCACAAAATGGCTGCCATGGAGAATATGGCCAGTCGCAAAACACCAGTTTATCCATTTTAGACTCTCCAGGATGATCTCTGCCACTTCCGCTGACTTACTCCTGACCCTTTCCTGGATGGGCAGGCTTACAGACATAACATTCTATTGTTTTTATTTCCTAAGAATGCCTTTGGTCTATGTGCAGAACTCAGAAACATTTTGGAAATCAAGATTATGTTGGAAATTGGCACTCTGCATTGCAGTATGTTACATTGCCATTTAGTTTCTTAAAATTAGTATTTTTAAAAAGTGAACCAACAACAACTGATGTTGGAGGTGGAGCCTGGAGGATGCTAAGTGAAGTATTGCTCGACAAACTACTGTAGGTTCTGGGTCTGTGAGCCCAGGTCTGCACTGTTGAGCCTCTAGTAGAGTTTTAAGCAGTGGTGATTTTCCATTGTAGTCACATGAAGGAGTCCTTATTCATTCATTTATTTACAAGATTTGGAGGTCACCCAACACCAAAATTACTCTGGGCAGCTTATTCTAAAAATAGAAAAGGATAAAAGAATAACAATGGAAAAGAAATCCCAAGCATCCAGACAAGCACGCATCCTCAAACACACATCCACAGACTGAAAGCATAACCAACTGGGCTTCATCAACACCCTACCCCAAGGGCTGGGAGAACAACCAAGTTTTTAAAGACTTCTGAAACCTAATCAAGGTGGGAGCTACACAGATCTTTGATGAGGGGGATAGCATTCCAGAACTTTGGATACTATTTTAACTTCTGGGCTGGTAATAACTAGACACTCCTCAACCAATTGACTTCCCTTCTCTTCTTTAGTTGCCCCTTTCATCCCATACATTTTGGCCACAGAAGTAGGCCAAGTTCTGACAGTGGTTCACAGAATATTTTGCTGACTAAGTCAAAGAGGGTGCTGCTTCTTGCCTTCTCTTTGAAGAAGCTGATTGGATTGGTAGTTGATGGGTTCTCACTCTCCCCCAGCATCTGAAGAATGTGAACTTTACCCTCCATCATTGGAGATCACCTGACAAATCCTAGAGGAACTGCCCTGGGATCTATCATTGTTGCCACTTCAAGTGGTTGCTTCTACAGTGTAATAGATGTCTCATTCCTGTGATTGATGCTGGGGAATTAAATGAAGTTTAATCACATCCAACATCCTAATCGTCATCAAGAGGATGACATGGCCACCAGGTATCTCTTCAACTGGATCCTCTCCCAAACAATTTGTTACGGCTCTTTCATAGCTTAGATAACATTTTTTTTTGGCGAGGGTCGGGGTAAAAACTGTATCTAGAATTTCACTCATGAGGAAATCAGAATGACTTTTACAATGAATAAAAATAGTTTTCTTATTTTGGTCGCCATTTTTAAAGAAGAAAATGGTTACTATGGCCTGGACTTTTAACTTCTGTGCTGTGAACAAAGATCCATTGACAAAATCTAGCTCTCCTTTCTTCTGCTGCCCATACCTAGGGCTCATGCAAATCTATGACTGACATTTGGAGAACCTTTGTGTCAGGAAAGCCCAGAGGACAGCAGCCATTAGAACAGGGATCCCCAGGCTGTGGGTCTCAACCACTCAGGGTGTCATGAGTTAAACTGAGGGGGGCTGCAAAAACTACAGCCTATCAGATTATTAATCTCAAGGCTGTCCTCTCTTATACAAGCAAGAGCTGGTCCATGGAGAACTTAAGATGAAGTCAAGAGAACAATTGACTGCAGAGGGATTTAGTTTTCAACGGTTTTCATATGTACAATTAAGAGAAGAATTTAATATAGATAAAAAGGTAACAGGAATTGAACAACATAAGATGGAATTCGAGACTGAACTATGTACAAATGATGAACATCTGATTGCTAAAATGTATAAACTTTGTTCAGATTTGAAATGGAAGAAGAACAAGTTAAAGAGTGCATGATAACATGGGCTAAGACCTTTGTCATAATATACAGATGGATCAATGGGAAAGAATGTGGTTAAAAGGATTGAAATTCACATTGTGTTATAATTTAAGAGATAATTTTTATAAAATGATGTACTGTTGGTATATGACACCAGAAAAACTATCTAGGATGTATAAAGGTACTTCTAGTCAATGCTGGAAATGTGAAAAACATGAAGGGACATTTTACCATACATGGTAGAAAGCAAAAACAAAATTGGATGCAAATACATATAATGATACAAAGAATTTTAACATTAATATTCAGATGAAACCAGAACTTTTTTCATTGGGACTTATGGATAGCCAATTAGAACAGACTCACAGAATATTGGTTTTGTATATGGTAACTGCACCAAGAATATTATATGCACAACAATGGATAAATATTAAGCATCCACAAATGGGGGGTTGGATTGTGAAGATAGCAGAATTCACAGAAAGCAAAATTGACCTGTTTGATCAGGGATAAAATAATAAGTACTTTTATAAAAGACTGGAAACCTTTTATGGATTTTTTGATGAAAATGGGAAAAAAATGAAATGTTGATTTCTGATTAAAAAAGGTTGAATATGGGATAGAAGGGAACTATGTAATATAATCTTCAAGAAGGAGGAGGAATAATAAGTTTCTTTGTAACTGCTATAAAGAATCGGAAGCCACTTCTTTAATTATATTTTTTCTTTTTTTCTTTGTATTTTTTGTACTTTTTCTTTTTCTTAACTTTTCTTTATATATTTTGATGTTTATTTTTTACTTCTGTAAAAAATTCTAATAAAAATATATAAAAAATACAAGCAAGAGCTGGTCTGTTATTGCTTTATCTGATATATAGATTGACATTTAATTATTAAAAATAAGAGAGATATTTATTTCCCACTCATAACTCCAATGAAAAACAACTTTTATTCAGAGAGGGGTGGGTGTCACACTAGTTCATTTATAGTTTTAGGGGGTCATGGCATTCTGAGAGGACAAAAACTGCTTTATTATTCCAAAGGAGAAGGTCAAAACGGCAAGAGAGAGAACTACAGTATATGGCAGGCTCTGTAGAAAGGACTCAGCCTTGAGTGGATTACATTACCAACAAACGCTAGTGCCCTCTACTGGCTGGAATGTATTACAACCACATTTCTTCATACTGTACTCTACAATTGAAATACTGTAGAACACTTCTTGGATTCAAATATCCAGATTGCCCATAAAATTCAAATGGATCTAATCAATACTGTTGAACAAATTGGTATCTATGGGACTTAGTTTCAGTAGTATTGAGAACATCTGGCACCTGGTATTTTCAAGTCGCCAAATGATCCCAGATTTTATATTTATGACAGAACTTAATAGATTGGGCTGTTCTGTGTGTTTAACTGTGTAGAAAGCAAGGCTTTTGAGAACAATACAGCTTACTCAAAATGATTCATTCGATTAAAAAAATCCATATAAGCACTTTAAAAATAAGAGTGCAATACTCACGCAACATATGAAGGAGCAAAACTATGCAGTTAACAAATTAGCGGTTGAAATAGCCCAACAATTTATCATTACAATTTAAATCCAAAAGCCAGCATCAGATTAAATAATTTAAAACCCTCCTGGATCACTGTCTGGAAAATAGTATGTTTCCTGACCAATCAGAAATTGGTCATTCCTAATGTAAAGTATATCTGTTGATCCTAGTTCTTCCAAGCCCTGCCTGAAGGCCGGAATCTGACATGTGTTTTCTCAATGCATCTTTTATTAAAGCTTTTATGAACCCAAAAATGACACCAAACACAATTTCTAGATTATAATTATTACTTAAGAGATTTTTCAAATAAAGAAAAATGTGCAGATGTTCTTCAAGCATATTTAACACATCCATTTTTCACTCAAGCAGTAAACAATATCCTAAACAAGGAACTACCAAGGAGAAAGCCACACCCCCACCAACACTGGCAGGGCAAGCTACTGCATATAAACAGGGAGCAAACCCCACACTCACTCGCACTGATGATGTTACCTAGCTGGGTAATGAAACGTCTGCAAGCAAACCAACAACCAAGTTCAGAGAGCACCAGGGACTCCACATCCATTTTTCTTTTTAACAAAAATATCTATTTTGCATTGTACCTAAGGAATAATGGATGAGAGGAACATCATAAATATGTGCCCTAAATCTATACTGTTCTTACTCAGACATTCTGCTTATTTCAGTGGGGATTATTACCTGTTAATTATGTGTAATATTGCAGTGGCATTCTATTTATGCATTCCTTAGTGAACGGTTAATGGTTCTCTCTGTATTCTTTCTGCAAAAACTACATCCCTGAAGAGAGTCACCATTTCTTCTGCTATTTTAAATGATGATCTTTCTCTGGGTTTACACACTGTATTCAATAATGGTTTGTTTAGCCCTTGTCTGTTGAGTGCATCACAATCATTTTGGTTCACACAAAACCAGACAGACTGAAACACAGTTTAGTAAGGTCTGTGAATCAAATCTAAAGAGGAAATCATACTGATGAGTATGTCTGCTGCTTTAAAGGACAAGAGGTAGCAAGGATCTAGATTTTTAGCAAAAGGCCAGCTAGGTACTTAAATCTGCTGACTGTCCAGGAGATAAAATAGGATGACATAATTAGAACATTTTAATACTCTCTATAGGAAGTGATCATATTCAGAGAGGCTGGGTCCACATGCTTCAGGGCATTGGAACCAATGGCCCATATAAGAGTATTCATTTAGAGTATGTGTCCTCTTCTCTGAAATACCACAGTTGAAATTGTGCATTTTACCTCACTTACCTTTTATCTGATCAACATGATGAGATCACTTGGAAAGTTGCTAAGTTTCTTATGAGTGCAAGTTGCACTCAGAAGGTATTGGTCAAAAGGGTCAGTAAATAAAAGCATCTGAAGACTCATCACATGTTACATGGTTATTGATGTCTGTTGGGCCCATATCTTTTCTTTTAGTTTTTATATATAGTCAGTGACTGAAACAAAATTTGTATTTGAATAGTTAGAGATTAAGCTGAAGTCCTATGTTCTCAAAAATCTGGCTCTTCAAATCTACTGCAGTTCATTTCCATCTCATTGGCATCAAGGGAAGGAAAGCGGTTAAAACAACAGTAAAAATAATGTGGAACAGAGAGATGGAAATACTGCTCCTTCCTTCCTTCCTTCCTTCCTTCCTTCCTTCCTTCCTTCCTTCCTTCCTTCCTTCTTTTTTCTACTTCTCCACTTCTAGATTCCTCTGACTAGACCACTGGAATGTTTTACCTACATAAGGCTCTGGAAGCAAAGTTGAATGGCATCTTAAGAAAAACTGCGCTATCCAAGGATTTAAAAATGAGTTATGAAGAACAGAAAAGAAAGATAAAAGTAGCCAAAGAGAAGTAAATCTATTAGAGTGATGCAGAGTAAATGGCTTAAATATCAAGCTATAGAAAAATTAAAGGTACAACTGAAAGAAATGCAGAATAAAAGTTTTTGGAAAATCTGATCATTAAATAAGGCAGGTTATCTGTTTGAGACATATTGGCTCAGATTCCAAAACCTGCCCTGTCCAGCCTCCAGCTCTTTGAAAACCTCTTTAATAGACAGGGGACCTCTTGAACCGCACGTGGTCTGGAGACAAAGGGAGGATTCTCTGCAAATTGTGGGGAGGTAGCTTTGGCAAGACATTGCGATGAGAATTGTCATTGGAGGACAAAGAAACCTTTGGCTATCAGTTAAAAAAAGAAGAGTAAATCTAAAATCCCTATTGAGGAAATACTTTTATTAAACTAAATGGGATGGAGGGTGTAAAAGAATTTCCAAGATGTCTTCAAAAAGCAAGCGAGTTTATAATTCAGAATTCCATTGTTGGAATTACAAAACCTGGCTGTTAGAAGGCCGAATGAATGGAATGTCTGTGGGGCGCAGGCTAAAGGAGAGGGACAGGGAGAAGGGGGGCATAGAGGAAGCTCCCTCACATAACCCTATATGTAGCACTGTAATTTGGGATGTAATGAAGGCCTTTATAAGGTAGACAAAGATGATATTCTCCTTTTTCCTTGTTATTTATCTATTGGGTATGACTCACTAAGAATATGACACAGTCAGAGAAAATAAATGTTTACTTGTGTTCTCTCTCAAGCACATACACACACACAAACACAGATCGCACATGTACTTCCCTAGGAATTTTCTCTCTCTCTGCTCTTTCTGTAGGAGCTGCTGTACCAAAGAAGCTAGACTAAAATTATGCAACTGATTGAAATGATTTACCTGGTCCAAAGAGTAGAAAGATGAATAAACAGTAGATGTCCATCCCTTTTCCTCTTGTGTATAAACACTTGGGCGTCCAAAGTGCTCAAGGTCCTGGTTGAAATAAAGCTTTGCTTTTTCCAGTAAGGGTGCGTGGAAATAAGACCACCAAGCTATTGTTTCACAACACCTGCTTTTGCGGATGGGCAGCTGAAAGCCAGCGTGCCAACTGGGAGGAGGTACTGTCTATTTTTGACAAGCCAACAGGAACAGTCTATTTTTGACAAGCTTAGACTCAGAACACTTTTTGTCTAAGTTACACATTCCATGGTGTGTAAAATCAAAAAAACAAAGCTGTAGATTGTACTAGTACTCCTCGTGCATTTGCCTTGCAGTATGTGACATTAATTCCAGTAAAGTTTCCTTTTATATTGGCTTAGAATGTTAGCTTCAGAATATCTTCTCAAGGCAGATGGCTTAATGAAAGATAGAAAGCAAAGAATAATCGAACAATTTAAATTGGACATTAAACATGTGCAGAGAGACACAAATATATGAAGCATAGGGCAAATGGTAAAGTACTTAGATGCACAGATTGGTTTCAGTGTGATCTACAAAACAGCTTCATTGTTCATCTTTACTGGTCCACCACTAAACATATCATGCAGGTTCCAAAGAATTGTGAGATTTTTGGTATGAGATGAATGATGGTTCTGCTTTGCCAGCTTGTACCCATTGTGGCACAAATATGTCCCAACAACTCTTTTTTGATGCTATGTTCCCATGACATTACCCTTATCTCCTCCCCAATCTGTACCTCGGGAAGTCTTAAATCATCCTTAGCTGTTACAATGTTAAATAGGCAGCAGCTCATGGTAGTTTTTATTCATTCGTTCGTTCGTTCGCCCTAGTTCTGGCAGAATGGCTCTGCATATTGGAGGATATCACTCTTGGACCTGGGTGACCACAGATAAACCCCTGTAGATACCCTTCAAGTGTTCTGTGTCTAGATGCTGCAGGGTCTGTGACATTAGAGCATAACTGCCATGCTTCATTCTCTAGCTGGTTGATCCAGACCTTCTGGAGGGAATTTTTTCCATGCAGGTAGACATCGTGCTTCCAGCAGTTGCCTAGGCAGGCCTGCTTTATCCATTCTGCAAATATGCCCAAACCAACAAAGGCATGATTGCTGGATCTTATTCTCAATCGTGGGTTGTTTACTGCATATTTATTTATTTATTATTCAAATTTTGTTACCACCCATCTCCCCCACAAGAGGGACTCTGGGCGGTATATGTGTTAAATGTCCTCATTCTTCCATCAATCACTTAGAGAGATGCTAAGGGTTGTCCTCAAACATCTCATCTGAAATGCCTCCAACTTCCATAGATCCTGTAGATAATCTGAACAAGGACTTTTCCAACTATGTACAGGAGGTTGATTCCACAGTAGTTTTCACATTGTGTCTTATCACCCTTTTTAAACATGGGCATAAAACCAGCAAGCCATTCTTCTTTCCATACCATTAAGAACAGCTTGTGAATATAAATAACTACTACGCCCCCCACCCCACCCCTGCTTCCAGTGTCTCCACAGTGACTTGGTTAAGTCCTGCAGCTCTTCCATTTTTAAATTGTTTGACAGCTTCCACAATCTCTGTTTGTTTGGTTCAGCTTCACATACAGTATTAGAAGGTGACCCTGGATAATCTAGTTCCTGAATACTGCTGATGGAACACAATTTAAAAGGAAATCATGGTATTTTTTAGGTTTGTACAAACTGATTTACTGTACTGACCATTCTATTAATAACACTTCGGGTGCCCTTAGAGCAGTGTTTCTCAACCTTGGCAACTTTAAGACGTGTGGACTTCAACTCCCAGAATGCTGGCTGGGGAATTCTGGGAGTTGAAGTCCATGCGTCTTAAGGTTGCCAAGGTTGAGAAACACTGTCTTAGACAGAGGGATCAGCCTGTACCTTTTCACCACTTCGGGCTGATGTGGGCATGCCACATCTCCTCTGGTCCCTGGACACTATCCTCAAGAGCCATTCTGATTAGGGAGGGGAAGAGTCTGGCTCTTCCAGACTAGTCAGTCTGTCTGTGTCTGCCAGGTTTCTGTGCTGAGCCCCGCTTTGGAGGCTGGGATTTGGGAAAAAAGGATTATTCTAGCTAACAGCTAACTGCACAGTTCCCTCCATGGCCTCTCTCAACTGTTAGTCAGGCTTCTCCTAACTGTGGGTTTAGTGCAACTGCAGCCTGGGCTCTCTTCCTTTCCATGCCCCCTCTTTTATCCCAGTGATCAGTGATCTCCAGAAAGAACAAGGTAACAGGTAAAGGGGAGGAGTGGCAAGGAGTCAGGTCCCTGGTCAAAAGACTCAAACTTGCAGCTGAGCAGAGCTGTTCTCTGTAGCATACAGCCCCACTGCGCTTGGCAGCTTGTGGCTGGGCGTTCAGGAGCACTGGACCTCTCCTGCTTCACCCAGTCAGCTGTGGGCCAGGCCTCTTTGGAGCTGTGCCAGGGGACTGTGCAGTGCAAGGGAAGAGCTCTTCTGCTTCACCGCACAACTCCTCCTAGTGTTAGCCAGGTTCCTTTTGAACACATCCGTGCAAAAATTTGGGCAAAGCCCATGCAACATCTGACAGATGGCTAAACCTGCCAGTCTAGCCATCTGCCAAAGCTCAACCTCTCCCCAGCCTCATCCCACATTAAGAAGTATGAATGGTGGATGTGTTGATGGCTGTTGGAAGGGGCAGGAACATAGCCGGCGAATCTACCAATCTCTTTCTTTAATTTGACGCGTGCAGTGGAAATGAAGACCCCAGTATTTGGTGGCCACCCACCACAATGGCTGGATAGAGGTCAGCCCCGGCAGCAGCAAATTTCATGCCAGTATAGTTTTCTTCTGGCTCAAGAACTGGTAGATAGCACTTTGAAGATCAACAGTGGGGATCTTTAGTTTTATTTGGACAGCCTTTCCCCAATTTCACTCTTGTTCCAATTCAGGAAGTTACTGCAGTGGTGCTAGTGGACTTATTGATTTGAAGCTTACTTGTCCTGTTTAACTCAGCATCTTCCAGAACTGAATGGTAGGAAGAGAGCAAAGACATGGCAGAAGGATTGACACATGCTGTGTTGAAAGCAAGAGCTTTTCCTTTCAGTAAGAAGGGACTGGTTGAGTAGAAAACGAGAGACTTAAAGAGATTACAGGCAGAGCAGAAGGAAGCAATGCTACACGTTGGAAGATCCAGCACATTAATAAAGCAATGAGTTGCCCACTACGTCTATCTGGCTGGCTACTAGTTAATAGGGACTATAATTGGATCTCCTCAAATGTATTCGTGCCCATTCTGAAGAGCTGCTCATGTCAGTTGATCTGCATTACAAGAATGCCTCCAGGATAAGATCCTTCCTGTTTTGCAGCATCAGGCAGGGTGCTGGCAGTGGTGAAGGTAAGATGACTACAGTAGCAGCACTGAAGAATGTGTTGGGATGATGAAGTCAAAGAAGGAATTTCAACCTCAGTTTCTCTACTGATAGAGCTGACAGTGCATCTATAGGTCCACTGGTCCTCATAGGCACCGCCTTAGAAGCCCCAGCTTCAGTAGATTGTAAGAAGCAAATCAATAGATAACAGCTTGGCTGTCAGAATTAATTGAATAGCTACAGTAATTCTTGGTCAGTGATCATAATGAAGATGGGGAAAAAATTCAGACTACTTAAAAAATTTGTTCTTGACCATAATTTTGAAACATCTTTGGTATATTGGCCTAAGCTAGGCTGCAGTGGGAATCTACCCACCTCAGTTACGTTTCTTACTACCATCATAACTGTCTATTACACAAAGTTTAGTTCCAGGCAAACCAGAGAGACAACTGTTGAAAAATTATATTTTAGCCACAAGAGGGAGCATTTGATCTGCAGATCTGAGAGCCACAAAAATCGCTTTGGTGTCTGCTCTTCATTATTGGTCTGGGATCATTTAAAAAAAATTAATATTGCAATAGATTTTTATGTAAAATGTAACAATGCTTATATGTTTTCAGTGCCCCCGGAGCTGACCTCTATCCAGCCATTGTGGTGGGTGGCCACCAAATACTGGGGTCTTCATTTCCACTGCACGTGTCAAATTAAAGAAAGAGATTGGTAGATTCGCCGGCTATGTTCCTGCCCCTTCCAACAGCCATCAACACATCCACCATTCATACTTCTTAATGTGGGATGAGGCTGGGGAGAGGTTGAGTTTTGGCAGAGGGCTAGACTGGCAGGTTTAGCCATCTGTCAGATGTTGCATGGGCTTTGCCCAAATTTTTGCACGGATGTGTTCAAAAGGAACCTGGCTAACACTAGGAGGAGTTGTGCGGTGAAGCAGAAGAGCTCTTCCCTTGCACTGCACAGTCCCCTGGCACAGCTCCAAAGAGGCCTGGCCCACAGCTGGCTGGGTGAAGCAGGAGAGGTCCAGTGCTCCTGAACGCCCAGCCACAAGCTGCCAAGCGCAGTGGGGCTGTATGCTACAGAGAACAGCTCTGCTCAGCTGCAAGTTTGAGTCTTTTGACCAGGGACCTGACTCCTTGCCACTCCTCCCCTTTACCTGTTACCTTGTTCTTTCTGGAGATCACTGATCACTGGGATAAAAGAGGGGGCATGGAAAGGAAGAGAGCCCAGGCTGCAATTCTGTCTTTCGTTTTTTGAAAAGGTAACCCTGTGTTCAGTTCTTAGGAGTGGGCATGTACAGGACTGCCCTGCAGAAAGCAGCTTTGTTAAGGTGGTGGGAGAGAATGCCATTGCTTCATTTAATATTGCCAGTGCGGACAACTGGCTTTCTTATCCCATGGACGCACGAGATAGCCACATCCTCCTTTGCCAGCTTGTTTTATTCTTGGCTGGATATAATGCTAAATGGGTCAACCGCTCTGCCAGTATTCTTGGCACCGGAAAGAAATCCCCAAGTAGAGCTGAAAATGATTTAGAAAAAATACATTATTGAAACAGCAAACCGAAATTTAAAGCTATTAAGCTCAAGGAAGATTTCTGTATAAAGGAGATGCAATTGAAGCAAAAAGCAAAACCCTCAGATGGGAAGCAATGTAGGGAATAGTTTCACTGAATTCAGATCAGCAGTTGGCCTTGCTTTTTACACAGGCCACTTCCAATAAAACCTTTGAGAGTCAGTCCACGGAGACAGAGAACCAAATTCTTTCACTTAAGTTGTTTGGGGTTTACACAATCCATTTGTTTGAAATGTATTAGCAACAAGTTGCTGGCTTGCGGAAAAGAAAGTCGGTGATGAGATGCAGACCCCACAGGAGTAATTTCTCTATCCTAAAATGCTGGAAACGGAAGGAAAGCCGTCTTGTCTCCATTGGACTGTTGCTCATTTCCTTCCATCTCTGGAATAGAGCAATACCCGAGGGCTGGTCGTTGCAAGTAGCTGAAAAATACCTATTGTCTTCAGAATTCAGTCTGCTTTATTAAAAATGGAGCACCAAATCTGCACAGTCCTTTTTCTAAGACTGAATTATTGCAGCATGGCTGAATCAAGGTCAAGAACAACAGGTGGAAGCCAAAGTGAGTCCTTCATTTAAAAAGGAGACTTCCTGCAGAACAAGACCTTGTTCAAAAACTTTCAGGCCTTATTACTGAGTGGCAATTTTCCAATGATGCTCTGAGTCACCAAGGAAAGGGGGCCTTAGATTGCTGTTGGCAAAGGCTTTGCATCACCCCCCTACACTGTGTTCATAACACCCACCTTTGGAGGGCACCAAGTTGGGAAGGATACCAGAGCAGATAGAGCTGGCTTTTTGATCCATGGGATTCCAGGTCCTCAGGGCCTCATATTCTCCCAAAAGAAACATATGCGGGCCCATCTTGTGCCTATTATTGCTTAACGACAAAAATGAACTTTGTACAAAGCATCTCTCATAAGGAAGCGCAAATTATTTCTTTTCATTCACAGATTTTTACCTTTTCTATTCATTTAATAACTTGGATTTTAAATCCTGTGCTTTCAGTTAAACAGAGCTCCACCCACAGAAGAAAACTTAACTGGTTCTTCCTACTTCTGATTGTCTGGAACAGAACAAGTCAGTTTGGAATTTAGACCTCTGTGTATATTTTACTTCCCCACAATGCTCCTAACAGGATTAATATCACCACCCAAGCACCTACAGAGCTTTGGTAATACTAGAAACCTGGTGTTCTCAGCCTATAAAAAGAGTCCTGGATTTTTCCAAGTTTAATACAGAGCATAATTGCTTCTGAGGGAAATCAAAAGCACATTTATTCCTCTGGGGTATCGTCTCAGAAAAATAGCACATCTCATGACAATGCTGAACTCGGCAATGTCTTATCCAAAGTCTGTATCTTGCCTATATTTCCTACTCAAAGTTCCAGATTTGGAACACGCTTCCAATATTTCTATTCAAAATATGGATGAATTTGAAAACTTGCAAAAATACAAGAATTACACAAAAGCACAGTTACTGCTTTACAGCTAATCAGAAGACAATACAGTCCAAAACCACATAAAACAATTGGGTTTCTCAAGGAATAGCCAACAGGTAAACTGTTCTTTCTTTACAAAAACAGATAGATGGTCCCCTCCCTCTTTACTAAGGAAGTATCTGCCATCAGAAAGATTTCTCCTTTTCCTGCAACCCCTCATCCTCCTCTGGAGGGTTGGAAACAGAGTTGTGATTGTCCAAGAGACTACAGGAGGATGAGGGAGTCTTTCATAAACATTCTACTGAACAATGGGCTCTGTTATTTGAGGACCATAGAGTCCATGCAAAACGTCTTGACTGTAGAGCTGTCATTTAAAGTGTTCTGAACACAAAACGAAATACGTGCGTGCTGAGTCACATGGAACAAAAGATGCTGAAGCCAAACTTGGCTGTTTTGAGGGACACTCAAACACCAGGTGTTCCGGTGAGGGCTGCATCTAGTGAGATGGGAACCAGCAGTTCCCAGCGCAGAAAGGGCTATTATGTAAACTTACCTCTCTTAACCAAGGCCACCATGTGACCTGCTAAGTATCCCTTCATTCAGAGTGGTGGGATGAAGCACCCTAGAGTTGATCCTCTGAGGCACAGATAGAGAAAGTCTCTGACGCATTCATGCTGTGGGAGGTAGTTAACTGCTGTGTTTGAGGCTTCATTCTTGTCTGCAGTGACAATTCTATTTCTTTATACCAGACCAGAGTAGAACAGCAGTTAGAACGCAAAAGTACAAAAAACAAAACACAAATGAATAACCTGCCAAACCTATTGGCTGAATCTGCTAACTACTTTAGAAAGTAGTCTGTGCTGACTGCCTGCTAGCAGTCTACAAAAAATTGTCCAAGGGGATTTAATTTTAATTTTTAAAAATCTCATAGGAATGGAAGAAGCAGTCAATTCAATCTATGTCTGCCAGGCTAGCTTGTTTATCTCCTGGCTGAGAGATGTTAATTAAAAAGAATAATGTTGAGATTACCAGGGATGGTCTTCTGATAGTGGATTGTGATTTTCTCAAGTGATTTTTTTCCTTTGCTGTTTCAAAGGTTCTTTATGAGGAATGTCTTAACATTTTAAACATTGGTCCATTTTTATGCAAGTTGGATGACTGCTAGAACTGATCACAGGCTACTCTCTCCGTGTAATTTTTTTGGTCATGGGTTTAAAAAAAAAAAGAGGAAGGATTTTGGTTCAGGTTGCCATTGCATGGCTAGAATACTCAAAACATTTCAAGTTGTTTTCCATAGGAGCCCTTGAATTGGTTTAAGTGTTGTCCCGTATAAAACACACAGCCAGTTCAGACCATTCGAACAAGGGCAGCTCTTCTGCTCCAAACTCAAAACACTTTTTATTTTGTACATAAAGCTTATAGAGGAGCATTACAGTAACTATATAATGTAAATATCAGTGTGAGCCTGCTTACTCAGCACGGGTTTCACCAGTTTCATTGAGGTTACTCCCAGGTAAATGAATGGAGAATTACAGGCATATTTTGTTACATCTCCCTAGATGGAACTTCTGACTTCTCTGGATTTTCTTTTTAGAAGAAGACTTACTCATAATGTGTTTGTGTTATTTACTATGGTCTTTGAGTAGAGGATCATATTCGTAAGTAGTGTTACTTCTTTTAAAAGATGCGGATATTTCACTCACAGGAAAACGTCTCTTGTTTCCTCAGCAGACCGGATAGGTTTCATATTTCAGAAAGCATGTAATGACCACTTTAACTGGAATTATTAATAGTCTTCTTTAACATTTGTAGTTGTCAATCAGCTCTGCTCCTTTATCAAAGTTCTATACAAATAAAAGAAAAGAAAATACTTTTCAATTCTGATTTGCCTAAACATTCTTGATGGAAAAACAAGTATAGTGTTCTCCAAGCTATCATATAATACGGATGTCATTTCATTTTTGAGAGCGTATTATTTCATCATTCTTTTCTGGTTACAATTTTTTTCTTTACAAAGTATTAAATCATATCATGTTTCAGGTTAATCTTAAACTGAAAATTTATAGAGCACCTGTTTTGTCTAAAAGCTATTACATAACCACTGGTTGAAAAAATGCATCCTTTCAAAAGACCCGAAGGATCAGTAATGAATATCCATGCCTTTTCCTCCCATTCATATATATGTGGGCTTGCAAGAGTTCAAGGACTCACCCTGAGTAAAGCTTTGTTTTTCTAACTAGGATCCTTTACAGCACATGTTTAATATAGATGGCAGCTGAAAACTAATACATCAGTTCTGAAACAGGAACAGTCCATTTTTGCCAAGCCATAGTTCCCCTGGCTTATTCTCAGTATTAGATTTGTTTAAGTTACATGCTCCATATTTATCACTGTGGCAGTATTAGTTAATGTTATGAAGTTAGATGGAATAACTGCTACTTCTGCTTGCAATGAGTAAGTGCCACTGATTACAATCATCTGCACAAAAATGCTGAACATGTTTTAGTCTGGAATCCATCACCTGTTTCTGGGTTTATGTGAAGTGCAAGTTCATCTCTAAACATAATGGCAATGATCAAATGACCTATAAAAATAGTTCTGTTTTGTGTGTGTTGAGTTTTTTAAATCTGTAAGAGGAAGTTAGCAAGCCACCCTGGTCTTCCATTCATTAATTAGTTCTGTGGCTCCATGCATTTGGGATTCCTGCAAAAATACCTTATATTCAAAGAACAAGAGGAAAATTCCATGGATGCAAGTTGTATGAACCCTACGCATTCTGAGAGACATCAAGGACACTTCCATACCACCATCATTTTCACTCCCCAAGTCCTCAAAAATATTTTGTTAAGATTTAGTTATCAACAATGCAAGTTCTGTTATTTCATAGTTCACTTTCTCCAAGAACTTCTAAACAGTATAAGTTTATCCCAGCTTGTCATCATAACACCCTTGTAAGGATGATTAGAACCAGTTTGGTGTAGTGGTTAAGGCATCAGGCTAGAAATCAGGTGACTGTGAGTTCTAGTCCTGCCTTAGACACAAATCCAGCTGGGTGACTTTAGGCCAGTCACTCTCTCTCAGCCCTAGGAAGCAAGCAATGGCAAACCACTTCTGAAAAACCTTGCCAAGAAAACTTCAGGGATTTGTCCAGGCAGTCTCCAAGAATTGGACATGGTTGAATGGATTAAAAAAAAAAGGATGATTAGATTAAGAGTTAGGGACTTGGAGTTGTTTTTATTATATTCAGATCTATTTGTAGACCAGGATGAATAGACATTGGGAGAGCAAAATGCATGAACCCAGCCATAAATATGTCCTGGGTCTGATGTCTGCTGCTTAAATGAAACTAAGTGGATGGACTAGCATAGTACCTAAAGGGTCTTGCAGATGCTTCATATATTGAAGGATATGATAAAACAACAGTGAACACAGGGCTCCAAGAAAGTGGACTACAGTCTTCCATTGCTGTCATAAAGGATATTGGGCAATATATTTTTGAAATAAAAAGGGAAAGGATTATAAAATATAAAAGACGGGCCTTGAGTTCCAAACCTATGTAGTAGAAAATATGAACAAATGTGCTAAAATAATTCAGACAATATTGTAGACTTTACAGAGGTTCTTCAAGGAGATCCTGATTACAGATAATTAATCAGCATAATTTTCTCTACACTTAAATGAAGATTCAATCTAATCAGTGCATTTCATTTACTTAATAGTTATTACTATTTAGTCTTTTTTAAAAAAAATACTTTCTCTTCCTTGAAAATCTCTTTTCAAATCTAGTTCTGATACTAGATTTGAAATAATCTAGTTCTCTGATAACTTCCTATGAAATAATCAACCTGGAAATGTTCCAACATAATAAAGGAAGCATATTTTAAGGAGAGAAATTACCCTTTACCAGTCTGAGACTCAAAAGGACAGTGCTTATTTTTAAAGATGTGACTGATCAGAGAGAGGTATTGTCTACAGGAGATATCTTTTCAAGGCAGTACTATTATGGCCATTTTTTTTTCACATCCATCCATTTGCTGTTCAACGTGCGTGTCTGCAGGAAAACAATATAGCATTTGCCCTGCTTACAATATGACATATGAAGAATAGTGCACTTGTAGAGCAGTTGCAATGGGACGCGGTGGCGCTGCGGGTTAAACTGCTGAGCTGTCGATTGGAAGGTCGGCGGTTCGAAACCGCGCGGCGGGTTGAGCTCCCGTTGCTCGTCCCAGCTCCTGCCCACCTAGCAGTTCGAAAACATGCAAATGTGAGTAGATCAATAGGTACCGCTTCGGCGGGAAGGTAACGGCATTCCGAGTCGTCATGCTGGCCACATGACCCGGAAGTGTCTATGACAATGCCGGCTCCAAGGCTTAGAAACGGAGATGAGCACCGCCCCCTAGAGTCGGACTCGACTGGACTTTACGTCAAGGGAAACCTTTACCTTTACCTAGAGCAGTTGCAGGCTGAATGGACCCATGTTGTGTATCACCATGGCAGGACACTAGGTAGTGTGTGTGTGTGTGTATATAAATAAATGTGAAAAAGTGAAAGGATTCACTTCTAGCTTTACCGTTATTCTAAGATGCACTATGTTTCCTTCATTCCCTTCTATTACACAAGTTTTCCAGCTATGATTAACTTTTCTAAGTTGTAATTTCTTTGCTACTGCTGCGGCAACACAAAAGACTGAATACCACAAATTGCTAGCTTCACTGGTGGATTTTTCTTTCTGACGTACAAACTATACCCAGTTTCTTAAAAAGAGAAATTTATTATCTTTTTATCATCCTACAGAAGCTAGCTCAGCAATTTAAAGGAATTAAGCCTTTAAGGAGGCTTTAATGAGTTGCAAAGCTTGGTACTCCTTTTTCATAATCAAACTACCTCTTCACAGTTGTTTCTACCTGTCCCACTAGTCTAACAGGAGGGCATTCTCTGGGTCCCCTCAATTAAGAATGCCATCTAAAGGGATTTTGGAAATGTGCCTTTTCTGTCACGGTGTCTACCCTCTGGAAAGACATACTCCCCAAGATTAGATTGGCCCCAACCCTACTGGCTTGTCACATTTATGAGATGGGCAACCATACCAATCTATCAATCAATCAATGGGAGGGAGGGAAAAGTTAAGGAAGGAAGGAAGGGAGGGAGGAAGGAAGAAATCTGCTCAGCTGTACTGGATCAAAAGTCTGTCTAGTTCATTATCCTTATCTCTTCCAGAAACTCATCATGGTACTTCTAGAAGTTCAGAGCAGGATGAAAAAGTGATGTCTTTCCCTGGTCTATATTGACATTACTTACCTTTATTGACATTAGCAGCAGAACTGAATGGCCTCAATACAGCATCATACAAAAGCAAATTGTGATTTGTTTGGTGATCCCAGCCAATTGTGACAAACTGTATTGCTCAGTATAGTGTGAACGCAGTTGCTGAGCATTCAAGGGTTTTCAGAAACCCTTCTTGTTTCAGAAAAGTTCATGAAAAAGGTGCAGTCATGTGGGTGCATAGAACTGTATATCAGCAATGGCAAATACTGTAACTATTTCATTAGCTCTACATAGTCCTGGCAAAAACAGAACGGAGACATCCAAGAAAATATGAGATACATTTAAAGCCCCCATGATTGCAATTCTACACATTTGAGGGAATAAGTCCCAATGAACGATTGAGATTGTGCTATTAGACTCTCAGAGGAAGCATCCAGTATTATAGCATTTCTGAGAATACTATCCTAGCAGAAAAGAGGGCCCAAGTCCCCGGCAATATGGCCTCTAAAATGTTTGCATCAGGGAACAAAAATGTGACTGTTTGGAAGAGTATGTCGTTTAACCTAAGCTGTTAAACAACAGCTGTGCCCTTGCAGTTCAGAGATGAAAAGACAGAAAGAAGTAAATTGCGGAGGATCACAAGAGGAGAGAAGAGGAGCTGCAGCCCTTTAATCAGCGACGTGCTCTCATGCAGTTTCCAAGTTCGACTTTGCATTTGGGAATATTTGATCACTCAGCCCCAAAGCAATTCCTTTACAAAACTGGCTTTCTTCCCTCCTTACGGATTACTGGGAAGTTGGGAATGTTTCTGGTTCTAGCCATTCTGGTCCTAAAAATGGTTAATTATAAACCCAGCACCTGTCAAGAAGAAGTTGTTGGAGATAACACTGGCTTCCAGCTCTCTTTGCAAGACAAGGTCGCTGAAGCACGTACTACACGGAACACTTCTTCTGCACTGGGATTTCATCATCCTGATTTCTGGTAGCCCCTTAGGCTGGCCTAAACTTCTGTCCTCAAGAACAGACATTGCGGGGAGTTTGGACGCAAACAGAGGAAGAACTGTTTCTTTTTGCTAGTTCTTATTTATTGTTGCTAGGCTTTATGAGATGTCAGGGAGATAGTGAGAAAGGGGGGAATGGAGTTTGGCCAAGGAACAAATATTAAAGTAGGAACTGGTTGGAAGAGATCTAGAGGGAGCCTGTGAGCTGGCCATTGCAGAGGAAGATGTAGTTGGCGGCTGGCCTCCCTCCCTTTGAAGGTGCGGTCTGACCAAGCTTAGGCCAGGGGTGTGTTTCTCAGCCTCAGCAACTTTAGGACATGTGGACCAACTCCCAGAAGCTTGCTGGCTAGAGAATTCTGGGAGTTGTAGTCCATACATCTTAAAGTTGCTGAGATTGAGAAATATAGCAATGGCGGGCCTTCCACCATAAAGGTCTGGCTTTTCAGTGCCATTTGGTGTAGGAAAAACATTTATCCAGGATTTAATCCAACATGAAAGTGCTGGCCTGGCCTGTATAAATTAAATAAATATTCACTTTACCACAGTGCAGAGAACTGCAATAAATGGTTGACTGCATCTCATGAAAACGAAATGCTGGAGAGCTCTTATTATAAGAAGTTTGTAGTATATTAATCTTCAATTGCCCTGTGCTAAACATAAACTGGGGATTTTATCATGCTTGACATGTTTTGTTTGTAATTGTGATTTGCTACTGGGGAAGGCTGGAGAAAGGGAACAGCAGGAATGTACGAACTAATTCTCTACTAATTAGTTAATTGTAAGGAAGGGTGTAAATGGGCAGCACACAGAAGAGATGAACTTGCCAGGGAATGATACGATCCGGTTTCCTCTAATATCCTTTTTCTGAGCTACTTTTTGGCAGCTTACTCAGTTCTGGGGCTGAGAGGCTTGGTTTCGCCTGATGATGGGTGGCTTGTCTCCTGTTCATGCCGCCAGATGACCCCCCCCCTGCCCCCGTGACTGGGGCTTCAGGTAGGTGGTTCTCACTGCAAGAGGAGAAGAGCTCCATTCATTTACAAGATAGCACCTCCTACAATCACCCGGGGGTGGGGGTGGGGTGGGGGGGAAGACATAGTAATTCAGAGACCAGAAGGCGAAATAAAACCCGCAGCGCCTTGGTTTGATCACTAGCTGAGCTGTGGATAACAAGCGATACCCCACCCTTTGGGCCAGGGGCTTTGAGCAGCTGCCAGGGCTGTTGGGAAAGTACCATTAATGCAGCAGCTGCACGTCAAAGTGAACCCTACAGTTCCAGTTGAAATCACCGTTCTGTGTTCCCGCTGGAGGAATCTTGCTGGACTTAAAGACTAACTTGAGGGGTTCTAATGTAGACTGCACCATTTGCCTTCTGTAGTTCCCAGCAAAACCAGTGTAAAAGTAAGGAATTAGGGACCTGTGTTTGGCTGATCTACTGTGCACTATACGTAGACGTGAAGTTGTTACATACAGAGAGAGTCAGAGATAAAACAGATGTGTGTATTTACATTGAGCTGTGCGTTAACTGAGGGATCTCCAATCTCAGATTCATTGTAAAACTTTTCTCAGGGTGTGGACTTTGAAAACTGACTTTCTCGAGTTGGTGCTGGAAGGAACTTACATTCGTACACAACGGCAAAGTAACTTAATGTGCAGTGCAACATACTAAAATGTAAAGTAAAAACATGACGGATAAAACATAATTAAAAGCATACTTCCTATGGCACAATATTTTGATTTGGACATAATGAGTCTGCATCCAACATTTTCCTTGATGCCTCCAGAATGGCCACCTGTTGTGGGATGAGAAATGGAAACGGCGAGAAGCACCTGAGAAAAAAGTCTGTTTTCTCCAAAACTTCCTACATATCGGCTTGGATGTCCCACTCAAAAGCAAATTTAGGGATATACCACAAGAATTTGCATGTGTAGGAAGAATCGCTGTAGCACACCTTTGCACCTTCCTGATATGTGCTCACATGAGTTTTTGGGATAGTCGCTTTCCATGACCTTTAATGAGAGAATCTTCACTCCTGGGAATCTGACTGCACTCAGGTAGAAGGTACTATTTCCACACTGCATACAACCTGAAGTACCTTGAGGCCAACAAACTCTTAACACAAAATGAAGAAGAATTAGTAAAGGAAAAAATGGAAGCCACATGAATACAGTTGTCTTGGTTCACATTATTTTTAGTGCAGGCCCTATCAGAAGAGTAAACCTTCTTTTCTATATCCATATATCAAGAAAAGAAATTAATACCTTGAGTGCAAGGTATCGTCCATTTTTACTGATTTTTTTTTTGCTTCTGGTGGGCCATAAAATTCTGGACTGAACTCAATTCAAGCAATCAGGACAGAGGGGTGGAGCTTATGGGGAGGAAAACTAGAGTCCTCGCTAAGGAGCTGACATTCTACTGGGGCCTGGGCTACTTTACTTGATTAGCGAACATAATGCAACTTCTGCCCTCTGGGGTTCTGGCCAGTGTTCAGTGTTCCTCGAGGCACACAGCTTTCAATAGGTTGCTCCAGCCTTTGAACAGCTGAGCCACAAAAGGGAGCAGAACCACACAAAATGGTTTAAAATGTGGGTGAAGGACAAACATTAATTAAGTGGCCCTGTTATTATTTTGGATTTAGTTAATTATTTCATAGGACTGTGCAGTGCTTCAGAATTGAAGGGGGATGGTACTACAGAGATGGTGTAGGTGCACAAGGAAAACCCACCAGCTACTCCTTATAGCAATAGCATCTTTTCCTGGGAATACACTGCAGCTGCAGATGACAGCTGGGCAATTCTCTGAAAACACACACCCTTCAAAGCAGCTTTTTCCATTTAAATCTGAAGCCCTGCACAGCTTTAGTACTTAACTGTTACGTTTTTAATTCCCATTCACTTGCATTTTAAAAGAAATTAAGGAGCAGGCAAACAAAAACCAACCCCAACCCCAAATCTACCTTCACACATCCCTTCAGTTTTCTCCTAGATATATTTTCCCAGAGGGACAGCCCACTCATAAAGCTCCTCTACTATGGGAGTAGGAGTAAAGAGGGTGAGCCTGATGGAGAGAGGGAGAATCTGTTAGCAAAGCAACAAAAGAGAAATATGGTTGAAGTCCAAACAATAGGGAAGGATTACAAACATGTCTTAGATAGACACCCCCTGATTCACATGAATATAAGAGGGAAGAGGGGAAGCACAGTCAGACCTGGAAGCTTATGTTACTATAGGTAATCTAAGTCAAAGTAGTTTGCCTTCCATGGAGTCTATTTCTTGTTCTGGTCTGCCTCATAGAGCTGATATTTACAGAACCAAAGGAGCGGGTAGGGTAGGGGTTGTGTATGACCCCGTAACAAGCGGTTTCTGCCCCCAGAGCACTTCAGAACATTGG
The DNA here is from genome assembly GCF_035149785.1 of Candoia aspera. Taxonomy (NCBI): domain Eukaryota; kingdom Metazoa; phylum Chordata; class Lepidosauria; order Squamata; family Candoiidae; genus Candoia; species Candoia aspera. Next base: position 191,233,074 of record NC_086153.1, on the reverse strand, counting down.
TTTTCTTAATTTTAGAATTGCCAATTTTGTGTCTGATTAGTTGTGGAAAAATGCTGTGTGAAGTGAAAAGAACTGGGAATCTCCCAATTCAGAATGAGCATCTTTGGTCAGGAGGTGACTTTCTGTGGGGACCTGGGCTACTTTACTTGATTAGCTGACATACTACGTTTGCCATCTGGGAGTTCTGGAGACTGCAGACCATTTTTCCATTCATGAGGAGCACTCTGCGTATGAAGGGCTGGAAATTAGAATGTAGCTTGTTGGTATTTATCAACTTTGATGGACAGAGCTCATTATGATGTCATGGGAAAGAGGAACAATTGGGCTTCCACAATAGGACTCTGTGTTACCTTTGAAATATATAAGCATATCCTACACATTTGACTGCATGCTTTGTCAAAGCTTGCTAGCCTTAAATACGTAGTCTGTATGTTTGAGGGTGTGTGATGCCAAGGATCCTACAGAGATAATAATGCATTTCCAGTTTTGCGATCTTTGCCAGGAGAAGCGTCCATGATTCAGCCCCATATAATAAACTGGTAGTTATCAGTGACTGAAACATTCCCATCTTGGTGTTTAAGGTAATATGAGGCTTCCACCATAATCGCCAGATGAACCCAGAGCTATGGTGGCAGCACCAATTCAGCATTTCTCCAGCTGTTGAGGCAACCTTCTTTCCTTGTACTATGGAGCTGAGGTGTTGGAATTCTTGTACTTGTTCTAACTAATTGTACCTACTTTTTTTCACACCAATGAACAGTCCAAATGGCCGTGCTGCAGACCTGATGTCACAGAGGATATCAGTGGCTCACTTTGTCTTTGGCAACAATTGTATTGTTTCCTGCATATGTGAGGTTGTTGGTAAACTATCCATGGTGAAAGGTCCCCTGTGCAAGCACCAAGTCATGTTTGACCCTTTGGAGGGATGCTGTTTTCGCGACGTTTTCTTGGCAGACTATAGTGGGGTGGTTTGCCATTGCCTTCCCCAGTCGTCACCTTCCCCAGCAAGCTGGGTGCTCATTTTACTGACCTTGGAAGGATGGAAGGCTGAGTCGACCTGAGCCAGCTACCTGAGAGAGAATCCAGCTTCTGCTGGGATTGAACTCGGGTCACGGGGAGTTTTTGACTGCCTACCACTCTGCGCCACATGAGGCTTGAACTATCCATAGCCAAAGTCAGTTAAACACATAAGAAATGAAACCAGCCATCAGCCAATAATAGCCAAAGAAATGCAAAAGCGGCAGCTGAGATGGTTGGTCACATTTGCAGAATGCATTTTCAGTGAAGCGACTCTGAAGAACAAAATCCCAGGGATGGAAAGTTCAGCGCAGAGCGCCAAGGATGACCTGAATAAAGATAACTGAAACTGATTGAGCCCAGTGCAGACTGGTCTTGAATCAAGTCAAAATCATAGCAGTGGACAAAGCTCTTTGGTGAGGCATAGTAGCAAATGCCCATAGCCCTGCAGCATCCACAACAGTGTATTTAGTGGCAAAACTATATTCATCCAATTGTGTGCTAGGGAGGTGTCCAAGATCAAGTTTTGGGTGTGTTTGGTATGGACTCCTAGTGGCTACAGAGACAGATACATAGGGAGTCCTTGGTGTTGAGAAAGAACAACACCCCCATGAAGACAAGCAGGGCAAGCCACTGTATCTAAACAGAGAGCAAGGCCCACTCCCTGTTTGCACTGAAGATGTTGCCTAGTCTGGCAATGAAACGTCTGCAAGAAAACAACAAGGCTCAGAGAGCACCAAGGACTCCACAGTTCAACCCTGAGCTACTAATTATTCTCTTCGATTAATACATATATATGTTTTCTTGGTAACAGTACAGAAGCTGTTATCCATTGCTACCTTGAACGATGCTCTGTTGATTTCCCAGTCTCTGCTTAGCTTTTCAAGATCAGCCCCATGCTACTACTGATACACACGGACATGCACACATATACACATAAAAACACAGAGGTAGTATATGACAGCTTTATCAAGGGAATTGAACTAACTAAATCCTATATTACCAAATGAATAAATCAATTTCCACCATTTTCTTATCTAATCTTAAATAGGGAAATATATGGAGTCACCACTGAACAAGATAAGCTTAACTATGGTTGGAATTCATCTAGCTTGAATTGTAGTTGTGCAGCTGGATGATATCAGGTCTTAATTTGGTTGGAACAAAGCACTGAAAGTTTGTTTTTAAATTATTATTAATTTGTTTGTTTACCTGAAAAATGTTCTTGATGAAAATGTTTTGGGCAATTAACTGAAATTATATTGTGCTTTTTGTGTTGGCAGAAGAATATTCTGATCTAGGAAAGGTTAACTTGCCTTGCAAGAAAATCTCCTATTAGAAAGAAACCCTCAAAGCTAAAATAGCAACTCTGTCTACTTCATCCTACATTACTGCTTTAGTTATAGCAGGACTGCAGAGAATCATACCATTCTAATGTAAGATTGCTTTTAAGTACAAACAAGGAATTCCCTGAGATATAAGAAGGATGGAGCTGAGAATCTTGTTTCCACATGTAGGTTGTGGGTCCATGTCCTGTCAGTCCATGATCTTGCCATATTGAGCACCAAGATATAAAATGGGGGGTTGAAGTCTCCTTGCTGTAAGAATCCAATGAATGCAGGTTGATATCATTTCAGGCTTCAGTATTCAACATGGCAAGGTGGAGGACTAAATCTCGAAGGCAGGTTTCGGGACCTGTCTTTTAAACATGTTGACTAAATATACTCTTTGGGCTGAGTAGCTGAACAGGACTCAAGTGTTACTCAGTTCAAGAACCAGTTTGGTGAAGCGGTGAAGGTGCTGGGCTAGAAACCAGGAGATAGTGAGTGCCAGCTGGGTGACTTTGGGCCAGTCCCTCTCTCTCAGCCCAACCCACCTCACAGGGTGGTTGTTGTGGGGAAAATAGGAGGTGGGAGCATTAGGTATATACATGGCCTTGACAAAAAAAATAAAGGCAGAACAAACCCTAAATAAGCTGGAGTAAAGTCATGAAGTCTTGCCTCTTTAAGCTCACCTACAGTGGTACTTAAAAGTTTGTGAACCCTTTTGAATTTTCAATATTTCTGCATACATATAAACTCCTTTTGCCACAGACAAATAGGTAACTTTGGATCATTTTCCTCAATAAATAAATGAACAAGTATAATTTTTTTGACTTGTTTAATTGGCTTCTCTTTATCTAGTTTTAGGGCTTGTGTGGAGAACAGATCATGGTTTAGGTCATATTTATGCAGAAATATTGAAAATTCAAAAGGGTTCACACACATTTATGCACCACTGTACTTAAGTTCACTAATGTTAACAAGAACTTAAGTCTGCTGAATAGGATTGTAAAGCTCCAAGACAGCACAGTTGATTTGACAGACCTTGATTTACTGGGCTTTGGATGCAGTAGACAAAATCTGCATCCAGCTGCCCCTGAAAGAATAGACCAAATCCATGTTATCTGAGGTAATTTGAATGAGTCCCTTAAATTTACATTATTTCTCTCAACTGTAAAATGATGTAAATTGACATAAATGACATAGATTTGGATTTATTGGAGATTCAAGCAAACAGACTTTCCCCCAATGGTCCATTAAACTGAAGTTTTACTGTAAGTTCTATTGAACAAGGTAAGATTTCCTTCCCAAATAAATATGGGCTGTATCACTCACTTGATAACAAATTACAGCCAATCTTGGTAAGATTCTAAAGCAAAACTTTAATAAATTAATATGCATGCCCAGTAGAAGTACAAAAAGACAATGGAAAACAACAAAGCCACTTTCATTCATTCAGTGTTGCCATCTTTAACTGGAAATACACTAAAAGGCTTTACTTAAAATGGCAGTCAGAATGTTTCTGATACATGGAAATTTATTCCGACATTTAAATAACTGTTATGAAACCCAACAAAAATTATCCTTCAAGTAGGTAAAGAATTAAAGATGTCAATAAACATTTAGAAGTTCTGGTTCTCTGTAGTTTGTTCCCCCCTCCCCCTCTGAAATATCAGAAACCAATTACAGAACAGAACAGAAATCCACCACAGATCTACATCAAGAAACATGCTAAACCACAGTCACAGACTATTTCAGAATGCAGATGTTGACTCCTTCTCCTGAGTTCTTTGTAGGAGAAGCCTCACAAAAGAGGGTGAGCAGGAAGCAGATCAGGTTAACTGAATTTCTGGACTAGGATAAAACAGCCCACAGCTATGAGCCCTGGGAAGTAGAGCATACGATCATCTCTCCCCAATAGGTTTCTGTATGGGGGTCGCAAAAGCAACATAATAAGCACCTTTCATACAGCACAACCTCACAATAAGAATTCAGCTGCAGGACCTGGCTCAATTATTCATAGTCCTCAGATTTTTCTTGCCATCCACTACAAACATTTTCACACACATGCCAAGTTCAAAATAAAATATCTTCATTTTTTATAAGCATCTCCACCACAAGTCTCTGATAACGAATATCATTTAGGGCAGCCATTGCATCTAGCCCGGGTGCTCGCATAAGTGTTGGTCCAAAAACAATGCCAAGGTTTTCTGCATTCATGAGATTCTTCTTTTCATGGAGAGTTACCCTGGAACAAGACAGAATGTGATTAATATGTGAGCCATCAGAAGATTTAATGAGCTGTAATCGTGATCTCATCAACCCAGAAATGAAAAGTGTCACGTGAAGTACAAATTAAAGACAGCTTTAATGGTCATAACCACAGCCCCTGCACAAAACTAAAATTTTCAGGGTTCCCTAGTTAACAGTTATGGAAATGCTCCAATGAGGCTTATAAAGAGCGATGGGTAAGGCTATAGCCATAAGGCAGACTGATGGGAGGAAGAACAAAATAAATAAAATATTAGACCTCTTGTGAGTAAGGTGCTGGAGCTAACAAAGGGTGGTTATATATATATATATATATATATATATATATATAATGTGTGTGTGTGTGCGCGTGCATGTATGTGTGTGTGTGTATATAATTTCCCCCCAGGTTCTCTTGTCTCGTCCATGTCCAGTGGCTGGATGGTGTAGTGGTTACAGCGCTGCCTTTGGAGCAGGAGAACGGGGTTCAAATCCTGGCTGCACCGACCTTACCAGTAGGGGTCCTTGGGCAAAGACCCCCTAACGCTTCACCTACCTACCTCAAATATGAGAGTGACACAAACTAAGAGAGTCATGCCGGCTCGGATGTCGCTGGATTTTATATTTATTATCTTATTTATGTTTCTGAACTGTGATTGGGGCTTAGATGTTTTTACTATCCTTTTTATTGTAAACCACCCAGAGTCCCCCATTGGGGGAGAGGGGCAGTAATATAAATCAAATAAATAAATAAATAAATAAATAATAAGGTCCACATCAGATGTTGGGGAACCAGGACAATCAAACGATAAGTGGGCTGCTGGAACAAGCCATACAGGTTTTGGCTGGAGGTACAGCCAAGACATGAAGCTGGAGCTTCATTGCCACCCCCTCCATTACAGAGCACAGCAGCTGATATAAGGCAAAAGATCATGGATAAACTAGCTACAATCAACTCTCGAGACTGATTACCAAGGCTTAGTGGAGAAGTACCATCAGACAGTATGCTAGAAGATGCCAACAGAGCCCTCATGACAATCCCTACTACCAGCATAACACAACAAATGAACTGGTATATGCTACAGCTGCTCTAATCCTGGAGATGCTTGGCCACACGATAAAGAAAAATAGCAGTACATCCCCACTCCCCCAGAAAATGAGGTTGGAGGCTAAGATCAAGGCAACTCAGAGAGAAGTTAGTCAGCTGGTGGACCTACAGAAGCGTGTGGAGATTAAGGATAAGACTCGGCTACTGAAAAAATACAAGGGCCTGACTCCATCTGAAGCCCTAGAGACTGCTAAACAAAGGCTCACAGCCCTGGCTACCAGGCTAAGGAGATACACTAGAGAAGCAGAGGCCAAAATGATAAGTGCCCTGTTCGCCAAAGAACCATCCAAGGTGTACTCCCAACTGCAGTGCAACAACAGAGAAACAACAGAGGCACCAAACAGCAGAAACAGAACAGTATTGGAAGAACATATGGGAGAAAGAGAGGAGACAGAACACCAGTGCAAAGTGGCTGCAGGACCTGAGAGCAGACCACAGCAATCTCCCAGAGCAGGAACCATCACGGTATCAGACATCCAACAGCAGGTCAAGGACATAACTATTTTATTTTCTATTTATATCAGTTGTTTGCATTGTATTTTACGGCTTTTATGGTTTTAATTGTCAATTTTATTGTAAACCACCCAGAGTCCCCTTTTTGGGGGAGATGGGTGGTGATAGAAATTTGAAAAATAAATAAATAAAATAAATAAATGAAGAGCTGGACAGCATCTGGTTCAGACACGATCCACACCTACCAGCTAGTGCATGAACGCCTAGCAGCACAGATGAACCAGCTGCTAGTAGCAGGCTCCCACCCAGACTGGCTAACACAAGGAAGGACAGGGCTGATCATGAAAGACCCCCACAAGGGAACAGCACTGTCCAACTACTCACCAATTACCTGCCTCCCCACAACATGGAAAGTCCTATCGGCATCATAGCTGCCAAGCTGCAGGACCATACAGGCCAGTACATGAGCACAGCTCAGAAGGGCATTGGGAAGGTCACCAGAGGCTCAAAACACCAGCTGCTCATAGATAGAGCAGTTGCCTAAGACTGAAGGTTTAGAGAGACCAGTCTGAGCACAGCCTGGATTGACTACAGGAAAGCCTATGACTCAATGCCACACCCATGGATCTGTGAATGCCTGGCACTATACAAAGTCAACAGGACACTAAGGACCTTCCTCAAGAACTCAATGGGACTGTGGAAGACAACACTGGAAGGCAACTCAAGACGGCTCTCACAAGTGGCCCTCAAGTGCAGCATATACCAAGGTTATGCACTGTCCCCACTGCTGTTCTGCATAGGCTTGAACCCGCTCAGCCAGATAATCAGTAGTAGTAAAGAGAGGGAAGGGAATAAAGAGAGGGAAGGTAGTTAAGACTGATGGGGTGGAACTACCAGCAGGCCACATAGCAGACATACAGACCAGCTACAAGTACCTTGGTATCCCACAGACACATGGGAACCATGAGGAGGAGGCAAGGAAGACAGCAACCACCAAGTACCACCAAAGGATAAGACAGGTCCTGAAGAACCAGCTCAATGGGAAGAACAAGATCCACGCCATCAACATGTATGCCCTGCCAGTCCACTTGGACAGATGGCTCCCTCCACAGAGCCATCTACTTCCTGCTGCACTTCGGGAAGGATCTTGATGATTCTTTATGGGATGGTATCGTTTAGTTTATTGTGTTTTAAAACATGTATTTGGATGTTACTTGTAAACAAGTTTGGAAAGATTTATGTCCTGAAAGTCAACATATAAGTAAGTAAAAGCTATTTTGAGCCTAAGATGCCATTATGAATCCCACGGAGGAAGGATAAAAGTCTAAAAGTGAGTAGGACCATGTGCCTTTATAAAAGGTTACCCTTGCCTCTTCTATGCTCATGACATAAAGCAGTAAAACGTAATGCAGCCACTTCCAAAGCCGCTACAGAAAGACAAGCTTCCACAGATCGTGTACCTTCTGCATCTAGCTAATGAGTACAGTAGGAATGACTGCCCCCTCCCTGTTTCTGCTTTAATGGCATAGCATACATACAAACTGCTGTCTTGAGAGGCTACGATTTGCTTTATGGTGGTTAATTGCCTGTTTCAGAAAAAACCCCTCACATTTGTAAATTAGTTTTTGAACAGATTAAACAAAAGCTCTAACGGATATTACTGATTTACAACTCAAGATAAATGCCATTAAGGATTTAGTCGTTAAATAACTAAATTTCCATTATTGGAAAGTTCATGAATTATAAAGAAAACATTAAAAAACCATCCCAAAGGCTCTGTTTAATGTAGAATTAAATCATACCAGACACCTATAACGATAGACAGGAGCTGTAAGTTTGGGAACAATTGGTTTGGAAGTTGGCCAGTCTTTGCCCTGAGCTGACTTTTCAAGCTGGTATTTTAAAGGACCAGGGTCAGATCTGAGCAGTATTCTTTCCCTCCAACTGAGAAATCAGATTGCCTCTAACTAGGTAACTACAATGAGGAAGACCCAAGTCAAGATTACTTCCAACAATGAAGCAGTGCCCCCACAGATTTGGTTAGAGAGTTGGGCCAACACTCTAGCTTAAATGCATTTCAAACTTATAGCAGATAGTGATGGTGAAGTAAGACAAGCTGGTCAGAAAACCTTTAAGTACAGAGACTGAGACTAAGAAACAAGCTAGGTAGATTGAGATAGATTGCTTCGAAAATCGGGTACCAGTTCTTAGTTACAGGGCAATTAATGTAGTGGAGACTGGCTCTGATTTCTACACAAGAAATGGATAAATCTCACTTGTCTGCTAGTAAAAAGAGAGGCAGTTCTGGCCTCTGAGTAGAAATAAATGGTAAGAAGATCTGACTTCATAAAGGACAAAAAATGATTGAACACCTCAGGCTAGTTCCTCTGAATTCCTTAGCAATCTTGGGTACTAGGGAAACACTTAGATAATCTATACTACTGATCTGGATATTCTGTAGTTTAATCTACGCATAACTGTCTACCTCTGACTGGCAATACCTCCCCCCTCAATCAGAAGAAGTGTCCTTTATTTGTTGCTGCACCTGCCCTGTGAAACAGCATACCCCACCTCTCCCCAAAACCTGGATGGTTCCAACCCAGCTGGCCTTCAGAAAGGCTCTGAAGATGAGGATCTTCTCTTGGGCATGGGCCAGGATGTTGTGTGAGCCATCAGAATGTGTTAATATGAGTGAGGTGAATTTTGGTCCTCAAGTGCAGTTTCATGTAGACTACATTGGCACACCAGGTGAATTTGCATGAAGACCCTCCTGGTCAAGCTGCCACCTGCTCATCAAGCACAAACTATGAGTCCAGGAGGACCCCCAAATTGCACACCAACTTTGAATTGTGGAATGCAAGCCCATTAAGAAACAATGATGGAAAATCACTGGCACCCAGAGTGCTATGTATCCACAGCTGTTTGGTCTTGTCAGGGTTGAGTTTGAGCCTATTCTTCCCCATCATACCCATCCCTAACGGGTATGGAGCCTCCAGGCACTGGGATATGACTTCAATAACATCACTTGGTCAACCAGGGGTCAAAATATACAGCTGAGTATCATGGGTGTACTGATGGTCAGTGGATGTCCTTGCCCAATGACTTCATGTACACGTAAACAAGAGAGGTGACAGTGTCAAAATCTGAGTTGCTCTGAAAACCAGGGATTTGGGTCAGACCTCTCCCTGTTTGTCAACCCTGACTGGAAGCAGCCATGGAGAAAGGAGAAAAACCACCACAACACCAAGCCTCCCACTTCCAAACCCTGTAGCCAGTCCTGAAGGATACTACGATTAATGGTATCAAGAGCTGCTGAGAGATCAAGAAGAACTAGGATAGCTGCATCATGCCCACCCTGGCTCAGCCAGAGATTATCAGCAAGTGCAATCAATGCTCTTGCTGTACAATGCCTTGGACTGAAATGAGTCTAGATAACCTGTTTCTTCCAGAGATTTCTAGAAGGTAAACCAACCATACTCTCTACAACTTTATTCCAAAAGAGAAGGTTGGAGATTGGACAAAAACATTGTCCAGAACTGTTAGAGCCAATGATAGCTTCTTGAGGTGGAACCACTCCTTCTCTCAAGAATAAATTCTCCACTGCAGGGCTCCAACCACATGTCACCTCCCAGAAGGCCTTAATCAACTATGAGGGACAAGGTTTTAATAAACAGGCAGCCAGACTAAAAGTTGTGAGGATCCTGTCCACCTCCTCGGAGTCCTAGGGTCAAACAAAGCTATGCCTTGGTCAACTCAGCAGGACCTGCCCAGTCAGAATCTAACTCAGTGGATCTGAGCAACTTTATCTAGTAGATGTCTACAATAGGCCAGGCGGTTACCTGTGAACACAATACGAATGGAAAAATAATTGTTTTGCCACTCTTATCACAACAGTAGAATCCCTAACATGGGCTCTTACACATGATCTGTCAGATTCGCTCTTGGACGTTCTCCACCAGTGCTGTAGGCATCTTCTGTTGTTTCTTCTCCCAAAGTTCCTTGGAGAACCAAGGAATCTCATGGGATTGACAAACAGGGAGAGGCCACATATGTAGAGCGCAAAGGACTTAAAAATGGCAGCAGTTAGCACAAGAACCTGGAACAAAAAAAACTCTTGATGGGCTTGGGATGAGGACAAGACCTTTCATTTAATACCTCTTTAAATGTGCCATGAGATAGCGTAATGTTTCACAGTGCGCAGGTGGCAGTAGCTTCAGTGCTTTGTGAAGTATTTCCAGCTGTTCATCAGGATCTGTGGTTTCTGAAATTGAAACATCTGATCATCAACTTTAAGCCAAAAGGTGCACAAAATAAAGTTAGAGGAGCCTCTTCCCAGATTTTTTCCACAAATTTCCACTATTGTCCAAATGAATTATGTACACAGAAAAGAAAAGCAGATAAAGACTATCTTTTCTTTAAGTGTCAGGTGGGAAAAGAACTTCTGCCTGTCCTTGGGCAGAAAAGAAACAACAGAGGGAGACTAAGTGTGCTCAACTGAATCAGAGTTTAACATTAGGTGTGCTTAGATTACAGACATCAGTATGCTGGTGAGGGCTTCCCTTGATTCCAGCCTTGCTCTCTTCCCCTTGATCTTTAAAAAAAGATTAATTTTTAAAAATGCAAGTATCAGTCTCCAGCATCATCCTTTTTTCCAAGAATATGTCTGAGCTCCATATATGTCTCAGGAATTCTTAGAAAATAGCTCAGTGGCTTGGAAATACACTTGCCTATCTTGAAAAAAGACGAGATTACATTCAGGTGATAAGGAGCATCCTGGGGGTTAGCATCAGGGGTGCTGGGCAGCAGTGTCTCCAAGCTTGGCTTCTGGCAAAGGGATGTGTTGTGGCTGGCCACACCCACCAAGGCAGTATTTTGTGAGGATGCTCATATCATCTCAAAATTGCTCACTGTTCACTTAAATAAAAGTGTTATTGTTCTCAGTTTACATAGATAGCTGTGTATACAGCATTTATCTGTTACAAATGAAACTTCAATACTGTAACTGTCTGATCCACATGGCATCCCTCATAGAGGAGAAGTTTATTTTAAATTTGTAGGTAATTTCTAAGCCATCTAGTATTAGTCACTATTTTGATACTAGCATGTGAATTAGGAAGCAGTTATCCATTGGTTTTTACACTGTTCTGAATTTTGTAATACAATTCTGAGCTTAAAAATGGCTGAATAAAAAAAACTGCATGCAAATTTTCAATCAACACTGAATGCATGAATACTACTTTTAATAACTACATGGAAAGCCTCACATTCAAAGTCCAAAGAAAGTGGCTTTCTTGACCTCTTGAAAGTCTCTTGGAAGCATTTGGTTGGCTCCCATTTCAATGACTCTTACAAGCACATGGCTAGAAAAACACTCAATCTGAAAACATTCTTGTATTTCAGAGGCATTATTTATCTGAATAAGCTGACAAATGCGGGCAACTTTGTTTAATCCTGTTGCTACCTGAACCTGAATGGCTGGTCTAGAGATTAAAAATACTGAAGCTGCAAGCACACAGCTGTCCCTTGAAGAACCAATGACAGAAAAACTCGCTGTTCTCTATGAACTGAATATACTGCCTTTGAGAAGGCTGCCACAGCACCACTGATAACCAGTTGTCCAATACTGTGTATCCTGGTAATGGACTTGCTACACCAAGGTATGTCTTCTGTTGCTTAAGAAAAATGGCAGATCTCTTCAAAAGATGGAATACGGCTAGCTCTTTAAAGATGAGGAAATCTGGCTCTGCAATATGCATATATACCTTATTTTGAAGAAGAAACTTGTTTCAAACAAACATTGGTATGCTCCTCGCCTTGAGTTATTTGTAATAATAATTTTTTTAAAAGGTGGGATAAAAAAATTATAAATAAACAAATAAACGGCACGAAAAATTTAGACAAAATTCACGGTAATAAAAACTACCCATTTGAGAAATGATACAATTCAAAACTTACTTGCAGATTCTATGAATTTTGGGTAGGCGTCATATGTGATTAATGGAATTGGCAGATCCCTGAAGTAGAGTTTAAGTGCACCAGTGATAATATTGATATCTTCATACATATTCACGGAAATGTCTGCTTTTTCCCCATCTGTACATAAATAGAGGGGGGTGGACTCCAAATTGTAAATATACATAATATTAACAAATGGAATTATAATTTGCAGTGATATTTAGGACACAATACATACATTGTTTTACATAGAATACAGAAGCAGGAACAAGTTAAAATATATTTTGAAATAATGAGACTGTCCTAGCCTATTGACTTTTCAAGGTCTGTGTCATTCTTTTCTGCATAGGTAAAGGTAAAGGTTTCCCTTGACGTAAAGTCCAGTCGAATCCGACTCTAGGGGGCGGTGCTCATCTCCGTTTCTAAGCCTTGGAGCCGGCGTTGTCATAGACACTTCCGGGTCATGTGGCCAGCATGACGACTCGGAACGCCGTTACCTTCCCGCCTGAAGCGGTACCTATTGATCTACTCACATTTGCATGTTTTCGAACTGCTAGGTGAGCAGGAGCTGGGACGAGCAACGGGAGCTCACCCCGCCGCGCGGTTTCGAACCGCCAACCTTCCGATTGACAGCTCAGCGGTTTAACCCGCAGCGCCACCGCGTCCCTAACCTTTTCTGCATAGAAACAAAATATAACGTAGAGAAAACTGCCTGTGATACATACTAGCTATGCTCTGTGATTCAGCTGCAGACTACATGGCCACTTTAATTTCTATTCTCACAGAATTGTAATTGATTTCAGTGGGATTTGGGCAGAGTCATGCCTTTTAAATTCAGGATTATTTTTTCAAATAAAGCGACTGAAATGACATAGAAAGTCAGACATGGACCAACGGAGTTCTTCTTGATTTGTTACTCCTACAATGGAACTAGCAGAATGAGAGACTACAGCATCCATAATCTCCAACCATTAGTGATAACAAGTGTAGTCCAACATACACTGAGAATGTCAGACTAGGAAAGGTTGCACAAACTCATATTCAAAGCAAACCTTCAACTTCTTTGAATTAATATTAACTGAGTCTTTAGCCTCATTAGCAAATTAACACAGATGATAAAAAGTTAATTACAGTCATCTCCTAGTATTATTCATAAGAACAAGTGCTACAGTAGGTCAGATGACTATGACTAAGTAGTCACAGATTGTGCACTTTAAAAGATTTTTAAGGCCACTGTCAGAAATCAAAGCTAATTCTCCAGACTTGTTTTGGACAACAAGCTGTGAAATGGCTGAGATCTAAGCAGCTGCTTAAAGCATGCCCAATAGTTTGAGTATATCTAGTTTGGTTTTTATTATTTCCTCCCTGGACCACTGATCTAACCTACCCAGCACATCAGGTCACAGCATACCAAGCTTTTGCAGGTGCAAAAATGCTTCATATTTGGCATCACTGGGAGGACTGCCGTTGAAGAAGCAAATGCAGCCTCCTGCTAGGCATGCAACATTCATTCACTGAATCCTAGCCAGTAAGATAGATGTAAGTATTATGGTCAGCACTGAGTTAAGAACATACCTCGATCAAAAGCCATCTTGACATCTTCAATCAGATCACTGAATCCTGATACTCTGTAGAGTCCTTCAGAATTGAGTCCTTTTAAATTAAAAGCATTACTAGATTAAACAGTAGTTGTTTTCTGACAGACATGTACTTTACTGTTAGCTGTACATAAACTAGAGTTCACTTTTTAAAGCTGCAACTTTCTTACTCAGCATAAATTTATGATTGGCATTCAATTATTCTGTGCGAACATATTTATGATAATGTTTCTGGAATAAGGAAGATGCCATACCTACATACTCATTCTGCTTCTCCCTTTCAGGGTAAACAGTTTTATACAAAGTGCAGATAAGAAGTGTAAATAATAAGCCCAAGAAATTATGTGAAAACCTTGACTGATCAAAGCCAAGATGCGTGCGGGCCCATCTGGTGACATCCATGACATATAAAAGATTGTAATGCAGTATAAGACAGGAATTAACAAATGAAATGATAGTACCAAAAATAGATATGCAGTGTCTCTCTGAAGCTAAGAGAAAGGGAAGGGATGTGATGAAGGCAGTTTACATAGCCGTTTACCACTTCTGCTTATGAAGTGGAGCTGATAAATACATGCACACGAGTGAAGGTGTGGGTTTCATTATGAATGAAAGGGCTAAAATGTATGTCAAAAAATATTAATTGATGCCAATCAATTAGGCTGCTGAAGGTATATATGAAATTAAGAACCCACAGGCTGGTGACCGGTTGCATATTATGCTCCAGGGATAATAAAAGACCCAGGGATGAATTTTGAGAAAAACTGGGCAATGTTCTGATTGAATGTAATCCAAGGGGAAAAAAATTCTGTTAAGAGATGTGAATGGATGGGTGGAAATGATGTGAAAGAATATAGAAAAACTGGCTGGACCATTTGGAAACCCCAAAATGAATAAGAATATTGACTGGTGAGTTATCTGCTTAGAAAAAGCTCTCAGTTTTGAATACAGTGTTTATGCGTAATTCCTATGTACACACAGAAAAAGGATCAGTCAAAAAGCATGACTGATCTGATTATTTATGATACAAGTGAAAGAATTAGTGAAGGATACAGGAGTAGTAAGAGGTTCTGAATGCTGGAGAGACCATTCCTGTGTCAAGAGTGGAACATGGGGAAAAACAGACATGGAAGAAAAGGAGAGAAGTGAAAGAGATGAGAGTAAAAGCAAACCAAATGGAGGAAGAGCAAGTATGAATCCTGCATAAAGAAACGTATTAGAAGACAGATTTCCAAAAAGAATGAACGGAAAGCAGATGCAAGGAAAGAGGATGCAGAAGCTGCCTTGAAAAAAATGGAAGGAATTATGTTACAGAGCATGACAGAAGTGTGTGGAGAAAGATGCCATAAAATTATAAAAGAATCTGAAAAGAACCCTCTCATATTGGATATTTACATTAATTTACATATATTTAAAATTATAAACAAGCATAGAGAAGAAAGACTTGGAGGAGGACATCTATCTATTTCTCACAAAAATGATTTCAAAATAGGAATGTTTAAGTTCTCAGTAGCATAAATATCATCTGAGACTAATGGAACAATATTTTGCTATCTCAGTACTATTAAAGAAATTAAAAGGCAGTAATATGGGGATTTGCTATAGAATACCATTTTCTAAATGAATGGGAATTAGGTTTTTTTTTCTCAAGGCCACTGATAATTGGAAGACGCCCTGTGTAAAACTAGTTAGAGCTAACCCCCAGCTGAGTGAGATCAATCTAAAGGGATGATTAGCAAGGCAACCAAATCATTTAGACATGCTTTACCTCTAGACTCAATTTCCCTAATGCACATGTCTACAACCATTGGCCTCTTGGTTAGGTGTACTTTTACTAGCGTAGTGAGATCACAGCTGTACACTTTTTTGACATGCTTCAAGTCTGGCTTGCAGTCATTTGGGACCATCTTGGAGCACTGTTTATGAACATTTAAGCCACAATCTGATGAAAGAAGCAGACAAAAAGAAATGTTAGCATGAGATTTAGTGCAATGAAATTATACCTGTAAACTATGCAACACTCCCAAAGACACTGCTATAGTTGTGTGGATTTGTGTGGGACGTGAAGCAGATCAGCATAGAATTCATTATCACTTAATCGCAACATCAATCTTCGCAGGTAACTAGGCTATGGGATACCTGTCAGTTTAATTTCTTAAATACTAGTGCACTAAATTAGGGAACTGGGTAGAGCTGGGCGATTTTGCCCAATAGAGCTGGGCAATTTTGCCAGTGGCAAAATACCTTTTTAGCTCTGAAGCTTTCAAAGCCTGGCAGCAGAACAAATAGGTTACATATCTAGCTACCTACCATAAATTCCGTGGACACATTCAGAAGACATGTGAAGCTATGCCCAGCAAGCTGCCTGAACCCTCTTTAGCTCAAGACAGAGCTTAGCTATGGTTACCATAAGCCATGAGCAAGTGCATTTTGCAAAGGCATCCTACACTGAGGTAATCCAATATTGATTCTGGAACACCCCACCAAAAGAGAGGTCATTCCGAATGCTGCTGCTGGAACCCCTTTGAGATTCCTAGTCCTTTCTTGATGCAAAGTGTATGTTTTACCATCAACCTTTCTCCCTTTCCCTGTATGTGTGTGCGTGCATGTGAGTCAAAGCAGAAACACTATTATTAAAACTAATCATCTGAATTCATTGCTGGTCTCCTTCAAAGCCTCTAAAACCAGCAATCCTCTTTATCTCATTATCAGGTTACCCAAATGTTTTGTAGTTTTCTCAGACCACCGAGGCAGAGGAGATTAGACCATATTTAATTTTATTAGCTGGCAAAAAGCTTCAAAAACATTGTGAAATGGATTTTCAGATACATTAAGCTAAAATGTCTCAGACGAGCTGCTCTTTCTCTGTTAATTTCTAGAGCACTGCGGAAAAGGTTTTATATTTAGGAGCAGAAAATATCGACTTTAACATTTTCCACTGAAAGCTGAAATAATGTGCTTTTATTAATGCATGAGCAAACACAAGAACTATAAGCACTGTATTAAGGCTGCCCCAGGAGGATCTATTTCAAATATTTGCTGGGAGTACAATAAGCAGAGCTGTCACTTTCCCTTCTACTGCTGGTTTGATTTTCTTCATCCCTAACCTTCAACTTACTTATAATTCACGAAAATATACAGTTGCCAAGTTCGCATTATAGAAGCATCATAGTGTGTTAAATACAGGACCATCCTATTTGTAAGTTACATTGGAGAAGAGTAAGTACAGCGTCAGGTTTAAGAACGAACATAAATGGGAAAAAGACTTATATGCTATTCATAAAGACAACTAGAGAGTCCTAATACTTTTACGATTGCTGTGAAATCAGAATTGGATTTGAGATTAAGTATATGAAATAAGCTACTTCAGATATGCTCCATTTGGGGCCAATTCAAGGGCAATTTAGGATTGGGGAATATATACTTGCTAAGAATACTGAGGGAAAGATGCATTTGCTGTTCTTTGTATGAGCTTATCTCAGTTCAATAAAAAACGCTAGGAGAATAATCAAGATGGTACATCTTGCTTGTTCAGTAGACACCACTGAAAACACAGATTTTCAACTAGATCCCAGTGCTAAGTTTGCCATCTTACGGGAGAATTTCTAAAGAGAAAAATCTACATTCCCATTTTGAAGTAACAGGACAATCCATCACTAACGGAATT
Organism: Candoia aspera; assembly: GCF_035149785.1. Taxonomy (NCBI): domain Eukaryota; kingdom Metazoa; phylum Chordata; class Lepidosauria; order Squamata; family Candoiidae; genus Candoia; species Candoia aspera. The sequence continues at coordinate 191,215,704 of NC_086153.1, read as the reverse complement.
CAGGAAATCTGCCAGGCAACAATTTGGTCTGTTTTTGCGGAAAAGTACAGCTTTTACATTTGCTCCTCCCTACCTTTCTCCAAAGGACATGGTCCATGGGCTGGCTGCAGGAGGAAGGAGTGGGGATCTAGGAGAGAGCGGACAATTGGAAACTTGCCACTCATGTTCTTGTAACTATCCTTCCTTCCTTCATTTATTCTATGGGATGGGAGAAATTTATTCCAGTAATTTCTGGAATAAACTACCAAGGCTGCTAAGAAAAGGAGTTCAAGAGGACACTTGAATGAAATCTGAAGCCTGTTGAGAGTGGCCTTTGGCTTAAATTTAGCTGTTATACCATTAAATATTAGCATTACCTGTGTTTGCCTCCCATTCTCATCCTTAACTTTGCTCGGGGCCCCAAAACATGTATGGTTTACCAATGGGCCCACCAAGACGGGTGCTAAATCCCAGTGTCCAATTCTGCAAGCCTATCTTTCTGTCTGGTGATTCACGTGATCGCCTGGACTGCATATTCAGCAGAGTGAATGGGCACAAGATTATTTTGGTGTCCTCCAAGATTGTAGGCCTGTAATCTATTCAGATAGATTATTAGGCTATGTTGTACTATGGTGGGGCTATTTAATGAAGGTAGCCAAGTCATTTAACTGAGCAAAAAGAATGGATCTTATGGCATAAGCTTTTAGTCTGTACCTGAATACCCTGAACAAGGAACAGCACTCACAGAAGATATTCACCATTTATTCCTAAATGCTCATTTACTTGAATCTTGATGTTTCCTCCTAGAAACAGACCTACAATCTTGGAGGACACCAAAAGAATCTTGTGCCCGCTCAATGCAGCATTCATCTCTCCTGAATGAAAGGAGAACATTTGTGCCTTTCAGTGGTAAACTGAACTACTTGGGCTGTAAGACTTTCATCTAGCTAAACTTCCTTCCAAATCAGTTACAAAGGCTGTCTCTGAATCTATCTTTTCAGCAAGTTTTTTGTCTTTTTTCACAGAGCTCTAACTCTTTTAGCTCTTTCCTGTCCTGGCAATACTGTTTCCTTGCTCTATCAATCAGAGGTTAGCATTAATGCAGCCATGCTGTCCTGCAGGCATTTATGCAATTTGTGTCCCATCCTTCCTCGAAGTAACTCAGGAGGCTCTCCTTTTGATGCCACAACTATCCTGTAAAATAGAAAACGGGATTTGCCCAAACCACTGAGCAAAGTTCACGGATGAGAGCGGGTAGAATCCCAACCTAAATTTAGCTGTTATACCCATCTGGAGCTGAAGTCCAAGGCAGAAAATGGCAGCTGACCTCTCATCTTAAATATTCCTAATTAGATCTTCATGCAGCGCTTGGAGGGAAGGAAGCATACAAATGTGGAAATCCATTAAATGTACTAAGCTACAGGAAAACCTTGATCTCCCAGAGATGTAAGTTGAAAATTAGCAGAGTTTAATGTACTTGTCCCAGCCCTGGAACATTTAAGACTGTGACGCAGGAAGACCAAGCACACACTTCAAAGCAGCTCATGTCCATCAGCACCTTCTTTCTCCTTAGTTTGTTGGCATTACTGAAATAAAATCTGTGACCTAGTCGGTGTGCTCCATTAGAGGAAACACGTGATAGAGGTCCTGGAGCTTTGAACCTAACCATGAATGGAGTGCTTCTTCCAGTGTCTCTCCTACTGGCTGAGAAAATGCTGCTTCTCATAAAAGCAAATCCCTGAAATGTTCAAGGCAATTTTTTAAAAAAAGAGAGAGAAAACACCTCTGAAGTTTATTCTCTTTTTTGCTCAAAATGCACTGGGGCCTTCTATTTTATTCCCTCCCACTCAAGGCTTTAGAAAAAGCTGCCCCTAAAGGATTATTTTAAGGTAGGTGGCTATATGCATAGTGTGTGAAAGTACATTATATAAACCATATCCAAGTAAGAGACAAGCCACCCACATACCAGGATGGAGAGAAGCTGCAGGCTAGTTACCATGGTAGGTTACGCACTCTCAAAAAGATACCTATTATACTGGCTAAAAATGAACTTTAAAAAAGGATCAGCGCCCTTTCATGCTGTACATCTACCTGCACCTTACAAGAAAATCTCCATACAGGTAGTCCTCGGGTTACAACAGCAATTGGGACTGGAATTTCTGTCGCTAAGCAATGCAGTTGTGACGCATGATGGCATGTGACCACATTGCTTAGCTATAACAATCTCACAGTCTTGGTTATCATCATAACCCCAGGACCGTGTGGGTCGTTGAGTGGGAAGAGGCCAGAGTCCCAGGCAAGCAGGCTGGTGGGTGCGTGGGTAGGCACTCCAGAGCATGGGCAGGCATGTAGGTGCCATGGGGGGCGCCATGGGCAGGTGCTCCGGAGTGTGGGTGGGTGCACGGGTGCCGTGCCATGGGCAGGCACTACTCAGTGTGGGTGGGTGAGCGCATGCTGAGGGGAGCAGGTACTCTGGAGCATGGGTGGGCAAAAATGCAGCAGGAGCAGGAGTGACTTCCAACTTCCTGCTGGCTTCCCCATTGACTTTGCTTGTGGAAAGCCAGCAGGGAATGTTGGAAATCACAATCATGTGACTGCAGGGATGCTGCAACAGCTGCAACTTCATGGACTGGTCGTAAGTCCCCCTTGTTCAGCGCTGTTGTAACACTGAATGGTCACTGAATGAGTGGTTGCAACTCGACGACTACCTGTAATATTCCAACCCCCACTTTATTGCTTATGAGGTGCAGAATTCTAAAACCAAACAGAACGTGCTCCTTCAAACATGGCTTCTCAGAGGAAATGGCCAAAGCATCACTCCCACAGTTTTCTGCAACAGCCTGTTCAATAGAGCACATTTGGCTGTGGCTGTGAAATGCACCTCTAGCTGCCTCTGGCCTTTTGGGCTCTCTGATTAAAACACATGTCAAGATAAACTTTTGGGGTAGGGGTAAAACTGGGTTCAGCCCCCATGTAGACCTACTAGTCCACACTTCTCCGTGTACGTTCCTTGTAATGCTTTCTACCTGTTTCATCCTGTATCCCAACAGTCCTCTTTTCTTTGTCTTTGTTCTGCACAGGAGACGTTTTCTTTCAACAGCCAAGCATACAGCAAACAGCCATCAGGTTTACAACAGCATCTGACTAAAACTTGCTCATTAAGGCATTGTGAACAAGGCAGGTTTATGTTCCGCCTACAAGCCTTGGTTTTCAGGTATTTATTATATGCTTCCTAAGGTCTAGGAGTTTCAGGTTAACTAAGCTCATAGCAACTTTGTATCCAATACCTGTCAACCTGTTCTAGAAATTCTATTCTATTTTGTACTTTTTATCATTACTACTGGTCTATAAGCTCAGTATAGAAAGCTCGGTACAGAAAAGCCAGCTAAATATAAGGAGTTTAAGTACATTCTGTCCATTTTAATGAAAGGGATAAACGCGTTTAATTCCCCCACTGAAATAAGAGGTTTCAACATCTGCATTTCTTCCTTTCATAACTTAAAATGCTGTACTTGAGTGAGTGTGATAAATGTAAAAGATAAGAGTGCTCCATTTAACTGAAGTAGCAGGTATTAAAAATGGATTAAAGATCCTGAAATCTAGGGCTTTCCCAGGTGTGTGTGTGTGTGTGTGTGTGTGTATATATAAATAAATACGTTAAGGGCACAATTTCTTGGCTGTATTAACATCTATGGCATTTGTTTACTTGGTGACCATATATATTTATTTTGTTCGGCAAGATGCTTACACTGAAGGAACTAGACTAAGTTATCTGAAATAATGAAATGCACTAAAACATTACATGGACAAATATGGCGAACCCTGGCCTTGCAGATGCCCCTTCTTCCTGTCTGGTATGTCAGGAAAAAAGAAATTAGGTGCATCTAAGCCCGGTTTTATTCTAGCCGCACTCACACTTAATATCTAATAATCAATATCTGTTTGTTTAAGTTTTAATAAGTGAACAAGCCAGCCTCATAGCCCCACAGTATCACTTTAGCTTCTCTGATTTATCTGGAGTTTCATTTAATATCAGTTCCCCAGTGATGGATGTAACTGGAAACTGGAAGGTAGTTGCAGCAAAACCAAATTAATAAACAACAGATACACTGAATTATAATGAAAAAAAATTTGTACTTTCCTTATCTATTTTTCACGTAGGTCATAGCTAGGGAGACTAAATGTTCTGTACCCTTGAAAACAAGAATACATTCAACATTTCAGAAGAAAAAATGTTTTTACTTCTTTTTAATATATTGTGAGTATATGTGTCTGCCTTTGAGTCAATGTTGACTCCCGGTGACTGCCTGGACAAGTCCCTGCAGTTTTCTTGGCAAGGTTTTTTTTCCCCGATTTGCCCTTGCCTCCTTCCTAGGGCTGAGAGGGAGGGACTGGCCCGAGATCACCCAGCTGGCTTTGTGCCTAAGGTGGTACTAGAACTCTCAGTCTCTGGTTTCTAGCCTGGGGCCTGAACCACTGCGCCAAACGGGTTCTCTTTTTAATATATTATGCTCTATTAAATATTATACTTCATAGTATTCGTACTACAATTACTTTGATTTAAGAAATCAATAAAAAGAAATTGAAAGGCACAAAATGAACTGAAATTAGTTTGAACAATGACGGCTACATTACACAGCAATTTCTTCAAGCAAATTATTCTACATGCCAAGTTCAGTTTTTTAGTTATTGATACAATGGAAGGGTCTTTAGTTACACAGAATGAGATCTGTCCCACATCCTCCCTTTGCCTGTGCAAAGAGACACACAGAGCACTCACAGGAGTCTTCCCGTGCACACATATGGAGAGATAACTAGGGACAGCCTTTAAAGCCTTCTACTTTGCAAAGCCCCTCTTCGGAATGTTTCCGGCATCCTTAATAGGGAAACCTAATCTCAGGTGTAAATCAGAACAGACCACCCCCTCTAAGTCAGCTGTTAGTGAGAAAGTTGCAAATCTAAATGGGATTCAGCTACTTCCTGCCACAGGTTCACAACTGTTGCTGTGTATGTTGTGGAAGAAGAATTGTTTTGGAGAAGACAGAGATTCCTGCATAATCCAGACAGACAGATCTCCCTTAATTTCCAGAAGCTTCAGGTTGAATAGGGACATGAACAGTCCTCTTCATAATCTGCACACACATCCCTTAACAAAACATGCAGGCATGAAAGGTAACACATATCCATACTACAGATGTGTAAGTCCATAATATAGATTGCTTCATGTGAATGCACACATGTCAATAGTTCTCTTTTTACTTACACAAAGTAAATATTATCTTCTTCCATATACAGGTAAGTCCAAACATATTTTAAAACACACTATAATTCTAAAATAGAAAATCAGCGTTTTGGCTTAAAAAACCTGACTTCAATAATGAATGCTATATATGTATGTATTAATATACACTACATGTACTCACAAATATAATTGGATTGGCTATAATTAAATGCTCTGTTATTTATTTTCTTCCACAATGACTTTAACAACTTTTAGCAACTGATTCTCTCTCTCTCTCTCTCTCTCTCTCTCTCTCTCCCCCTCTCCCTCCCCCCCCTCTTGGAAAGTTCTAGATTTCAGGATCTTTAATTCACCTTTAGTATCTGCCAGTTCGCTTAAAGAGTAAGGCAACAAATTCTGTTACTAAATGGAAAATCATTGTATCCAATCTGAGTCATTGTTACCTGCACATTTCACTCCCTGAGCAATGAGGCCCCACATGAAGTTGGCACAATATTCACACCAGTGTGGACCTCTGAATGTGTGAACCTGAAAAACAAAAGCAGAAAACAATAAAAGAGAGAGAACAAGGGTTTATAGGCATATTTTTCAAAAGCACACCAGCTTTCTTCTCTTTTTCTAAACTATAGCAATAAAACAACAAATTAACCTTGCTTTCATGTGTTGTCTCTTACAGGAAAATATGCTAGAATATAAATTTAAAGAGATAGAGTTAGGTTACACTGCTTCAAGCTCCAATTGCAGAAATGGTTGGGGATCACCTTGTTAGCAACATGGTGATTCTTCCCCACTTCCAACTCCCTATCTGAAAGGGAAGCTTGGAAGCAGGAACATGAGGCCAAACAGGAGAACACAAAGCCAAAGCCAGAATGTACCCCATTTCTGTTTATTGGACAAAAGGATGGGCCTTTCTTGATTTGTGTTGAAAATAAGCCAAACTATTTCCATTTTGGGGGAAAATGTCAGCTTACTCAAAGTCATTATGATTTGATCTGGAGGGAACCGTTGTCTCTGCTGTTGTCAACATAAGTTTTATTTTTCCTGTGAGTGGGCTTCTTGTTATCCTTTGGTGCCTGAAGTGCTGTGATTTTAATCCTTGTAAGATGCCCAGAGTCACTTATTTATATCTAGATCATATAAGTAAAAATAAATTGACTAATCACTACATGAAGAGAATCCAGACTGATTAAAAAGCAACAGTAGCTCTGACGGCCATGAAGAAAAAAGAAAACAAAAATGTATGAAGGCAATATCTTTATTAGACCAACCAAAGTTTATAAATCCCCTGCAAGTTTTCAATTTTTCATCAGGCAGGCTGGTTAGCAAAAGAAAGAAAGGGGGATATGGCTGATCATGAAGTGTGGTGGATTTCGGCGCTGCCGCTGGTTCCCAGGAAGGAAGGAGCGCATTCAAGGAGATAAGAGGACTCACAGTCCGGACAGTGTTGGTGGGAAAGTGAAGAAGTTCAGGGTGGCCCCACCCTAGAGTCTCCCCAGTTATTTCCCCTTAGGTTAGTTCAGGGCCACAGCTAGGGTCTGTGTCACCCAGGGCAAATATGGTTCCACGCCCATTTTGGCGCCCCCCCCAGTGCTCATTTTGGTGCCCCCCCAGCACGGCGCCTGGGGCACATGCCCCGCTTGCCCCCACCACCACTTGCGGCCCTGGGTTGGTTAGGGTAGCTTTAATCTGGCAAGATTCTGTTTGTACGGTGAGAGCATATAAAGAACTGGAGTTTGGAATACACTGGCTCGTTATTGTTCTTGGGCTGGCCCTGACATGAAGTCATGTCTGCACCAGCTTACATTCTTAAAGGGAGTGATGGAGATCCTTCAGACATGATAAGCAGGTTTTATCAGGTATGGTGTTCCTGGGAGAGAGGAAGAGGAAGAGAAAGCCAAAACTCTGTCTTCTGGATCCTGGTCTTAATCAGAACTTGAAATGAGACTGAACACCAAGAGCATGGCTGAAGATTTATTAGTGCCTTATATACAAAAGACCCAAATGTGGATCCTTTTTTTCCATTTAATGCCACCTTCACTGCATACAGGATTTCAACTGCACTTTTAACCATGGCTTCAGTCATACAGTACAAATCTTTTGAAGTGTACCTAGCTTCCTTATAAAACTTGTTATTCCAAGCAGTCTGCAATAACAAGAAATAAAAAAACAAAAACCCAAATGTAACAGAAGATTGTGGCACTAAATATATTATGGGTCTTGCAGAGAAAATATATGGTTTAACTAAGATAATATGGATGTTTTTATAGTATTAGGATCCATATTTTTAAAAAAGAATCCCTAAATATGAAATTGGCACATTTTTGTACTTCAGAATGATCACTGAAGAAAAGACAGGCCATGGTAGGCTGGCCTCCCCGCCTATCTTCCTTCCTTAGATACTGTTCTTGCATACATTTTCTGTACGACAGAGTCAAGTTCCAACGAATAAAACCCTGTGTAGGAAGTATTCATGGCTAGTATGAAAGGAATAAAATCTCTTGATGAAAGCAACATTTTAAGACTGAATTCTTAAAACTTTTGTTGCAGCTAAAATTAGCTAATGGTGATTTCATTAGGCCAGGTTTCTTGTTGTACCACAACATTCTTAACATGGAAAGTCATTACTTCTGCCATCCAGTAGATAGCCTTTCAGTCTGTAAAATTAAAGCTGAGTTTGAATTTCTGCTACCTCTGCTAAATTACTAAATAAAATCAACAAATTATTCATTCCAGCATACAAGTCATGTTAATATGTTGCTGCAGAAAACAAAAAGAACTCTGGAGTAATGATTCCGCCAAAACTTAGAAATCCTACATTTTCAGTGGGGAAAAAATAAGCATGTGCTGTGTATCTGCTTATATTACTATTCCATAAGCCATTTGAAACAATATTCAATTGTGGCATCATCTTTCTTAGGCTACAGTTTATTTACTGAAGATTAAGGTGTAATAATGAATAGTCTTCCCTTATGCCTGTTTTATTCAAATATATATTTTTTAGAAATTCAGTTGATTACTTGATTAAAATTAACATGGATTACTTGAATAAGTAAACAGCAGCATTTTTTGTTACAAGTGCATGTTTTTTGCAATTAAATTGCCTTACAAATAACGCTTTTACTTCCTAAACAAAGCAAGTTTATTCTTATTAAGAGTGTGCATATTGGGAGAGAGACAGAGGAGCAGGGCAGGTCCTATTATTAGGTGGATTGAAGCAGCTATTTTAAAGGGTTGACAAGTGCTGAACTTGAGTCAAGCGACTCTGTGCTTTAAAGAATACAACTCTTTGGAGGAGCTTGTTGGCCCAACTGGCAACTCCACATGTATCCCTCTGAGCACTGTGACATTCCAGTCTGCCTGTATAAGAAGGCCAGACTCATTGTTGCTGGATGCTTTCACATGGGAGATGGTAAGAACAGTAGACTTCTTAGCCACAGTCCTTCCATTAGCTACAGTGAGCCAAGCAATGATAGGGCAGAGGCAGAGAATAAGAAAGACTTTTAAAGCAAGAGTAGAATGCCAGTTCTGTATTTTTTGCTATCAGACCCCAAGTGGGTCAATTAGAAACAAGGGGTTGAATTCATGAGCCCAAGGGAACAGGTTTCAGCAGCATACTGGGGTTGCTGTTAGTTTTTCTTTTTAGAAAACTGACTAAATAACTTGGATTTTTTCAAAAGAAGGTTTGGCGTTATACTCAGCATGAAGCTGAGCTGCACTGCATTCTTGTGGTACTGACTTGCCAGTTTTAATTCTTATGTAAAAGGAGAAAAGAATTACTTTACTGCGGTACTTTCACAGACAAAAATTCTACCCATGACATTCCAGTGAAGAATCCCATATCTAAAGTCTTCTGAATATGCAGAGGCAAAAACTTTATGCTAACCTATTATTAATAATAAATTATTTTTAATGAATACAGGCCAGTGCATACATACAGAATGAGTACAATGTTGTCACTGCAATTTCCGTAGTCCCTGCTCATAAATCACCTGTGCCAATGAAAATAATTTTCCTAGTCCCCAGTCATAAAGCCCAAGGTTATGCGGGCCTTATCATGCATCACTGCTGTAGAGATAGAAAGGACCTTTTATTATTAAATATGTGTCACCATTATAAGCCAGAGGAGATATCTGTATCTATTTCAGCATCCTTCCTGACTTTCTGTATGCTTTAGAAATAGCAGGATTGCGAGAACGGCTCCTTGTTCATCCATAGCAAAATGGTGGGTAAGGCTTTCACTCGGCTCCTGCTTTCCTGACCTATGATTACAAGTCAGAGCTGCATAGCTAATTACCTGAGATTATCTTTGCTCTTATGTTGCCTAAGTAAATGGAGTGTTTTTCTGCCCTGCATATGAGGAACTAATTATAGCACAGCAGAACAGAAGCCAAATTAGGCTTGAAAAAAAGAGGGGGAGAAAAGAAGTTACTGTTGATATTTCATACTTAACTTAACAAACCAAAGAGGATAGAGGTCAAGCATTCTTTTCCTCAAAACTGAGATTTATGGAGATAGACTGTGGTTACTCATTGGTATGCTCAGATATACTCAGATCTATTTGGCATATTGTGCAGCATTTATACTGGAAACAGGCTGGGGCATAGCTTCTTTCTTGTTTTAGCCCTAGTGATAATGAAAGGGAAGACTGAGATGGGGAAGCAACATCCTGACTCCCCTACCCCTACCCTAGTCACCGACCCTTTAGGATGGGAGACCAGTATCCCATATATCTACTAGAGGAACTGAAAAAATCCCAGCAGATAGTTTTGGACTACATCTTTCATCATCCCTGACTGACAACATCCTGTTTAGGACTGATGGAAGTAAGAGTCAACACTGTGTGGAGGGCCACTTAGCTTTCAACTTTTTCTAGAGTTCATCCTCCTCCATGTTTCTTAAAAAGAAAGTTTCTCCAATCCATGCATTAATATTCACCAGATAAATATTTTCAACCTGTCCCTCCTGTCAGATATAGGGATTTAACACAGTCAGCTCTGACATGTACTTGCAACTGCTGAAAAAGACTCAGAGCCAGTAATTGCTTAAAATACAATATGCACAGAACGGATAAACCTGGTCAGCACATCGCACCCAGTGATGCAAACAAAAACATGTTCCTCGTGCTAATGCCCCGAGATTTCCATCTCCCCAAGGTAGCTATTTTATTAATGCTTCCAGGCATGAGTTTTTCTTTCAGCTGTTTAGATAAGATTACTGCCTTTGCAGCTTTAATCTCCTTCACACAATCTCTGTGTTGTAAAGGAAGAACAAATAATGAGGACAAGCGATGAAAAATTACTCTCACGTGGTCTGCAGTTATATACAGTACAAAACAACACGGGTGGCCCTGCATGTCTTTTGGTGGCAGCCTTGTAAGATTCACTGGCTATCTAGCATTAGAATGAGGCCAAATGAGCGTTATGAAAGAAACTTGAAGGAGAAAGCTCGGGAGAGCCAATGGCTAAGTAAAAGCTGAAATCTCCTGAGCTACTCAGCAACCAGGGCAGCTCTTTGGGCCCTCTTCTGCCCCATGGACAATAAGCTGCCACACAGTGGGATTCACGGCATTAGCCGTAATGCAATACAGACCATAAGGTGAGTGGGTGAGATTTTTTCCAGCCTGCTCAAAACATGCCAAAATGCAGGAAAACAATCCATCTTCTTCCATGACCTTCCGTGTTTGGTGGAAAGTCAAGTTCCTACCAAACTCCTGTCCTTATTTTCTGCCATGAACCAGCACAGAAGCCTTCTGTCTAAATTGCAGTACATTATTCATGCTTTTGAAAATGGAGCACTATCTTTTCGCACATAAATATTTCAGAAATGTTTAAAGCAAAAATAGAACATGCGTAAGTGAACATTTTGTGAAGAAAATATTACTTCCATCTCATAAATGGGAAAAGGGAGGAACAAAAGATGAAAAATACTTCACAAATGGTTGGTAGAAATTAGATGACTGATTTTTATTAATTAGAAATTAGATTAGCAGTGTCAAAGAAGGTGCTTGACAGTATATCATGAAAAAACCAATAGGACATCAAAAGTTAATTATTCAGGGGACCTTGCAGATGCAGAACTTGAAGCAACAGAGCTCCGTGCACCTTTAAAAGCTTTGGATATGACACCCAGAGATCTCTAAGCAATGCTATTAAATTACGATGGAAGGGGTAAGGCATTACGTGCATCGCTAGACAGAATTGTGTATCGTCTTAGTAAAATACAAGCGATATAGTCGATTTTGGTATTTCTCCTTGTTCCAACTTTATTTATTTGTTTGTTTGTTTGTTTGTTTATTTGGAGTGCAGTCCCTGGTACACAATTCAATGCTCAAATACAGTTCCTGACTCAGAGAAAGTTCCACGTTCCTGCTTTAAAACAATGGGCATTTGGCAGTAAAGACTTTGTTTAATCTGTTAGAACAGGGGAAAAAAGCTCAGCACGACTCTTCTATGCTCCCTTTGCCTCTTTTAGACAAGACTGCGCTAGCCTGTGTCCTGAAGTTGCCCAGAATCGTGGCTAACGTGAACGGTCCTGGTTCAGGACTTCAGAGGATGTTGGGGACATTATGCACTGGGCAGCCTTCATTGCTGCATATAAATAGCATGTTTATCAGCAAGGACAGTGAAGACTGAATGCCGAATAGCCAAAGTTTGTTTGCAACACTAACTCATTCCTAGCCAGAAGCTCTTATTGACTTTCTTGTAGGTATTGAATGTGTCAGCAGGAATGGGAATAAGTGGTAACTGTATTTCACTGAAGTGACCAGAAAGCTACTACAGGAAATAGAAGACAGTAGGAGCCCCTCTAGTTTTCTTCAGTGATAAATGGTGTTTTACAACGTAGTATTGAAACTATATTGTACAACATAGCTGAGACACTTGCATTTGCTGTGTTTTTATGACGCGAATGTTTTCAGATGCACTGTTAGCCACTCTTAAAGGTGGTTTTTTTTTAAAGCAGAATATAGGCAACAACATTTCAGTAAAAGCTGTAAATAGTTTTAATCACAAATCCTAGAAAAAGTGGCAGCAAGTACCAAAATAACTAGTTACATACTGAAGCAAAACAGGACTCTGCAAAGCTGAATATGAGTAGAATGAACCTGGCTAGGACGCTCTAGATAATCTGGAAAAAAAGACCTGCTGAAGATAAGAGGCTATGACACCACATCGTGTCCTTGAAGCAAGAGCCTTGGCTGCTTCAGTACAATCCTTCTACACTGCATCACATGGGAAGCCATGCACAGCCAAAGGCAAAAGACTGGCAAGCAGCAATGTGTCAAAGCTAGATTTAGCAAGAAAAATATGGATAAACACTGACATTACAGCGAATTAGGAGAAAAGTCTATTTGCACAGTTTTAACTATCTTGGAATAGAGGGAAAGCAGAGGGGAATGTTCCTTTTATGTTATACATGTCACACATGGACTAAAAATGCAGAATTGAAGCCTAAATAGTGCCATATTCTCCAGAAAGAGGATTGAGTATATAGGCATAGGAATCCTTTTACTGTATTCATTTCATATAGGGCTATAAAGAATTGTATCTGAGGATGCTAAGAGTTAATTGATTAATTAACTAACTAACTGAAACTGCAAGGGGACCAAAATAAAACCTTGCACATTAAAATGCAAAGAAGTAAATAATTACAGCTAATAAATTTAAATTATATTTTAATATTTTTAATTAATAATAATAAATTATAAGCAATTCCAATTATCTGGCATTCAAAGAATGCAGCGATGGTCAAAGTCTTGGGAAAATTCCACTCACCCTTGTGGGAAATGATTGAAAAAAATATGGACGGAATCAAGGATAGTTGTGCACCTTTAATAGTATCACCACTGAAATGCAAGATTGTTCCAGTTGATTGGGTCAGCTCAGGAGCTGGGGCACAAAACAGTTGCAATTCAGAGAGAAGTAGCTGGTTAGAATCAGATACTGGTACATAAAGAACAATATATAGTGAAAGAGAATGGAAATTAAGTTTACACAGAGCTTGCTCCAGTGGGAGTGTCCATTGTCCCCCCGCGCCCTTTTGCAGTGCCATTATTACTAATTTCTCTATGGGAAGAATCCCATAAGAGAGGGACAAGGGCAAGTGAAGCTCACTCCAGAGAGTAATAATTACCAATTGCTCTGTAGGACAATTCTTGAAGGAAGAAGGCTTCAGGTCTTTTTAAAAATATTATTTATTATTAATTTTATTAAAGATTGTTGAGACTGTTATTTATATTTAAGTAACCTCAGTAGGTATTTTATTTTGAAAGGCAGGATAGACATAATTGGAATGAAAGAAAGAATGAATGAATGTGTAACAGAACAGTTGCAGATCTGGACTAGAATCAATGAATAATAAATAAATAATAAAACTGTTTTTACTAAGGCAGAACACAAGTAGGTCCAATACTTTTTTTAACAGACCTCTTTCCTTTTGAAAAGTGCAGTCGTTGGGACTACAACTTTGAAAGGAGAGAAAGGCTACTTATCTGAATCCTGTCAACCTTACCAGGTAGACCAGATAGGAAACACAACCAGATAAGCTAATTCTACTTTACTGTAAAACTACGTTAACAGAATCTTGCAAGTCTGAAAGTACAATTCTCCTGCCATCTCCTTTCCAGCCCAAGAAACTAGGGAGTGTCCCTTCTGAGCCTCTTACCCCAACCACTATCCAGCTGTGGGCTCTGCTGTCTCCTATCTGACTGTTCCCTAGGCAACATCTCTTCGCCCTGTCTCCCAAGGTCCTTCCCACATACCATTACTATCCTGACTCTTTGAGCTATTTTCCAGCCAACACAGTGCCCCATGAAACTCCTAGCAACAGAAGGAACACAAGTAACGATGTCTCTTTAGGTAGATGTTGGAGAATTAAGACACTGGAGGGGATTCTGGGTGAGAAATGGCCCATACAGTTGTTTAAAAAGTCCCCCCTTCCAAAACCACTCTCTCTTTCTGAAGGGCAGCTTATGGGTTCACTTTGTGAGATGAAAAGAGTGTGTGTGTATGTACCTCGACCTCCATTCAAGTGTTTTCAATCCATCCCCCCATGTTGCTCCAAGGATGTCAGTCCTGCAGAAACTCCTCTGTTTAGTTTCCCAATAAGCCAGGCCCCTGACAATGCTGACGACAGGCCTGGCTTATGGGAGAACCAGTGGAGCAGCTGATACCATCTGAACAGTGTTGGTGGGAGGCGAGCAATTCTGCAAGTTTCTTTGCAGAGAACCAAGCTTTAATCCTTTTGTGTAGGCTGTATCTTGCACACCCACTAGTAGGCCTGTGAAAATCACTTGATGAGGATCCCTCTGCTTTTGCTGCCAACCTGGAAACACATGCACATGTGTGCCCAGAGACCCTGGGAAGCCCCTGAAGCAGTTAAGCCTCCAAGCACCTACAGCTGCTCCACGCTTCAAGGAAGGGATCCGGAAACGTATTTTACTCACCAACAAAGGCCTCACTGAATTGTTTGCACAGGAAATACACACAGTTACATAACAAATACCACATGCCAAGATCTTCATGAAGTCCTTTGCAGGGCTATGTTTCAATGATTTCCAAGTGTTTAAACATTATTCTATAACCCTTCATGCCAGGGAGCCTAATTTAACATAAACTATGTTTATATTATAAGATCAAGTCATAGAAAATTGTATTATTTAAATGAGTTTCGACCTGGTTTTATTTATTTAGGTTCAAATTCCTCTTGCTATTTGCTTTTAATTTCCTGCTTTTTTCACCCCAGAGACAAGTAGGTTGCAACATTCCCAAGACTACTGTAATAGGTCCCCAAGCTCCACATCTTACAGACTTACTCTTCCTTATGAATGATCATAATTTGTACAGTTAACCTAGGGCAGTTTTTTTGATAATGCCTCCTGTGTATCAGTGGAGTGATATTCTCTACTCCCTTGAAGATCTGCCAAAGGAAGCATTATTCAAACTGCCATTAAAAATAAATGGAGCAGACTATTTGGTTGCCAGGGAGATTTTTTTTAAAGCTGCAGAATTTCTCTCCAATTTTAGCATTCATTTAAAATGAAAACCTTTTGAAATCTTATAAACCAGCCCAAGAGGTTAAAACAGCTTTCACAAACCTAGTGCCCTCAAGATATGATGGACTTCAGACTGGCTGGAGATAGTAGATATAAATCTAATAGGTTTGGAGAGTACCAGGTTGGCACTTCATGATATAGGCAAGATTCAAATCAAGAAGCCCTCTAGACATTAATACATATGAAGCAGTCTTCCCTATCCTAGTGGTCTTTAGGTTTGTTAGGACACCACACCTGTATTGACTGGGAATCTGGGAGCTGAGGTCACAATACACAGTATTTGGAAGATGCCAGTTTGGGGAAGACTGTTTCAGAATATTGTCCACGTGAAAGTTGAGTCTGAAGCAAATCTCTCATTTGTAGCTCTCTGTATCCTCAGATATGTGCGTATGTATACTTGTATATCCTGATCTCTTTTGATAGATGCATGTTACATTTTAGAAGACGGAGTTCTTGTAAACACACTGGAAGGCCCATGGTTAGAACAGGAACTGGATTGGAAAAACAGTGCTGAGCATTTTCAGAAAGAAGGAAAGTAGAGATTTGATTTAAGTTAAGATGTTGGCTAACTTGTTACCCTCACCATTATGGTCAGCATTTTTAGAACATGAGATCACTGCGGTATACCCTCTCCAGCGATAACTGATTGTTCTATTTATAATAACTTATGCAGGATAAACATGCACACATTCAATTAGAGTTAATTAGATGGGTAGAACAAATGTCTACAATACCATTAGCTTAATACAGTCAGAAACACTCAAGCATATAATTTTTTCAGAGATCTCTTCCCAATAATGAGGAATCTGTCATTAAAAAAAAAAAGGAATAGAATAATAAGAGACTACTGAAAAATAAGAAAGTAAAACCCGAACAAGCAAAGCCTGTATTCAGAGAACTGATTGAGTCCTTGAGAGTTTACCAGCTTTAACAAAACTGTTATAATAATGTGATGTTTTCAATATTGATGATTAATTAATACAGAGATAAAAAGAACTAGGAAGAAAGAGATAAACAGATTATATCTTCTGGCACTTAATACTATTTTAGAGCAATAAAGAAAGTACAGTTGGCTAATTGGTTGATCAAGTATTGAGGGAAAAATAAAAAACTACTTACCAAGAACTCAGCCAAAATAATTCTGAGTATTTTTTGTTTATTGGTACATGTATATGCATGTGTGCACACACACACACACACACTCAGACACACACATATACAGTATAACAGAGCAAAATACAACAGCTATATCAGCTAAACTTTTGATGCCGTTTGACTTAATGTCATGTGCAAGACATTAAATTTCTGACTTGAATATTTTTGTTCAGCTTCAGGACAACACACAGACATGCAAATCCATTACATTTCTCAACAAGCTTTCAACATCCAGCCGGCTAGAAGCTTAATGATGCAGTTGAGCACCTTACCTTGAAATTGTGAACCTTCTCATATTTTGGAATGTGTTCATTTTCTTTCAGAGTTGCTCTTCTGACAAGTGATGTCAGCTGCGAATAAACAAAGAGTTTAAGAGGTTGCCAGATTGTCACAGATGACTTTTGCAAGCCTAGTCGCATTCCCAAGGCTGCTATCAATAAATCTCTTTGACGGCTCTCCTGTTTCAAGTTGTGAACGGCAACTCTATTTGCTTTTTGCCCTGACCAAGACTCTTTGGAGGGCATTTTGAAAGAGGGAAGAGAGAAGGAGAAGAATATCCCACACGCAGAGAATCACCAAACAAAACCCTAGCCGCCTTGGTACTTATTTCAAATAGAGCTATTTCGAACAGAACCACGGCAAAACACATGCAAGTCCAAACTGAATTGCAGAAAGGGAGTATTGTAATGTTGATGCTACAGTTTCTTCTCACTTGCAGTAGACTTTAAAAAAAAAAGCTTTCTAATTTAAGCTTGAAAACTTGTGGGTCTGAATAGCAACAACAGCCAGAGTCACTGTTAACAAAAGACAGCCCACAGTGTCTTCATCCATTTACAAATTCACGCAGTCATTGTCAAATAGGCAGGACTCTAGACTCTCCTCTCTCCTATTCAACCATCCTGATCATGGTTTTGTATCAGAAGATGTTCTCGTGCTGCATATAATCAGTTTCCAGTTAATAGATCCTTGCTAACCTCAGTCTAGCAAAGGGGGGAGGGGGGAGAGGTGGGCTTAAGCTGGCAGCAATGTATCAGGATTGGTTTGATTAGGAGAATATGCAACCAATGGAAAAGCAACAGTGGAATTTAAGCAGTGTGCCACTCAACTCACTCATCCCCCCTCCCACATAAGGCTATCTTGCTGGCTCAGAAGAGAAGGAACAAAAAAATCATCAGGAAGATTATGAGAAATAAATGAGTCATACATCATTAGAAAATAGCATCTCTGCCATTTGAAGACTAAGGAGATTACAATACACTTTTTTCAGGCATTAACACTAAAGCGCTAACCAAAAAGTTGTATATTACATGGATGATTTAAATGAATTTTAATAGAATTATTCATAGCTTCATCATAGCTTCATTCACTAAGTCATCTCCCCTGCTTTGTTTATAGCAATTCTGTGATATTAGCAGCCCTTTCTTGCACTTCGCTTAGCCGTGTTGTTATAAAAAGTACTTCACAATTATTATCCTTGCCGTAATGATTCTTAATACATTCAAAAGAAGAAGGAAATCTGACATTAGTTGCTTTTGGTAGCCAAGCCAAATATATAAAAACGAGTCTTGGCTGAAATTCCCTGGACTTGTCAATAGGTTCCCAGGTGCTCACAGGGACTTGAGACATCGCTATATACGCTTTCAGTGTTACCTTCTCTGAAACGAGCTGAAGATGAAAGAGTGGTGGTACTACACTTCATTCTGCCAGCAAGCAAATGACATGACAATAGCCTACAAATGGGATAATGATATATTCATAATGAAAGCATTAGATTTTATAGAACCAGAGGCTGTAATGCACATAGACAGAGATCCAAAAGATCAACTCTGCAAGTAGAAATGAGTTCTTCCTTTTCTTACAGTACGGTCAGTAAATGCAAAAGAGCCCCTTGTGCTTTTCAGAGCTTTTTCTTGACAACAGGACTCTTAATGTGCAGAAGCAGATCATGGTCAGAGACTCCTAGTCATGCATAGTTAATCTGCTTTTGTCAGATGATACTTCCTCACATTGTAGGACACTACTCCAAGATTACAAAGCAGAAAACAACACACCAAATTGTTGCTTGTGCACACATGTAAATACGAAATGCACACAGTCTAGATCACACATGCACTAGCAATAGCATACATGTGTCTAAATCATACTTTGTCCACAAGAATAGTTGTAAGTGGGAGTCTGAGTCTTTGTCCTTCATCAGTTCTTCATCTTTCTCAAAGAGAATACTGATAGGCATTCCTGGACCATTTTCAACTATTGTGGTATGGTATGTATAAGCAGAGCAGCAAGCCGATTAAAAAAATAGGCAATATGAATTATTATTAAAATCAACTATTTTAATTATTAGAATCTGTGAATTATTAAATCTCCATCGATTCTGCAACAAAACCCCTCCTTTATTTTTTACATGATGCACGCACAATCAGAAGAAGAATTCACACCTCCACCATAACAGAAGGGGCACTGTCTCTTTTCAGATGGTGTTTGTATCTGAACTTTTTATAAATACTTGCATTAAAAGCCACAGAATGGGTTTTTTAAATTCTCCCTTTAATTAATCAATACAGATATTAGTAAATAGCATCTTTTTATATATAAACTATTTGGGAATATATGTTTCAGCTCAGTGCAGATGGCAATTTAGGTAGAAAGATATGCATGGGGCACATTTGTGGGCTGTTATGTGATGCAGATAGCATATCATGGTTGAGTCTGCAACGGTTAACCTCCACCCATCTGCTTAGTGACATATGTGCACACATCCTAATGTCTGAACACTCTGAATGTCCAGTATGGACACTCCTTTTCTGCATGATGTGAAACTCATATTTCACATGTGGAGGCCCTGGTTCAGACAGAGATTAGCCCCAATGGTTGTATTCACAATTTCTCCATCACATTCATACTTCTATCCAGCTCTGCCATCTCACATGGGTTTCATGAAGCTGCACTGATTTTTCAGGATAATATAGTATTTTTCAGTTTGGGAAGTAGGAATGAACAAACCATTATCTAGGTATTTATACAATTTGACTGTATGTTCTAAATTCTTTAAAATATCTTAAGTAATTTTATAAATCATTTTGTTAGTTTCTCTTCCTCTCATGGCAAAAATTACATTTATATTTTGCTTGGTTTTAGTTATTAGGTTTTTCACCTTCCATTTATTTAAATCCGATTATTTTCAATCATATTTTATCTTACTGGTAGAAATGATTTCTGAATTCTGAAAATTAAATCTGGAGAATGCTAAACAATTGAACCAAAAAATACCAATAAGGATAGACCATCCTTACAACTATCTAGGGAAGACTGGTCCAAAGCCAGTAGGAGTCTGCTCCACTTCCCAGCATAATGCATAGAGCATTATGCAAAGAGGTTTTGAGTGGAATTCTGCTAAGAGGATGCACCTCACCATTACCAAGTCCTCCTCTAGCCTATTGCACAATATCAAAATCAGTTCCTCTGAAAGAGCACGTGAGTCTATTGAATCTGCAGATGAATGATAATTGAGAAAACTCAGACCCTTCCCTTCTTTTAGTTAGTGGGTGTTCTTGCTCAAGTTTGGATCCACCCTGTAGCTGAATATGACATGATATACTCAACCTTATGCTGCTAAATGAATTTTGAGAAAATTAGGTTAGACACCAGAACATTGTGCTGGTGAAAGAGTGTGAAATCTTTGCCCAAGACTTAAAATGTCTGTGACTGATTGCTTCACAGATATCTTTTTCTTTTTCAGCTCCATTTTTCAAACTGTTTGCCCCTGAGGCAATATTAGGTGCTTAGTAATTACTCCCAAGATGATCATCCCTATTTATAAACTCTCCTGAAATCTGCTTCAAAAGAATTGGGATTACACAAGATGTCTGAGGGTAAGCCACAAGGTGTGAACAAGGCCTGGAAATAATTCAGAAATAATATGACTTTATAGCAGAAAGCCATGAGCAAGAAAGAAGGCTATGAGAAAACTCTGGGGGGATGGTTGTGTACGTGCAAGAGATATAGAGAGAATAGATATATTTGTGAAGCCATCTAGTTTGAAACAATAAAAATGAACAGCTTCTTTTCTTTTTGTGTGCAGTAATTTCAGAAATTGAAGATGATATGAAAGAAGTTTTAGGACTTTAAAAATAGAAATGTAGCATTTAGTGGTTTATGCAAGTATGCCTAGAGCAGTAATTCAGTCTAGACTCAGTGCTATTCTGGAAAGTTAATATTTCATTCAAAATGAAAATGTTCATCTTATTACTGTTACATAGCATGGCAATTTTAATATGATCATCATGAATTTTCAGAAATCTAGCAGTGCCACAGTGATGTTCACCATACTGATACAAATGTAAACATGGGACTTGTCACAAAAAAATGCCATGCAATTTAACAGAGCAAGCAGATTATACATCATCCTTTCTTGTGAAAATGCTTCACCTGTATCAAAATTTTTGTAGCATTTTTCATAAGCATATAAATGACCTTTAACTACATTTGCATAGATATGCAAGTTAAAATCAGCTAATGTACTTGACTCAGCCCTGGAAATGTTTAATGCATTTTGCTCTACTAGATGTTGTTTGTTACAGACTTAATTATACCTAAATCATCCAAACTAGTCACACAGAAAAACCAACAGAAAATGCAGAATGGTCAAACCATTTTGAAGTGACTGATCAGTTATCACTGTTGTTTTTGCCAAAACAATTTAGCAGCTAGCAATTGTGAAACAATTTAAAAACCCAACGTTTAGCAGACTTAAAACTAGGATAAACATTATATTTGTATTTTAATTAAAATGATTTAGGTAAAATTATCCATTTTGTTCTTAAATATTTACGCACAGTCATTTCAGTACAGTTATTTACCATTTGCTAGAGAGTGGCTGGTCTTCCCTAATAAATGCATAAAAGTATCCAGTCTCAGCGTTGTGTGAAATTGGACTACTACGTTGTCATCTTCATTCTGCAATGAAGTGACCTAGTTTTGCCAACAGCTATCCTTTAAAATGGTACCTTAAGTTGGCATCAACCAACATGATGAAGGATTATGTCCTATTACTGTTTTTACAAATGGCAAGTCAATGATTGCTTTCCACAGAGAGATTACATTGCTTAGTGGGAATGTAGATCGTATATACTCAAAAGAATCCTTCCTGAAATATGGGAAGTTGATACAGTTCATGTCAATAGTATGTTGCCTAGATATTACATGGTGCAAGACGCAACTGCATGAACCATCATGTCTATTAGGATATTAATATGAAATGGCCACTTCCATCTCTCAGATGATTAGTTATCTCTATGTTACAATCTCGAGTAAGTACGTAATGCCTCATGTGGCGCAGAGTGGTAGGCAGCAGTACTGAAACTGAAACTCTCCCCACAACCCAAGTTCAATCCCAACGGAAGCTGGATTCTCGGGGAGCCGGCTCAGGTCGACTCAGCCTTCCATCCTTTTGAGGTTGGTAAAATGAGCACCCAGCTTGCTGGGGAGGGTGACGACTGGGGAAGGCAAAGGCAAACCACCCCGCTATAGTCTGCCAAGAGAACGTTGTGAAAGCAGTGTCCTCCCAAAGGGTCAGACATTTCACCCTTCATGCTACAATCTCAAGGGGACCAGGTAAAAGCCTGTGTAACATGTGGACAGGCTCTTAAATACCCTTACCTGATGCATGACTGAAAGCATTTGGCTCCTAAGAATATCTGATAGGTAATTGATGGACCATATACTATGGTCCAATAGAGTTCAAAATTATATTGGGAACTCTGTATCTATTGAAGGTGTCCTGTTGAAGGCCCATGAAGCAGAGTGAGCCAAATATGTAGCTTTTAAGAGAAAGAAGCATGAACAGGAATTGAATTTGGGCTTTCCTACTCCAGCAGTCCAGTTCTATTTTAAACGTATATGCTTTTGTAACAAATCATGTTTGGACAACTGCTCCCCAACCCACCCCATCCTAGCTTTAGACTGGGAAAACAAGGGATATCAGAATGGTATTAGCGGATAATTATTTTTCCTTCTTAAATGGCACCATTCCTCTTGTCCTCATTTCTCTGAATAAGACATAACCAGATCAAACTCTACATGAATCCAGATCCAAGGCTGACTTTTCTAGGACTCAGCACTATGCTAAACAGGGACTGTAGAAAACACCGAAAGACACCTGATCAAATCATCAGCTGCATCTCCCCCGCACACACCAAAGCCCCCGTTTGATGAAACAGATTTTCTCTTGAAGCAGCTGACAAAGAGTACAAGGCTGATTAGACTGCAAGGTGCTGCAGAGCTCAACTGTAAGTAGCTTCAAAGATAAGAGATGCCTCATAATTAGCTAACAGGGATGGGCAAAGCTTTAAATGAGGCTTCACTTCACCAAAGCTTTGACTGAGACATCTCTTTGAAGCTGCTTTGCAAAGCAACATGCCTCCTGCTTCTAAAGACTTAAGGAAAGATACTACATTGCTTTGTTTCCGTGATGTGTCTGGGTGGTGGAACTGCTGGTCAAAGGAGGGCAACACTGAGCATCCCCTGCCAAATTAGATATAAGAGGAGGAACCTCAGAGATTGGGGTTTGGGAGGAGCAGGTAGAAGGACAGGTCTAAGAAAGAGTCAAGAGTCCAATCCTAGGAATGTCTCCCATTGCAAAGAGACACAGTTAGCAATAATTTTAGGGCTAAAGTAGACTAGTATTGAGAAGATATAGATAATTTGCAGAAATAAGCAAACCTGCTTTAAAACACATTTTTAAAAGTTATTTAATAAAAGAGAATTTGTTAAAAGTCAATATGCTAACCAAGTATCTGTGCTATCCTATATCTCCCCCACATTAGTTAGCTAATGTCTAAACCCTCAAAGGGATTTAGCGATGGCAGCAGAACAAAAGAATAATAAAAGAAAAGGTCTCTGTGAGAAGGAGGACCTGCAACAGCATCCCACAAGCAGCCTCCTCCAGTGCTTCCAAAGCATGTTTTGTTCCTGGAAGTGCCAGAGAATTTGGCTGTTTCTGTGTGTGTGTGAGAGAGACACAAATAATCGCAGTGAAGCAAACTGTGTCATGGCTCTGCCTTGACAAGGCAAACAGCACCACCTCTGCAGTGCAAAACTCCTAATGAAAGCAGATGTTGACCACCACCACAGATCTGCTAGCTAAGCCTATCTCATTTTATTTTAAAAAGCAGCCAGTTATATCTGCATCATTCTGAAAGATCATCTTTCCTATTATGAAGCTATAGAAATTAGCTTCTGCAGAAGAACCCTTCTGAAGATGCCCCCATATTGTGTTCATCCAGCACATGAGAGCTTTTTCCTGTACCACTATGTAGGACACTTTCCTTTGGGAGTTGCCCTGGTCCCCAATCCTTTTGCTTTTAGTAGAGTAGCCAAGATGCTTCTCTTTCATCTGTCTTTTAATTGTTTAGCCTTAGTTTTAGTCTGGTTAACATTTTTTATTCTGTATGCTGTAGTTTAAATACATTGGGCAACCTCTGGGTATTTAATTGAGTTGAAAGCAGAATGAAAAGAAAGAAGTGCTGCATTGCAACCTGGCATTTAATTTAATTTTTTTGTCTGGCCTGGGGAGTGCTCTCTACTCATCTACCAGGTTGCTGAACTTACACACTTACCTAATTTTTAGAGAGATTAAAAGAAAGGTTGGAAATAGGCCTCTAAAGATACTACCCATACTTGTAAATTCAGCAGGCTAGGATTATTAGTTATTAACATAAGAATATAAGCAGTGGTCTCCTGGATTGGACCCCTGGCCCACCTAGTCTAGCAGTCTGTTCTCACAGTGGCTGGCCAACTGCACGAGGAAGCCACTAATCTCCCAGCAGACGGCCTTCAGAGGCAGTCCCACTGCCATCAAGGCTAATTGATCCCTGTGACTTCCATGAATTGGTCCGACCCTTTTTTGTAGCCACACCACATCTCCTGGAGTGAATTCCAAAGTTGAATTGCATGTTGTATACAGTATATAAAAAAAAAATTTTTGTCTGTCCTGATTCTTCAGGGATTCAATTTCTTTGGGTGACCTCTGGTTCTAATATTTTGGGAAAGTTAAAATAGCTTTCCCTTATCCACTTTATCCACACCATGCATTATTAATCACATGGGTAATGGCACTGCATCTGAAATACATAACCATCACAGCCAGATTACAGGTGCTTGTAACATACATACATACATACATACATACAAACAATAATAGTACTAATTTTACTTCTTGATATTGGGCATCTCTACCTCTACTAAAACCCTACGCTTTTAATGAAAGAGCAAAATCAGGGGGAAAGAGAATCAAGAAAACGTGGCTTTTGTGATTAAAAAAGCAGCAGTCAGAATGAACAATTTTTACATTCTATTTATCATCTTATTATATGTGTGTATCTTTCATCAGTAACCTGTAGGAGAATTTACTGTCTTTCAAGGCAGATGAATTAAATAATGAAATATTTTTAAGACTTGGAAAAGTACAACCTTAAATAAATTACTTACTCTTTTTTCTCCTATGTCATTGTCTCCTGCAGAATCTTTGCCATCAACTGTATCTCTCACAGCCACAGCATGCTTCTTGTTTGCGGGCTCTCTGTTTAAAGTTGTATATCCTATGTGTTCATAAATAGGATTTATGGTCATCTTGGCAATGTATTCCGCTGCCTTGGTTTCAATATAAAGGGTGATCAATCCATCTGTCACCAGGTCGTGGATAGACTCAAAACGTTTTTCTCCAACAAAGTGTTTTCCATCATAGTAGAGTCTGAAGTTTCTAGTTTGATTTCCAAATCTGCCTCAATGGAACAGAACAATATATATAAATATATTAAAAAACAGACAAGTTTGGGCACAGTTTTCTCTGAAAAACTAAGGCTAGTACATTCTCTCTGTGGTGTTTATATGCAGGATACAAAATGGTTGGTCATTGGCTTCAATTATCAGCTTCTGCTGCTCTGCCCAAATCAGAGCCTCATTAAAACCATGGACCTAAAGCCAAAGAGATGTTTGGTCCTGAAAGACATGATTTGTCCTTAGGTTACTTAATGGTCTTGAAGAGAAACTGAAATGCACTTTAAAAAAAAAAATGCTTTTTTGCTTTTCTGTAAAAAGAAAAGTTGCCATAATAAAGGTTTCTCTGTCGCAAAATATCAGTGCCAAAATTTTATGGAGATCTTTATTTCTAGCCCTGTTGTCTTTTTGGAGGAAAAGGTCTTATAGTATACAGTTGCACTCAAGTGCCAAAAATGACACTGGGTGGAACTACTGCCAGATGTGCGATGAAGTAGGAAAAAAATCACAAAGACAAGCCTTCTCCATTTGAGATTGAAGACCAAGGACTAACTCTGTATAAAACTCTGTATAAAAGCTACCCTGTGTTGTGCTTGTTTAGCCTGAAGTTTAAGGAAATCTTTGTAATAAAATAAATATGTCAACTGGAAGCTGATTCTGCAGTCTGAATTGGCCGTTACATATTTCTTAGGAGTGACACTTTTAGATACAAAATCTAAAATCTAATTTTGTATCTTAAGATACACAATTTTTGTATCTATGGAATATTCCACTTAAATACTGGAACCCTAAATTGTGGATGAATATGGCTAGAAATTATCTACAGGCTATGAGATGACAGTCCACACTATGTTTTCTTTCCAAGAGGAAACAAATGAAAAAAAATCCACCAGCCTTTGCTGATTACTCCAATGCCAGTCACCAGCCAACTACTAACAGACTCCATAAATATGAACAATACTTCTTCAAAGCACTTATTTTGAGAAAGTATCAATAAAATCTCATTAATTCAGATCCACTTGGTTTGTGTGATGTAACAGTAAGAGTTTCTGCCTATATCCATGGCTGACAACAGAGCATAAAAATCTACCATATCTCTTGCAATCCAGAAATCCAGGGGAAAAGTTACTGTGGATGTCCTACATTGCCATAGTATTCCTTCATCTCTAGCAATCATGGAGGTGGGAGACATTTCACAAAACAATTCTGCTACCCACTATAGCACTGTCTAAAAATCTTCCGATGATGCTTCACATCATAGAAACATTTCCAGTGAAGTTTTCACACACCGATCAAATTACATGTTAGGAATGTAATTGTTGTTTTTCTTTAAAGTACATGGCCTATTTAAGAAATAGTACTTGAGGGTGGGCAGAAAATCACATGCTGCCCCCAGTGTGCCTTGAATGAACATCTGGTTACAGCTGCTCTATGCTACACTGCATGGGTAGTGATTAGTGGTTTTCCTGCCTCAAAGCAGAATATTACAAACCGCAGGAAAAGCTATTACCAATTGTCATACAGAACAAGTGCCAGGGCAGTGCTTGGAAAGTCTGGGTGCTTGGTCCAATCATTTTTTCCCCTATTTTTTCCCCCAAAGGACTGTAAATGCAGCAGAGATTCCATTTCTCTTGAAGGCAATGTACTGGTGGACCAGATTCAGGTGCTGTATAAATGCAGTGTGTGTGTGTGTTTGTGTGTGTGTGTGCATGAGAGAGAGAGAGAGAGAGAGAGAGAGACAGAGAGAGAGAGACTTGTCTGCTGTGGGGCTTCTTGGGTACATTTCCAAAATAATATACAAAATGTCAGCCAGCTGACCTAGCAACCACTAGATGGCTGCAAAGAGTTTTTTCTCTTTGCAGCCATCTGTAGTGGTGACCCAAAGTTGTGCACCTGAGATATAGCTGCTGGGTGAGTGTTGAAGCTGCAGCTGAGCAAGGGATTGGGTTGTGGATGGGTATGTTGATAGGTTGACCTATCCTTCAAAATACAGGAAAAAGAGTGGCTGCAGTAGCCAGAGTTCCAATCTCCCTCAGAGCCAAAGCAATAGTAAACTCAGAGTAACCCCCTGTACATTCCTCACCACATTGTATACAGACAGCACCCGAGACAACATTTTCCACAGCAGGGCATGAATGGAACTGGCAGTCAAAAATAGGAGTGGCGCAATCAAACTAGTGACCACTCTAGGTTGATCAGTTAATTGAGCCCTTAAATCAAACCCCACAAAGAAAATGGCTACGGAAGACAGGGTTCTGGTCTCCTTTACAGCCACAAAAGCATACTAGAGCAGGCCTAGAGTTCAATGAGTGGATGGAAGGCGGCAGTTCCACAGCAACCTGCCAAGCATATTGTCAATCCCAACTACATCATCTCAAATCTCCTCCTCCATATACCCTAGGTTGTCCATATGAAAGGCCTTGTGCTGGTGTAAGAGGAAAAACACCTCTTCTGTACCAGAACACCTAAAGCTGTCTTTGGGCTATCTCAGCAATGGGCTGACAATGAGATGGAGGCAACACTGTGAGGACACATCCCCTATGAATGGTTAGCAGTATGAATGAGCCCAGATATAGTGAGCAAACAGAGGCAGCTGCTCTGATTTTGTTTTTTTCTAAGCAGGAACATAGTTCATTCCTCAAGCCACACAGATTCCTGTCACAATGCCCAAAGATGGTAAGCAAGAAAATGTAGGTCAGAACAGAGCTTTGAAGAGCTATCATTGCAGGGTGTAGGTTTCCCAGATGGGGAGAAGTGTTTAGATGGGGTTGAGTTCTGGCAGTGTGTTCAAAGCAACAAGAAACTTGCTGTAACAGAGGCCTCATGGGACGGTCTAGGCCTGGGTAAGCTTATTAAAGAAATCTCTCCATTTGAACATAGTATGTTTTTGAAGCTGTATCAGGAAATCCTACTCAAGTTTTTTGTTTGTGATTCAGAAGAATCTGGGATGTCTGTAATACTAAGGCAAATATGATTAAGGCTTTCAAGCTGGTTTCCAACCCTCAGATCAGTGAATTTTGGCAACACCTCAAATCCTGAATGAACAATTCTATCAGCTGTTGATACAGGTGATGTTGTTGACCTGTTCAGAGGGTTCCTTTAGTAGTTCGGGTTGGAGATACGAAATTACCACAAAAGTTTTCTGATCGTCTTCAGAAGGATAATATGGCCATGGTATTCTTGTTAATTTTATCATCTTAGCTCTTAACTGGAACAATGTGTGGTCAACAAACATGTTAATATTTTTTTACTTAGTTGCAACATTTTATAAATTTTCATATTTTAATTTTGTTAACGTTGTATAATGCACTTGTAACAACATTCTGAATGTGGCAGATTTGAGGCACTATTAGGTGAGAACTTTCACTGCATGGCAGAATGAAGGATAAAATCAGAGAAGGAAAAAACAGACTGACAATTATATGGCAATATCTGACTCCAACACAAGCCTGTGTGTACATGTGCCCACATGCACATATATATTTAGTGAAAAGACTGCTTCTTCTCCAAAGTACTGTATTTGTTCTGTATGCCATTCAAGTTCCAACCTATAATTCCTGCTCTTTTATCTACTAATAAGCAAGCTTTTTAAAAGGTGTTTGACAAATTAAGCAGAGAAATTGGAGATCTCCCCCCCAAAAAAATTTACCACTGATCTGGCTTATTGTATTGGAAGGTTATAAAGAATAAGAACATTTTCAGCCTATCCAGAGAATATAGTCTGTCAGAGGTGTTGGAAGTGAAAACTCTTGAGTAGATCTCAAGATACATATAAATCGTATGCATAGTGCTATTATTAAATTATGCCAATAATGTTGCTATTTCCTAAATCAAATACCAATTTCCAGAAAAGTTTAATGTTCATTAGTTCTATGTGTATCAGTGCGTACGTGCCCCTGTGTTTTCATTACCTCAGATCAAAGTGAATAGGAAAGTTCCATATTTTCAACAAAAATATACTGGGGGCATGGTTATATTTCCCCTTATACAATAATAAAGGATTTTTAAAAATAGAGAAACACATAAGCACACAAATTAGCTGTGACCTTCAGATTAATGATTGACTTGGTTTTTCAAATGTATAGAAAATGGATTTGATAAAATAAATTAATCTGTCTATGTCAAACCATTAAAGATAATCCGTTGGAAAAGTAAGGCATGGGTCTTGGTAGACGTGTTGGAGGACAGGCGCTGGAGCCCCTTGTGGGTATATGGCATGTCTGTCTTGCTGACTGGGGTTGCCATCTGGTTATTGCTATTGTTATATGCTTTTGTATATTGGTCTTTATGCTGTGAGCCACCCAGAGACAGTCAGAGTTGGGCGGTGTCCAAGTTGAATAAAATAATAAAATGAAATAATGAAATAATAAAACAGACAGCATTAACACCCCCCCCCCAGTTATTATCTCAGTTGATGTTTCCCACCTGGCAATCCACTGTTGGTTTACATTACAGATTTATTATATAGATTAAAATGTATGATACATACATACATACACACACACATCTACTGTATATATGTACATGTAAGTATATTAAGTGTACTATAAAATATATATTAAGTATGTACTACCAACTTTTACTGACAAAGTTTCACCATGATTAACAAAACAGCTTTCACCACATTTTATCTGAACTAATTTAATTTTTTTTGTCATCAAGAAATGTAACTCTTCCACATTTTGGAAGTCTTACTATGTCATTTAAGAAATGAGAAGCATTGTGACAGTTCTGTTTATTAAACAGGAAAGTAAGCATAATATAATTGTATATACTTTATGTCTTAATAGGGAGGGCTAAAAATATCATCCCAGAAACATATAAAGACTATGGCATTGTCTTCAAGACATTTTCAGTGAACTCGTATGCTTATTTGGAAACTAAAATAAATGTCTTAGCTGTATTAACAGTTGCTTGCAGTTGCTGTCTGGCTTTTATAGCTGACCAGAAGAATGAATACAGCCCATAAACTGGGAGATGACATTCTGGCTTAAAAAAAACAAATTAAGTCCTTGCATCCTGATCTTCTGACTAAGCAGTGGGAGTCAGGAGGATTTTCAAAGCTCACTTCTTTAGAGACAAACCATCTGGCTGCCAAATTCCTTTTTATTCCAATGTAAAAGAGCAGAGTGAAGGGCGAAATGACAGCAGAGCAAGCCTGCCAGAAGGACAGAAATGAAATGCTACAGTCTCCTCCCACCAGTGATTCCAACTGGAGAGAAAATTGGGCATAGGATGGGAATAAGACAGAGGAAGTGCTTCATATTTCTCTGGTACAATTTTTTTTTCCTGTAGGATGTGGCTGTAACTTGTGGTATCACTGAAAGCCTAGAAGACTGGAGAAGAAGGAAGCCTTGAGGCATTTTTTCCCCTCAATATTTCCCTGTAACATTTCTTTTTTACAATTACACCTGAAACTTTGCACACACACATACAGAGCATTCAAAAGATGAAGTTTTATGATCAGTGCTTCTGTCACTTTGTTAATGGCAAAATGCTCAAAACTTCAAGCAGCCTATCAACAGAATGGCTTAGTCAGGCTCAGAAACAATTTATCCACTCTGGCTGCCCCAGGCACAGATACCTTCCTGAAATAATTACCTGCTATGCCTTCAATATGAAAACACAAACTTTTTAGTTCAATGTTAAAAAAACAAGGCAGCTTTTCAGTAACTTCAATGTAATGTTATATTATATTAAGGTCACTTCCGTAAGGTGCTTGATTTTTAGTCAGCTTTCTGGGAAAGAGGGATGCTCCATCATGGCCAATCAAGGCATTGTTTTGCATGAAAGTTCCTTTAGAAGTGAAGAGTACTAAGATGATTAACAGGATGGACTGAAACATGGAATACACACACACACACACACACACACACAGAGTACACACACACACACACACACAGAGTATATCTACAGTATATATATTCTTATATACCATGTATTATATGATACATATAAGTTGACAGAATATGTATAATTATAATTCAGATCAAATTTTTACAAACAGCTAATATCAGTTTCTCTTTACATTGTAATATTTCCAACAACGTAAGAATGGATTGCCCACATATGACCTCCACATTCTCCAAACTACATACAAGCTTTCCAGATTCATTCACTCTCAGTTCAATCCATGGTACCATTACTCCAGCAACATTAGGACAGAGTAATTTACAATTTTTATAGCCCTTGAAATGACTAATAAAATCTGATTGTTAATCAAGAAACACAACATCTGTCTTCATCTATTTTATACAAATGTTAAGGCACAATAATTTTGATACTCAACTATTGGCAAAACACTGTTTATCACATCTGAAGGTCTTCAACTTTGCAATCAAATATTAATCTACCATTGGGAATAATGCAAAAATCAGGCCAGGAACCAATTGCAAGAGCAGGTGCATGTTAATTTAAAATATTCCCTTGTTTCCTTCCCCAACTCAGTCCATTTCAAAAGAAAATGATGTGTCTTTATTAGATGAACAAGTGATTGAAACTACTGTCACATCCCATGTCAAGGACAATCTCTGTTTGAATGCTACAGTATGTATTTTTGCATACTCCAAAATGAAGAAAGATAGAAATAAAAGCTATACTTTAAATGTCCTTGATTTTTTTTTCATTTTTGTGAGGCTTGCATAATGTATAAGCCAACCATCCATCCCCAAAATGTGAAGATCTAAATGAACTATAGAATGTCTACATCGACTGTACTAATTACTAACATATTACACTGGATTTAAAATGAAACTCTTGCTTTTCAATAATCTGTTTTAAGTTATGTTTTATTACCTGCCCACAAAGTATTACATGCTTTAAAGTTTGTGAACCCTTTTGAATTTTCAATATTTCTGCATAAATATGACCTAAAACGTGGTCTGTTTTCCACGCAAGTTCTAAAACAAAATAAAGAGAACCCAACGAAACAAATGAATAAAAAGCATTATACTTGCTCATTCAAGTACTGAGAAAAATGATTGAAAAAGGGTTCAGAAACTTTTAAGCACTGCTGTATATAAACTGTGTGAGCTGTGAAGATGTTGAAGGAAAACAACTGGACACAACTGAGTGGATCAAAAAAAGGAGGCTTGTGTTTGCAAGCAAAGGCAGAAGCCAGCCTCCTCCCACAGCCTAGAGATTCTATAGCCCTGCTAATGCATGTGTTAGTAATTTGCCCTTTTTTATTCCAACTCATTCGGAATATGCCCAATTAACCAGAATAATTTGAAAATTATTTTAGAATAATCTCTATTTTTATTCTCACACTAACTGTTTTTGTTTTATGCTTATTTCAATATGAAATTCAGTCAGTATCCAATTGGTATCAATGGAAGCAGGACTTGCCTGTCCTAGCCTGCACTATGGGCCTTCCCAATAATTCCTACTAAACACAGTACAAGGAAGGATTAATCCTCTGATTTATAAATATTGTGTAAGCACACACTGCAACATCCAGAGCAAAAGGGTAAGATTGTGGGGACAATTGCAGGACTTAAATTTCCTAGGGATTCTGCCAACCAATTGGGCGGGGGGGTGGGCGGGAGTCCACATCCTAGTGGATTGGGATCACCCCTAGTGGGGTGAATTTGACTGATGGAAGAGCTCCAGAAACCCCTCCCATTTCAAAAGAATTTCGTGAGGTTTGAAATCTCTAAATTTGCATTTCTTCTCCCAGACAGACTACTCCTTGCATCTACAGCTAGTAAAACTGTTGGCGGGGCTACTGACTGATACCTCACAGCAAGTTCTTGTGATTGTGTAGGGGGTACATAAGGTATACGTGCTACGGAGTAGGCCTTCTGTGACCTTGATAGTTATGCTGTTTCCAAAACTCCTTTTTCTTCCATGTGTGTGCATCATGATGTGTGACATGAGGCATAAGTCTTCACATATTAATTTCCAAATACTGTTGGTTATTTTAGATGAGGGGTACAGACACAGAAATATTTCTGGAGATTCTGAAGCCAGGGGAGTCGGGAGAACTTTTCCTGATTTTTCTTGGAAAAAAATGAAAGTTGTAGGGAAAATAGAAACACATGAAGTACTTATATGTGCAACATCCTTTACAGATTTAAGTTCACTTTGCTATGTTAAAAACATAAACTACATTTTGTATATATGGGTTTATTCATACAATTGTCTTGTTCTGCATGTCTGTTATGTATAAAAGTATAATTTAGTCAGACAATAATTTTGTATACCAGTTTAATTTACTTTAAAATGATAATTTTTATGACAAATGGAACTATAAACTCTAAGAAGCCTACTCTTGATTTGTCACTTTGACAAACTGGCAAAAGCTAAAGTTGAAGACAGAATAAAGCAACATAATAATGAAATAGAGTTACGTATTATGGGGTTAGATTTGTATATATTTAGCTTTTTAAGAAAAACAGTTAAGAATGGGGAAAAACAAGATGATTCACTGCACAAAAATTGTGTTTTTTGATGATGTCTCTTCAGTTTTATTTTTTGAGCTATCACTACAATCAGCAGTTTATTTGGGTCTTTTGGCCAACCACCAGCAGCAGCAGCAGCAGCAGTTGCTGCTGCTTCTGGGACAAAAGACCTTACTTTTATCCTCTTGATAGACTTGTAATTCTGATACTCGAAGGACAAGTTTATTAGGACAAGTTTCTCTACTCTTTTATATGTTAGTGGCTGAGTACAATGCTGATTCTTTTGATTAAAGTCTTCCCTTACAAATTGTAAGAAAGCATTTGGGAGGAATAAAGGATAGCAATATATCAGTATTTTGTCCTATTACATCAGTAATTTGTCCCATACATGTAAAATAAAACATTTCATTGGATTTTGTACAGTTGCTTTACAGCTAGTGGCATTCTACTAACTATACTCAAACCACAAAACAAAAGATAACACTTCTCTGAAGTCAAGAAATTGTATTGCAAATCTGAAGTATAGTGTTTTTAATACATGTATAAAGGAAAAATGTGGGCTCCTTTTTTGCTAGCTATAAATCTATTCAACAATAAAAATTGCTGCTATACATACCCTGAGTCCTTACTTGGTACAGAGAAACAGAACAGCAGAACACTATAAAGCTGCTCCCACTAAAAATAATCGTTTTGCAATATCAATTAGTGCCATGTCAAGGCCCCATAGGGTCAGGCCTGGAAACAGTCAGTTGGAAGAGCAAGAGGCAAGTGCCTAGACCAAGTTAGGTCAAAGTCAGCAAGACCAGAGGCAGACTTGTAGATGAGTAAGGCAGATAGGTTCCAAAAGTTGGCAACCTAGGGGAGAAAAACAGAGCGAAGGATGTCACAAAATTCTGTATAGCTACTCTTGCAATAAGTTAACCAGGAGGAGGAACCAAGCCTGAACCCACAAGTATATGATGCCAGTCAGCTCCCTGTCGGTAGCCCTAATCCCATGACTTGGCTCAGCTTTAATGTGTTCCACCCAATCTTCCATTATGGTATGTCACAGCTGCAAAGCAACTATCAAGCCAATAGGTCCTTCTGCTTGAGAGCTTCCTTAGCATGCAGAAAGTTAAGCTGGGGCTCTGCTGCCAGGGTACTCTCTGGTTTGAGTCCCCTGGTGCCTTACAGTCCAATTCTTTTCATTTGTGGGTACTAACTATAGTATTTCCTGGCAAGAAGACTTACGAGAGGGAGCTGATGTTGCCAAAACCTCATAGCAACCCCACCATTTGTGCTCTCTCTGAGCTATACAATTCTCTTGACTTCAGTTGAAGTGGGCAGATACTTGTTTCACTGGAATGGATAACGGGATAAAATATGTCCTGAACGTTATGGACATTTGTAAAAAAGCCAGGTGGCCTGATCTAAATAAAACAAAACAAAACAAAAAACCCAAAGACACATTCATAAAATGATCCCAGCAGATCTAGAGGGGGCCAGGAAGGGAATGACTGTTGAAATGCTTACTAAGATAGAGAGAGATTAAGGGCCTTTTCTTCCTTTGAAATATTCCCTTTTCTGCAAATAAGAGAAAACTCAGCAGGAATGAGCCCTGTTGAAATATATTATAGAGTCTCTGACTCTCTTGCTAGTAATTGCTAAAGATGTGGGGGCAGGTGGAAGTATGTTGCTAACACAACAGCAAAGGATGATGTAGGAGTTCTGGCCGAAACAAGGCAGAAATTATAATAAATGACAGACTGAAGTGGGAGTCAGCAGCAATGGGAATGAGAACAGGAACGTAGCAAGAACCATATGTGAAGAAAAAGAGACTGTAGTCAGAGGGAGGGAAGTGGTCAGGTAATTCATTCTTCATTAACTTTAGAAGATCTTTACAAAAGCAGACTAACATACTAGCTATAGTATTAAAGCTCTATTTTGCAGAATGGAAGGCACACAGAATTTTCAAAGGCTTTTTCATACACACACACACACACACACTCCGTTCAATTGCACTTGATTTTCAGAGACTGCCTGGACAAGTCCCTACAGTTTTCTTGGCAAGGTTTTTCAGAAGTGGTTTGCCATTGCCTCCTTCCTAGGGCTGAGAAAGGGTCTGGCTCAAGGTCACATGTACTACACAGTAGCAAATCTGGGACTGCCATAGATTTGCACATTTATAAGGAACTGTACCCTGAAAAATACTGAAGTATTTCCAAATAATATAATTTTATTACATATTGAATTTGTTATGCTGATGATTACTTAAGTATTGTGGTGGTGTAGAATAATGTACATTCGGCATCTTAAGTTTTAAAGTGTCCTCAGAGCTACCTGACAGTATATAATTTTAGGGCTCTGCTATCTCATAGAGGAAAAAGATCAGAGAAAATTGTCAAGAAAGAGAGGAACTCCAAGGACGTGTGGTGAGGACACAGAATAGCCTCTGAGAACATCCGGCAAGAAGGGTTACCATATAAGCAATAGCAGCCATCAGCTACAGCATTATCTTAGGCTTCTCCTTCATACAATTACATGCATAGCATATCTGTAGTTTTTAGGGTCTGAATCTCCTGGGTTCCTTTCAGAAAAAAAAAATTGCAATTTGACTTACATAGTAGGCCACTTATGGCTATATGAAGTCCCCAGGAAAATAAGTGGAGAAACATACTTTTGTGAGTTCTCAAGGAAGAATGGATTGGGATAGAAATAGATCCATAGGGCCATTGTTTTATTTCTGAATTTTACATCATCCATCTACCAAATACAGCTGGGAGAAGGAATTTAAGCCTGAACATGTAATTCTGACTTTTGAGTTTTTTACATGACACATCAGCTAGAAATATCAATAGATTTTCTTGGACCACTAAGGCCAAACACTATTGCCTGTAATCTTCCTAGATTAAGCTGTAGCTGCTTTAGAAAAATATATTTGATCATTCGAACTAGGGTCTTGTGATTCCTACTTCATTATCCAGTCCTGAAGATCAATATTTTTCTATCCCCCAAGCAAACAACCGCTTCTGGTTTTGGCTGTTGCATCTTCATGTTAAATTACCCTACCTTTCCTGCCCCCCCCCATCATGGAGTTCAAAGAGTGAGTCCTATGATGGTCTCCAAACCAGGCTTCTTTTTATAACTAACCTCTACTCCCTCTCCTTCAACTATCTCCCTGGACTTGCTTCTCTAGCTCTCCAGCAAATCCATATCAGCACTTCTGCCTTTCTTTCGTGGCCTCATAAGGACACAGGTAAAACTCTTCATGTGAGAAACAGCTGCCCAGCCAAAGCCCTCTGGCTTGACTCAGTGGTGGCCTATCTCTGTGGCGTTACCCTCAGCGGTCACTGTTTGCTAATATTCCGTGTCACTTGCGGAACAGCTGGGAGGAATCATTTGCAGCGAAAATCAATCCACATAAAAGCACCTTGTCTTTAATCTCTTTACAAATAAGTCTCGAGTGTCGCCGTACCACTTACATTGAAAGTTTCAAACGAAGTTTCCAATCACACGGGTTTTCCCATGTCACACTGCAGCGCCTTTCTTTTCCTGTGACGCAACCGCCGGCCTTGAAGGAAAAGCGACCACGGTAACCAGCTAAACACGGCTGAGCTGAAGTGACAGCCGCATCAGCCATCATCTCCGAAGAACACAGGGCGCCCTTCAACACCTCCCACCTCCATTTCTCCCGGCTCTCCTTCTTATCTTCTCCCTAATTGAGCAAGTTTCCAGCCACAAGATTGACACTGGAGGTGATGTGCTCTTGTTCTTATCGTCTGTTATTGGTCTTAGCGTTAAGCAGGCCCTGCTGTTTGGTCGACTTTAAAGGCGTATTTAATACCCTCTGGAATTAATTAGGAATTTCCCGTTCCTTTTAGCGGTAAGGAATTTCTAATTTGCATTAGAATGTGTCCCCTTATGCTTTTATTCTCACTTCTAGCACGGATACCTGTGCAGTAATCTGCTTGGGCTAGTTTTTCTTTAACCTTTTATTAAATGCCACTTCTGGGATGCAGATCACTAACTGGCAATATTCTTATTTAATATTAATATTTAATAAAACACATGCTCTTTTTTTAAAAGGTAAAACAAATTTACTCCTCCCTGGTTCTACTATCTTTGGGGAAAATCTGATAAAACCCATATTCGCTTTGAATCCAGCCTGTTACAGCGACGTTGAGATCTAGGCCCTGTGCAGCGACTATTCATGCCTGCTGACCCCATCCCCTGCAAAAGAGGCTTGCTAGCTTTGCTCACCTAGGCTAACAAATGCTGTTATCCGAAATACAACCTTATTTTTCTTTCAGTTGCAAGTGGGATTTGGATTCTCTGCTTTGGTTATTTTCAAATGGTCACTATATCGAGCCGATCGCTTAAATTCAGATGTTTGGATATGCGTATTTTGACACAGCATTGCTGTAATATGAGAGCACATCAAAGCTGGAATATAAAACGACTTTATTATTATTAAAGCTACTGTCTATGAAAGCTAGATCACACGAGTCACTAAAATCCATCTCTCAAAACAAATGACTTAAAACACTGGTTATGGGAATAGTATAAGCACTTAATCTGCAGGCTGAGCACAGAGGTGCAATATTAAAAAACAGGCAAAGGGATAAAGAGGATGCAGTGCTGTTTTATATACATAGAACTAAAATCAGCATAGGCTTTATAGGCGGAAACCTGAATTTATTTAAGCATTTTTACTGCAGTTCTTCACAAAGCTGGACAGTTCTGGACTAAAAGGACATAAAACATATTCTTCATAAAACCATGTTTCAAATTTCAGTCTTAAACGACACTAAAAACCACAATGCTAGCACGCACGAAAGACACAAGCGTGGAGCTCAAGCTGTGATGAAGTTGGCCTGCTTTGTCTCTGAAACTTTTAACTTATATGTTTATGATATGGCCAAAAAGCTGTATGTATGTATGTATGTATGTATGTATGTATGTATGTATGTATGTCTGTCTGTCTGTCTGTCTGTCTGTCTATCTATCTATCTATCTATCTATCTATCTATCTATCTATCTATCTATCTATCAAATTTAGTCACCGCCCATCTCACTCAAAGAGTGACTCCGGGCAATTTACAATAAAGAAAGATGGTATTATAGAAGGAAACATATCCACTGCCAGGATGGAACTTGCTGTGATGAGTGCTTCTAACTACCATCACAGTGTATACTTGATGATCAATGACTACTCTATAATTGGAAATAGAGGAACAAAGTAAGTTTGGATTTCAGTAGGATAAACAAAGAAAAGTACTACAGAATTTCTTCCTGCTTGTATTAAAATATATTAAACATGTTTATATGACTATCAGGACAGAGAATCTATTCACAATATACATTCATATATTCACAATACAGTCATATTTTCCTGTAACATTACAGTATGAATGCCTAGCATAGGTAGTCCTCAACTTATGACCATTTGTTCAGCAACCATTAAAAGTTATAGCGGTGCTGAACAAAAGAGACTTACGACTAGTCCCTGAAGTTACAGCTGTTGCAATGCCCCTGCGGTCACATGATCAAAATTCGGGTGCTTGGCAGCCCACCCACACTTATGACCGCAGGGGTGCTTCAACAATCCCCCACCGGTACCTTTTTGCCCTCTGCTGCCCAGCGCTCCACCACCCCACCTGATTTTCGCCATCTTCTTGCTCCTGCTGCTGACGAGGTGTGCCTGGCCTGGCCCTTCATGAGGCAGTTGCTGGCTGCACAAGGCTTTCTTTCTCAGGTCGCGCATGGTGTTTTCCTTGCAAGACCTGGGGAATATGGCCTCACATGGCCAGCAGCTGCCTCACAAAGTGCCAGGCCAGCTGGGGCATTGGAGCGCAGGGTGGCAAGGGTGGCTGTGGCTTTGCAGTGTGCTGCTGGGGCTGAGCTTCCACGGAGCACCAAGAAGCCCCTTTGCGCCGCGCTGCTGGGGCAGGTTGGGGCTGGGCTTCCACAGCATGCCAAGCAGCCCTTTTGCACATGCTTTAATGCCTTCGCCGTGCCATTCTGCCAGCTATCCTTCTTTTCCTAACACCTCAAGCACAAGAACAGAAATAGGACAATTCTGACCACTTCGAAGTGAGTGTGCTTGGAGTTCGTTTTGCGAGCCCTTGAGTAAAGCTTTGCTCCCCTTCATTTGTCTGCGCAGCTGTCTTCTGCTCCAGTTCCTAGCACCAACCTTTTGCCTTTTGTGCCCAGCCACCACGGCCAAAGCAGGTGGCTGGGCCTCACTGTTTTGTCGTTTACTTTTTGGACGCACAGCTGCCACGCTACCCTGGGCACTCCATCTTCTCTGGTGAATGCCCCAGCCTGGCCTAGCAGCGCAGTGCAAAGAAGAATGCCAGCCAAGGGGAAGGCCCAAAGCGGTTTTGCCCAATGGGAAAGCATCAGGGGTTGACTCAGGGAGCCACATACAGGAAGTGTTCACCAGCAGCTGGGCAAACAAAGGAAGGGAAGGGAAGCTTTCTGCGGAAGCCCAGCTCCAGCCCAACCCAGCAGCGTGTCATGAGTACTGATGGTGAGCAGGTGGGGGCCTCTATCCAGGGGGGAAAATGCATGCGTAGTACTGCGGAGTTAAGCAGCCATTCAAAGAGACACAGATCAGACCCGCCTTGACTTTGGGGTTTACCTGTCTGGGTTTTTCCCACGCTTCTTCAGTTTGTTAGGATTTTCTGTCTAATGTAGCAGTAATAAAACACTAGAGACCTATTCCTTGTCTCAGTGTGGTTCCTGACTGTTAGGACACAGCGTGCCGCAAGGGGGCTTCTTGGTGTGCCATGGCTCTGGGGCTGCAAGAAGCAGCCCCTGAACCTCAGCATCATATGAAGCCCAGCACCAGCCCAGCCAAGCAGAGTGGCACAAACAGGCTTCTTGGCCCCAAGGGCCAGGCCAGGCATGCCTCAGCAGCAGCAGGAGCAAGAAGACGATAAAGGACAGCTGGGGCGGCAGAGTGCAGGGTGGCAGAAGCCCCAGAGCCTCAGTGTGGCAAGCAGCCCCAGAGCCGCGTGGTTCTGGGGCTGCTTGCTGCCCTGCAAGGCAGGGTGCAGGGTGGCCAAAAGGCAGAGATGGGGGGCAGATAGGCAGATAGGGGGAGTTGGAGGCAGTCCCTTACCCTACTGAGGCTCGGGGCTGGGAGGGACCAAGCCCGGAATGGCTTGGATTGGGGTGGGTCCTCATCTAACAACCAGTGAAATTCACTTAACGATGGCAATGGGGATTGCCGGGATTGCTGTCACTAAGCAATGCAGTCACACGAGGTCTTGCTTTACGACCACATCACTTAGCGATAGAAATTCTGATCCCAGCTGTAGTCATACCTGTACCATAACATGTTCCTGTTGTTACAAAGTATTTAAACCATAAGAAATGAAAAGATTGCATTGCCAGGTTCCATTGCTTTCAAGGCTTAATAAATCAGTACATTTTATTAATACTACCACATTCTCAAAATTATTAGTAAAATAATTTAATGGCACAGTCTTATGAAGGAAAGAAAGGAAACTTAAGACTCCAAGATGAAGAGAATGAAGTAGGGAAGTAGAGGAAGTGAAATGCTCTAAACCGAAAGAAAGTAGATGCTTTCTGTTTCCTTCCTATTGGGAGGGAAAAACACATTTGAAAAGATGGACATTCCAGCTGTCGAAGGGTATTGTTCAAAGATCAAAACTATTTGTAATTCACTAGTGCACATAAGAAAGGGATAAATGAAAGGAATAGTAGTTGCCCATTTCACACACACAAACACGACTATTCTAGGCAGATCAGAGCAAACTTTAATGTATTTTCACCCAGTGTACTATTTCTCACAAGAGGCAATCTGAAGAGTCAGCTTAGGTAAGCCCATCTGCTGGCAAAAATGCAAGAATTTTCTTGTTCTTCAACAACAGGAATTAAACTGATGACAATTAGAATGGTCTTCATTTGATGAATCAGACATGTTATGTTATGTCATGTTAAAACACATTTTAAAAAACCAAAAAAACAGACCCCCGCCCAGTAACTCTTCCCACACACACATAAAACAGCAGCTGGGGTAAAAACAGATCCATAACATAACCGATGCACAGGCTCGACCCTGCCTCCTGACCCGCAGGCCCAGTGACGGAACCAGATCTTTAAGGCCTTGTGGAAGGCCAACAGGTTTGGGGCCAATTTGATCTCTGTTGCCTGTATAATTTCATCAAACTATACCCAATTGCTTATTTGTAAGCAATAAATAAGATACACATGCCTGAAATGAGTTATGTTTCACAGCTATACAGCAAGGTGCTGCACAGATGATCATTCCTTCTTGAGAAAATCCAGAAGCGCTGTTACCACCAAATTCATATTTTGCCCAGGCTGCCCAATGCAGGTATGTATCATAAAATGTTAACACGTGAGTGTGAATCCTTATTTGTTCAGCTGAGCAGAAGGCAGAGAGAAATGTGTGCTTGCCTACCTACTTGTCTGCACACAGATAAGTAATGACCTGAATTTTAAAAGCATGCAGCCCTTAGGGGAAAATTATTGCCTACTTGTCTTAGAGCAACTTTTCAATTTCTAAGGATCCCAGTTCAGAAACGATTGATCTTTAGCAGGAATGAGATGACTTGGCTCACAAGTCTTACCCAGCACTAAGCTCTCCCACATGCAAACATTTAAAAAATGAATCACGTTTTTTTTATCCCAACCGCGATCCAGAATGTCTTTGAAAAAACCAAAAGCATCAAATAGATAGGCATAATTTTCAGCATTACAGATAGTCCTCCCCTAATGACCACAATTGGGACTGGCAACTCCATCGGTAAGCAATGTGGTCATTAAGTGAGACATCATGTGACTGCAATGGACTTACGACCTCACTTCCACTGTGGTCGTTAAGCAAATCACCTGTG
Organism: Candoia aspera; assembly: GCF_035149785.1. NCBI lineage: Eukaryota > Metazoa > Chordata > Lepidosauria > Squamata > Candoiidae > Candoia > Candoia aspera. Next base: position 191,173,230 of record NC_086153.1, on the reverse strand, counting down.
GTCATTAAAAGAGACATCACATGACCATGGCTCACAATTTTACTGCTGGCTTTTCCACTGATTCTGCTTGTCAGAAGCTGGCTGTGGAGTGCACAAATAGCAATCATGTGACCGTGGGGACACTGCAACGGTTGTAAGTGCAAGGACTGGTTGTAAGTTACTTTTCCAACACCACTGTAACTTCAAACAGTTGCTAAACAGGGCAGTCATTAAGCAAGGACTACTTGTATATATCATGTTTGTCCCCATATTCTATCATGTAAACATTGCTTCAGAGCAATCTGAATACAGTTGATTTATGTGTAGAATTATTTTTAAACTGGGTAATAGGACAGAGAACTGCAATTCAGAACTCTCCCTACAGCCTTAGAAAGACAGGAAAATAAACAGGCTGATCAAGAACCCAAATTCATCCCCAGAGACCAATGTGAAAGTAATGACTGAGCAGGATAGACAAATATGTACAAGGGGCAGGAGAACACAACTCTGTCCATCCTTTCTTTGTTCCTGACCTTGCCAGGTTTAAAGTGGATTTCCTACTCACAATCATTTGAATGAGAGTAAATGTCTTATACAATTAGGAATACTGCTTTGTTAGGGCTGTTAATCATGTGAAAATTTTAACTGACTTCAGGTAAATGCAAATAGAAGTTTCTTTCAGATCTCCCTTTCACTCTCGGCATCAGAAATAATCTATTACCAATCAAATCAAAAATACTATATTTCCACGGCAGATTGTGCACAAGGATGGTTACAGTAAGTTTTAAAAAAGCATGTACTACAGGAGTTCACAGCAGGATGAAACTCATTTAAGATGGCAGTTCCATCAGAAAACAAAGAGTCTCCAAAATTTCAATGAGAAGCAAGTTCAAAACAAAACAAAACAAAACAAAACAAAACAAAACAAAACAAAACAAAACAAAACAAAACAAAACAAAACAAAACAAAACAAAACAGATGACTGAGAAGAATTCAAAAGCCAAAAACATGTAGCTTGCAAACACGTGAATGACTTAATCAAGAGTCTTTACCATGCATAACAAACCACTAAGTTTCACACATGGATGTTCTAAAAGAAGTGGGCATAATTAAGGTTTCTGGCTTCCATCCATGGAAAATTGGACCAATTATTTTTTTAAAAAAGGTAAAGTCTTGTGGCAACAATATAAAAATGATGTGCCACTCTCACCTTCAGGAATTTTAAAAAAATATATCTGTCTTACAGTCCTACTAGTTGCTGATGGTCTCCTATCCAAGTACTGTACTAATCAGTAGGATTCTGCAGCACTTCAGCTTCAGCTTCACAAAGGCACTGTGGAACACATGGGAGAATAAATGTGGCACTCTTTTTGTGGGATTGTATGGCTGGTCTGCACAGCTGCAGATCAGTACGAAATAGGTCCAGCCTAGTTTATTATGCTTCTGGTTAATTAGTTTATTTGACTTCAACAAAGCTACATACAAACAGGACTTATAATTTAAAAAACCCTCTCTAATGTAATTAATTTAACTAATATTTAGAACCTCAATCCTCACATTGCTTTTTGTATCTGCATTGCAACTGAATAAAACCCAACACAATGGATTCCCATCTGTAAGCTCAGAATGCATCAGTGTGGACTCTGATATCACTATATTTCTACTAGGGAAGGGAAAGGAGATTAAAGCTTCAGCATCAAAGTACTGGGAAGCTATCAAGCCAGTGTATACCCTGCTCCACAAACAATCAGAGATTTGATTGTATCAAAAGACAACTGAAAGGTTGTTATGCTTACTACACACACACACACCCCTCCAACACAGAAGGACTGAGCTAATTTTTATACTTCCTCTTTTAAAAACTGTGGTCAAATGCCAGTACTATTTTTGTTTTCTTTTTGACTGCACTATTAATGCATATTATTTTTCACTAGAAAATACAAGAAGAAAAAAGAAGGCTGCTTGCATCAAAATGAGCTTAAAGTCTAAAGAGATAAAAGACAGGAGCAGAAAAAGCAGCAGCATTAGAGGAGGAAATGGAGTAAGAATTTTTCAAAGGGGTGGCCATGTTAGTCTTTTGCATCAAAAACAACAAAGAATTTTGCAGTACCTTGAAGACTAACACATTTAGTTTTCAGCCATTAAGTTCTCTTTGTAACTTTTAAATGACAGGAAGATCTAAAGCAGCTTTCCAAACAGATGCTTTCCAGAAGTTTGGATGATTCTTCTCAGATTTCTCAAACACATCTGGAGAGCACCAAGTTGGGAAAGGCTGATTTCAGGTAACCTCTTGACTATTTTTTTTAATACACCAGTGTTTCAACTGTCTATTAAGTTTAAAACACTTTAAACACTGTATTAGAACTAAGTATTAATAACTGAATTGGTTAAACCTTGACTATTTCAAAAAGTCCCATAAATAAAATTAGAAAGCAATAATTTTAATTTCACCCCCTGCAAGAATATAAATATTCTTATATTGTAGAAATGAAATATTAATTACCAACCTTAAAGCCAAAGTGTATGTTCCAGGTTGTCGTTGGCTTTCACGAATAAGATAACTTCCCTCTGCTACGCTCAATAATTGATCTGCTTCTTCTCTTGATATCATCCCATGAAACCTGAAAAACAAAGTCTGTCTATATCATCACAACAACAATATAACGTTTTTGGAAGAAAAATATATCAGAAAAAAGCAAAGTCTTATTTTTTTTCATTAAAAAACACCTTTATTTTTTAAAGAAATGCATAAAAAAACTAAAGTTTTTTCTGAATATAATCATGTTGATTTCTCTACTTCACATGTAAATAGGTTGTTTATTTTCAGTGTTTATACACAAAAACACCCTACACACTAAGTAAATTCAGTTTATATCAGGTACTTCTGATCATCTCAATTTATAGAAAGTTGCCATTTTATCTTTGATTCTCATCAACATTAAGACTGCACATATTTCTCAACAGTGAAAATGTAAGAATCCCTGGCTGAATCCTAAGGACAAGTTTTCAATCTGAATCTCATCTCAGTATCATAATTCACACATATTTTTTCCAATAATGTGCACTACAGCTGTGCAAACTACTGAAAAAGGTGCTTTACTGGGCATGAATGAAGCACTTCTCTTTGAACTGTTAAAGCAGCTGCATCTTTTGCAAAGCTTGCATGTTGCTTCAAAAGCTGTCCCTAGCAGACTCTACACATATGTGGAGGCACAGCCACTTTGTCCCAGCAGATGAATGGTCTATGCATGCATGCAGAGGCTAAGGACTGCCCTCAAAACAGCTATTTGAGTCTTGCAAAAGATGCAGATGCATGAATGATTTGAAAAGTAGTACTTTGCATGTGCTAATGCTTATTGCAAAACACCTCCTTCAAATGCTTTGATAGATAGTCCCTCTCATACACAATCATATTTTGTCCGTGAACAAATTCTATTTGTTTGATCCAATTTAACTCATAAAAAGCAAAATACCATTAATCTCATAGCCTATTTTTCCAAATATACATATCATTTATAAACGTCACTATAACAAATGTCAAAGCAGTGAATATCATATGTGGCAAATGTGAACATTCATATATAAAAATAAAAAATCCCTGTTAGTGATATGAACATTCCAAGCTTCAGAGATACTTTCAGTGAATAAAAATAGTCAGAAATAGTCAATATTTACCAGCATATATTGTCCATCAGACTAGTAAGCAATCTGAGTTAAAAGTATCACTAACCAAAATTGTTAGGAACCAAAGTACACTGAACAGGGTTTTGGGGGAACTAGGACCTAATTCAACTTCTCATTCAGGAAGCTTTATAGGTGATACAGAATATCACTGCTAACGTCACTCCTAATTCTTTAATGCTATTTTCTGATATATAAGGAAGGTGTGATAACAGAAGCAATGAAAGAATCGAATCTCCTCTATCATCAATAATTCTAGAACTGAGGAAAAATTTGATTTTACTGGTTGCATAAATTTGCCGAAAGCTGCAGATCTAAGTCAAATTCCAAATGGAATTATATATTTAAAGGAACCAAATCACCCTTATACAAATTTTCTAAATTACTGATTTTTACTGCTGAAAATATGTAAGAATTAGGAATGTTCTTGCTTTCTTGTGTTAAGTTCAGCCAGACTGGAAAGAAATCTGATTTGATTACTGAGATTGTACATGTCAACATTTTATCCTATGAACTACTGATGGTTGAACAAGATAGCCTATGCTGAAACCACAAGCAAATTACAAAATAATCCTCCCTCTATATATAGCCTCTGTAAGATAAATTGAGGCAGTATGAGCAAGTGGAAAAAAGAAAGAACAGAAAAAGTAGCCAATGGCCGTATTTTTAATATTTGCTTAATAGTTCAAGGCAATGAATTGAAAGCATCATACTACTTACTCCCGTCCATAGTATTTAGGTCTGTTCTCCACCTAGTGAAAAAGAAAGCAGCAATATTTTACTTGAATATATAGGTATTATAAAAAATCAGCTCCATTTATTATGAATTTGATTAAGAATTAAGACTTTGTATTTTCTCCAATTGTTACTAGATTAGAAAAATTGCTGAATTTCTCCAACAATTAAAGTTAAGAAACCTTGTTTTATTTAACGGTGTTAATTTCAACTTGTAAAGACAAATGCAGGCTAATTTCTAATTATTTTTAAAGCTTAGAATAAAGCTGGATGCCACAACTTTATTAACAAAAAACTTCTAATATTAAAGAATAATTTCATATCTGAGTTGTGCTTAGAAAGCTCTGCAGAAGCCACATTCTACCATTGTATAACATTATATCCATTTGCATGCATAACACAGTGAACATGAATTATCACAATGTGATCCAGGTAGGATAGGACCGGAAGGGTCTCTCCAGTAGATGAACCAGGACAGAAAAACAATTGAAAGCAAGTAACATAGAAGAGTCCTCTCTCTCATCCCTGGTTAACATGAAACATTATAAGTCACACTTTCCTTGCTCTAAATTTCACACAATCTGTTAATCCACATTATGATTTAACTTAGATACAAGCCATGACTTTTGGCCTGTTCATCAAATCATGATTTTAAAAAATCCTAGCAAAAGTCCTGTGAATACAGTCACTGTGTTCAATTCCAAGTAACAAAGAATGTAAAAAGTGCTTTTCTGTAACAGATCAAAGGACAATTTAGTCTACCATCCTTTTTTTCCCCCACAAGAGACAAGAAGATAACTCCTGAAAGCCAGCAAAGACATAAAGGCAAGAAGCCTCTCCCATCCTTCCCCCCCGCCCCCCACAGTATTTGTTGTTCAGAAGCACACTGACCATAGCATGGAGCCTACCAAACTTAAGTCTGAACCAAATAGGTGCTGATAGGGAATAAAGCATGGATGCATGTAAAGAGGCAGAGAACAGAACCTGTGTCTAATGATAAAATCTATTAAAAACAGAACAAAACACATTTTTCTCCAAAGTTCAGTGTATCCTCCCTGATGACAATCAAATTCCAGACCTTTGTCTTAAAGCTGATTAGACTGTGGGAACTGCTGACAGTGGAAACAATGCAGTTTACCTCTTCACAGAGCACCATGAAGAGGTAAACTACAGAGGCCAGTGTTGTCTGCTGACCTTGGCACACCTGAGATGCTTCCACTGAGGAGTAACTCACTGAAGGGAGCAGATGAACAGAGAACTCTATGTATGTGTGTACATACATCCTTATGAAAAGCCTTAGTGTGGTGACGGCAAATTTGTGGCACCACAGGCACTGAACAATGTTGAACTACAGTTCCCTATATCAGTCACAATTAGCTATTCTGATTGGGATTGCTAAAATATATTATTCAGCAACATCTGGAGGGCCCTGAGTTCCCTGTCACAACCGTAATCAGTTGGAAGCAGCATATGCAGAAGACATGTATGAGCTCACGTCACATAAACAAAAGTGCAGGAAGTCAACAGCGATGAAGTATCTAGATAAATAACAACAAACCCCCCACCAAGGTGATGAAAACAGTTGTAACTACAATTGAGTCATTAAACTGTTTGGGAAATGCCAGCTGTTTTCTATTCTATCACTTCTATGCTATTTCTTTTCTATTCCCTTAATCACAAAACAACCTCATTCTCCAAAATGACAAGGGGAAATAATCTACAAATACTTGGGTGATAAAAAAATACCCTAGGTATTTGGGAAGACCTAGCCATTATATAATTCACCCCTGAATTTGCTGTCATCTCCCTCTACCAGCAGCGTTTTATCTCTTATCGGTCTTCTCTGCTGAAGTAATTTTTGTGCCAGAGATGGATTCTAAATTCTACTGCTCTGCAGTCAACCATGCCATATAGTCAATCCCTAAAAATGCAGTCCTGCTTTATTTCCCCCCCTTGTCTCTCCAGGCCCAACAAATGTTCATTCTGAATTCTCAGCACTGGAAACAGCCCTTTCTCTGGGGTTAGTGTTCAGTAGGAGTGCCACAGGTCATCTGCACGTGGGTGTGCATGCACACTGAACACTTCCCTGTCAGTGAAGCGGCTGTCCATGCAGATGCATGCAGAGATGACCCGGGAAAACCTCTGAAGCAGGCATGCAGATCCTTCTGGAGGAGGGGTGCCTCAGATATTCAAATGCTTTGCATAGCCCTAACCAACACCGTATTAAAAGAAACTGGATAGAAAGGTGCCAAGTTGTTTTTAGTTAAGTTCAGTTATTATTTCCAATATATTTATACAATGTAACAATTCAGTTTCTCTGAGAAGACAGCACTAGCTGGCCCCTGCTCTAAGAAGAATGCTAATGCCCAGGCAAAGGGTCAAAAAAACAAAGCAAAAAGGCCAAGTATGTTGACAACAGGACCTCAAGAACTTATTATTATTGTACCTTTACCTCCCAAAGAAAGAGAAAACCAAGAAGGCAAAATGGCTGTCTGCTGAGACACTAGGAAAGCAAAAGGCAACAGTGATAGGGGGACATATGCCCAATTAAATGCAAAATTCCAGAGGTTAGCCAGAAGAGATAAGGAATTATTTTTAAACAAGCAATGCGCAGAAGTGGAAGAAGACAATAGAATAGGAAGGACAAGAGACCTCTTCCAGAAAATTAGAAACATTGGAGGTAAATTCCAGGCCAAAATGGGTACGATCAAAAACAAAGATGGCAAGGACCTAACAGAAGAAGAAGAGATCAAGAAAAGGGGGCAAGAATATACGGAAGACCTGTATAGGAAGGATAACAATATCGGGGATAGCTTTGACGGTGTGGTCAGTGAGCTAGAGCCAGACATCCTGAAGAGTGAGGTTGAATGAGCCTTAAGAAGCATTGCTAATAACAAGGCAGTAGGAGACGATGGCATCCCAGCTGAACTGTTCAAAATCTTGCAAGATGATGCTGTCAAGGTAATGCATGCTATATGCCAGCAAATTTGGAAAACACAAGAATGGCCATCAGATTGGAAAAAATCAACTTATATCCCCATACCAAAAAAGGGCAACACTAAAGAATGTTCAAACTATCGAACAGTGGCACTCATTTCACATGCCAGTAAGGTAATGCTCAAGATCCTGCAAGGTAGACTTCAGCAGTTCATGGAGCGAGAATTGCCAGATGTACAAGCTGGCTTTAGAAAAGGCAGAGGAACTAGAGACCAAATTGCCAATATCCACTGGATAATGGAAAAAGCCAGGGAGTTTCAGAAAAACATCTATTTCTGTTTTATTCTAAAGCCTTTGACTGTGTGGACCACAACAAATTGTGGCAAGTTCTTAGTGGTATGGGGATACCAAGTCATCTTGTATGCCTCCTGAAGAATCTGTATAACGACCAGGTAGCGACAGTAAGAACAGACCACGGAACAACGGACTGGTTTAAGATTGGGAAAGGAGTACAGCAGGGCTGTATACTCTCACCCTACCTATTCAACTTGTATGCAGAACACATCATGCGACATGCTGGGCTTGAGGAATCCAAGGCTGGAGTTAAAATCGCTGGAAGAAACATTAACAATCTCAGATATGCAGATGATACCACTTTGATGGCTGAAAGTGAAGAGGAACTGAGGAGCCTTATGATGAAGGTGAAAGAAGAAAGTGCAAAAGTTGGCTTGCAGCTCAGCCTCAAAAAAACCAAGATTATGGCAACCAGCTTGACTGATAACTGGCAAATAGAGGGAGAAAATGTAGAAGCAGTGAAAGACTTTGTATTCCTAGGTGCAAAGATTACTGCAGATGCTGAATGCAGTCAGGAAATCAGAAGACGCTTAATCCTTGGGAGAAGAGCAATGACAAATCTCGATAAAATAGTTAAGAGCAGAGACATCACACTGACAACAAAGGCCCGCATAGTTAAAGCAATGGTGTTCCCCGTAGTAACATATGGCTGCGAGAGCTGGACCATAAGGAAGGCTGAGAGAAGGAAGATCGATGCTTTGGAACTGTGGTGCTGGAAGAAAATTCTGAGAGTGCCTTGGACTGCAAGAAGATCAAACCAGTCCATGCTCCAGGAAATAAAGCCAGACTGCTCACTTGAGGGAATGATATTAAAGGCAAAACTGAAATACTTTGGCCACATAATGAGAAGACAGGACAGCCTGGAGAAGGTGCTGATGCTAGGGAGAGTGGAAGGCAAAAGGAAGAGGGGCCGACCAAGGCCAAGGTGGATGGATGATATTCTAGAGGTGACGGACTCGTCCCTGGGGGAGCTGGGGGTGTTGACGACCGACAGGAAGCTCTGGCGTGGGCTGGTCCATGAAGTCACGAAGAGTCGGAAGCGACTAAACGAATAAACAACAACAACAATTCAGTTTCTCTGAGAAGACAGCACTAGCTGGCCCCTGCTCTAAGAAGAATGCTAATGCCCAGGCAAAGGGTCAAAAAAACAAAGCAAAAAGGCCAAGTATGTTGACAACAGGACCTCAAGAACTTATTATTATTGTACCTTTGCCCAGCATGATTCAGGGTTGCATAGTTGTTTTAAAAAATGACAATCAAATTCAAGTATACATATAAAAATCCTATTTTCTTCATGGAGTATGGTTTTATTCAAATAAGTTAATGCACTATGTTCTAGATGTTGTTTCATATTACAAATGTCCTCTGTAAAAGAGACTGGGATAGTATTTTAGCCTTACATACTCTACATAAAAGTTCATTTCAGGAAACTATTGGATGAAATTAGAATCTTTAGTTTCACAGCACTAAAGCTCCTGAAATCAGATTTTACTATCCCTACAATTATAACATAAATGAAGAAAAAATATTCTGACAACAAAGACATTGTGTTTAAAAATGACTTTCCTTCACTTTTGACAATCTGAAGTATTAAGAGCAAAAACAGGAAACACTCTGAACTGTTATTCTGAGAACACCCTAATATTTAACATTTAGAGGTTAGATGTTGAAAACAAGTGGTATCTTTCCAAATTTGCTTTGCTAAGCTTTTCAGAACCTTTCAGGGCCCCTCCAGGTTAATGCATACATAAATCCAATTTCTGAATAAGCATGCATTTAATTGCTTTCCTGACTTCAGTCCTATGGGACTGTAAATGAACCAGAAATAAACAAAGCCCTGATTTTTTGAAGCTACTCTAATCTTCATCTTAACACATTTTGGACATCCTTTTTCTATCTTCTTCTACAGCTGTAGACACTGTTATGATCAAGGTCCACAACCTAGCTCCACTGCAGTTATCCAGGATATTTGAAAAGTGCACTGCCTGTATTACTTTACACTAAAGTAGGAATGAACATTAGATCCACTTGTAAATACCCAAATAAGAAGTGCTGTTGTTTCGTTTCACTTCGGGGTGTCAAGAAATGTCACACACTGTTAACATCATAAAATAACTCCATAATTTCAGTACAACTGATACTATATCTCGGAGATATATTATGAATGGTGATCAGCTTCCACCACTGTGAACTTCAAGTATTTTTTAATTTAGTTCCATCATATAAATAAAAAATCAGATAATTATTGTTCTTCATAATGCCACTTTAAGTCAGCTATCTGTTACAACTGGATTGATGACAAAGAGGCAGAAGGATATGTGCAGGAAGCAGCGGACACCAAAAAAGTGATCTCACAGAAAGTTTCTACAAAGGATACATAAAACTGTTGTTGAAAGATGTAGGATAGTAGCAAAGGAATTTGGAACACTCCAAGGGGAAATGGCAGATAAGCAAGGGAGGAAAAGCAAACAATGCACTAATCATATATTGATTAAAAAGCTGAACTTCTGATTCCATCTGTATTGTCCATGAGAACATCTCAAACTCTATTATCAAAGCTTTCAGCCATATGCTAACAATATACCTATGTTTTTGCCTAACTTTGCTGCATTCCCATTTTTTTCCCTCTATCTCTCTGGTTAAACACTGAAAGATACTCCATTTTAGAGGGACCTTAACAAACACAATCATTCATAAGATTATTGAAATTCTTAGTCACTGAAGACCTAACTGGAGAAAAGACATGCATGAAACTCATCTGGCCCCTGTTTATGCAGCAGTGTGCAGACATATAGTTCTTGCAGGTGTGTTTCTGACCAGGAGCTGGTCTGTGCATGGACCACTGGCCATTCATTTGGCAGATGGACTCCTCCTCCCTGCTCCCACCTGAAGAGACTATTGATGTAATTGTTGATGAACTGACTTGGGCCAAGTACCATCTTCTCAGCAGAACTTCTGAAAGAAGGATCAGAACTCAGCACCTAGGAGTGCATATAATTCCATTGACAGCTAAGAATATGTGCATGAAAGCCTACATCTTTGCTTACACCTAACCTTAAAGGGATGAGAGCAATGAATATAAACCACTTGGGTTACTTTGATGAATGCCTATTAAATTGCTATTAATGTGTCAAACTCAGAGCCAGAGTGAAAAGACACTGTGTTACATGTAAAGCTTAGTATCACGCAGAACCAACTATTATTGCTAATTTGTTCTGATCACTTTTAACCTTTATGGATGGGAATAAATATTTGCTAGAGAAATATTAAAGATGTTTGCCAATCAATGCTGGCAGCAACCATGGCTTTCTTTAAAAGCATGGGAGTATTTTATATTTACTTGTGTTTTATTCTTCATTCTAAAGGCTTAAGGCATATTTGGAAGAACTTCACAAAGAAACTCCTATTTAATTCAATAAATTAATCCTGTTTGGTATCTAAGTGGTATAAGCTATTAAAACCATGACAGTATTTAAGCCATGTCAAAATGACAAATACATTTCGAAGATTAATTTCCTCTTCTCTCAGGTGTATAATGAAAGTATTGCTATAACATTAAAACTTTAATCATTTTCAATGCCTACTTAGTATGAACCGGAGCTGCATTATAACAAGTCACACCTTGCACTGTAACATATTGAAAATTAAAATTGATGCTACTTTCTGATTCAGCTGCTTACTACATGACAGGTCTGTGGGCTGAGACTGGCAAGGCAGGAAAGCAGAGAGCTTCAGACCAGACAAAACTATAATGTAAACATGGTGCAGATGACCTCTGCATTCCATTCTGGGAAAAGAGCAGTAAAAAGTCCATTACCATGAAAGGGCAGGAGAAAACCCCCTACGATTAAACCCTGGGGCTGACACACGTATGACTATTGCTGGATTCCTGTATTCTGTAACAACTATATACTGTAGACAGGCCTTCTTTCAGTCTGCAAAAAGCTTTCATATAACTGTGCTGAGTCCTTCAAGATTCTGTTCCTAGTTAGTTACTAAGTAGGGAGGTCGAGTAACTGAAGAGTCAAGTGCCTGCGTGACATCTGACAAAAGGTAAAGGGATAATACTGAACAATAAAGAAAGCTGTTGACATAATTGTTCCAACAGGTAGATTTATAATCAACTTTTTGCAGTAAATTTAGATCTGTCTAATGGGATGAGAGAAAAAATAATATTTATTTATTCATTTATTTATTCTACTCATTCATTCATTCATTCATTCATTCAATGCATACGGCCGCCCACCTAAAACAAGGGACTCTGGGCAGCTAACAACTAAATAACCATAAATGAACAAAATGAAAAACCTGAAAATAAACAGACGATTACAGCCGAGATTAATAAAAACATCAATACAACATCAAGCATCATTCTCATTCATTTTCCCAGTACATATTGAAGATATCAGAGGGAAAAGGCTGGACATCCTGCTGCACATCAGATCCTTAAGGATGATCCTGAGAGTGTTCTTTGATATTAGTGCTCCAAGATGGCAGGTTTATCTAGTTGTGGTAGCAGTGGTACTCTTCCAAATTAAGCTGGGCAGTCACTATTTCCATTTCTCACAATATGACCAACATAGTGTCACTATGAACAATTGTGGAAACTAAAATGGGTATGGGGAAAAACTGGGGGAGAGAAAGGATTCTGTTGTTGGGAGACCTAGCAGAACTATGACTGCAAACAAAAAAAAGAGTAACTACCACAGCAATAAGCCTGCAATATCTTCTTATTTTCTTGGTACCCACCTCAGATGTGCAGGTAATTCTTCTAGGATGTGGAGCTTCTTGCTGCAGCTGATACACTAAGAGAAGGTAAACAGAGATTCCACTTTAGATCTTAACACAGAATTGAACTCAAGCACTTGTTTTGTTTTGTTTTGCATTATTTAGTGAAGAAGAATCTCTCTGTGCCAGGGACACAGTAACCAAAGTAGTTGTTACTTACCTGTAACTGAGATTCTTAAGTGGTCTGTGTAATGAACAGATGGGAATCTGCATCTGTGCAGTACCTTTTTAGAGCTGAACATTTTGTTGGGAACCTTTCCCAGCATATTCCCTACAGCAAAAGGCTCCTACACATTCCTATTAGTTTTCCTGAGACTAACACTTTGTACATTGCAACCTAAAGGTCAGCTCACATTTAGCAGGGAAGTATGGCACGTGCACCAATGATTTTTCAGAGAATCTTAGTAACAAGTAAGTAACCAGCTCTTCCTCACACTAATGGGAGAGTAGAACGTTACATAGCAGGTGGAAGCTTATTGTTAAGAGATGACTAGAGACAGGATTACACTTTCAGATAAAACATCCTTCTGTGCTTGAACATCCTAATGATAGCATTTAATAAAAAACTCAAATCCAAAGACCATGCTGGAGCTTCACAGAGATTCCTCTTAGGGATGCAGCAGATGTCACCATGCCATGGTAGTCTGGCTTCAAACTTGTGACAGAAGAAAGTGTTTAGGTAATTCATATGACACCTGGATAATAGGTATCACCAATTGACAAATGCTGGGTACAGGTTTCTCTTTTTTTGGTTTATCATAACATACAAATAAAATCATTCTGTTCTGTTCAAGTAAAATGTTAGAGCCCTCCAGACATGTCCTGACACACAGGACAAACAAATCTCTTTACATGAAAACATAAAAACTGGCCATAAAATAATATTCCCTTTATGAGAGACCATATCTCTATCCTTGGATGTATCCTTGGAGAATAAAGTTCCCTATCTCTGTAGGTGAAGTGGTAGCAAATAAAAACGCCATTTTTCATGGTAGTAAATGAATAGCATGAGATGTCAGAGGCTTCAACTCACTGGCAAACCCAAAGTCTTGGTCACTACTGGGGCAGGGCAGGGCGGGGCAAGTTCAGTGTACCTTTAGGGAAAAAAATAGCTAACAGATTGGGAAAAAGTGGGATACCATTAATGGGACCTTAATACGTTACAGTTAAAACCTGTAACAAAGCCACAGATAGACTTGTGGAAACCAACTTAGTAAACATCAAAAAACAACACCTGAAGAACAGCCCAAAACTTCCAGGTTAGTCTGGGCAAGGTGTCTTTACTATTTCAATTTATAACACTTACATTTGGGCCAATCGACCTCACATTGTTGATATTTTGGGAAAAATAGAAGCATCAAGAATCCTGCCTTGTGTTGGCCAAAACCAAAGGTAGGATAAAAATGGATTGATCAAACAAACAAACAAACAAATGTTGACTGCTTCTGAGACACTAATATGTCCTTGATATCCTGTCAGATTGACCCCAAGATTGTGTGTTTCACGTTGGATGATGGTGCTTCCCATTGATAATGGTGACGACCTTTGCTTCCCTCCCCTGAGTTGCTGCCTCTCACTAGATCAGGAGTACTGAGGGCCTCTGGGCTCTTTGTTCTGTATTTTGGATATTGCTATGGAGAGGAGAGGGTTAGGGAGGGGAGCACCCAGAGTTTGGGACTGAGCCAAGATACATATTTTGATAATAATTACATGTCTTATCAGTTTATTATCTTAAATAATGAAAATATATCAGAAACAGCTATACTATCCTGCAGTATCAGTATGACTCTGTTCTTTACAAAGGAGGAAAGAAAATCCATTCCTTAGTTCTCATTCGCTGCTTAGATCCTGCCCTGAACAGATTAGTTGCATCACCACAAATCTTTACAAATTTAAGAGAACTGAAAGTAGTTACACACAAAGGAATAGCATCTTTTAGCTGCCAGTGAGATGTCATGGTAATAAAAACTGAACATCCTTAGAGTATAGGTGGTATATACTCTAAAAGAACATACATGCACTTTCTTTGCAAAAGGTTATTTTTCAGCCATTTATTATTCTTATTTGCAACTGGAGACAACAGGCATGCATTTCTTGGTGACAACTGCAGGATGTATGACTGTTGTGATTAATGAGCTTTAATATAAGCAACACAATGAGTGCCAATTTTTATCCTTTAATCATCATTTTGAAGACAAAAGCCTGCTTCAAGTCACTTTGTGTGTTAATGGTTTTATATTAAATAACTGGCTTGGCATATGACAAGTGACTGATAGAGTAAGTTATGACTTAAAACCTGCACAGTGGGACCCTTAAGCTTTGAAGCAGACAAAGGTTCTGACAAGAGCAATTATAGGAAAGCAGCTGTGGGCAGAAGATTCTTAAAGGTACTGCCATTCCTTTGAGACTAGAGCGAAAAGAAGCCGGGCACAAATGAAATAAAATGAAGGTTGGCACTGCATAAATGTCAGTGCAGGACTGACATAACTCGAGTTTAATGCAACTCTGATAATGACAGATAAATCTTGGGATCTTGGTACTTGGTGGCTGGAACAAATACACTAGAATGAAAAAACTGAAGATGCACTACCACATCTACTTCTTCAAAAACAACAGAGGCAGCCTTTGTTATACAGCTACCGTTTTTCAGTTATTAAGAATAACTATGCTCTTATTTTTAACTGTTCTAACTTCTGCTTACATGCAACCATAAAAACCTGGGCTGTGTAGCGCTTGGGATTCAAAAGAAAAAAGATGTCCTAAAGCAGGCTGGGATACCCACATGGCACCTGTTGGTAGCTTTTAACTGCAGGTGCATCTTTACTGGGACCGCACAGCTTCTCTTGGTAACTGCAATGCAATTCTGGGACAAGATGCATTTGGTTTAATTGATTTATTTATACAAGGTTTTACATACTACCTACTCTCAAGGACCCAGTACAGTATCAACATGCCCCTCCAAAAACAGAGGAATAAATAGCTAGCTAGCTCGCTCGCTAGCTAGCTAGCAAGCAAGCAAGCAAGCAAGCAAGCACCCCAGCCCATCACCTGTACTGCCAAAACAGAACACCTTCCTTAGGAAAGACAAGTAAGGCAGGGACCTCTCATATCTCAAGAATTAAAATGTTCCATAACATGTTGGGTTCTTGCACTGCATCAGTGACAGAGACCCCTTCACAGACCCATCTGGGATGAATGCACCCGGGTGTGTTATCTAACTTAGTCAACAATTGGTTCTGATAATAACACGGTGCAATCACATCCGTTGTGTGCATGTGGGTGCGTATTCTTGCAAGAGTGATTGGCTACCCCAAACTCCAAGTCCTGTATTTGGCTGCTAAAGGCAACTTTAAGGCAGAGGACTGTTTCTTTCTGCCTAGCACCCTGTTTGCAGGACATGAGCTATTTTTGTAGTGTGTGTTGGGAAGAATGTGTTGGATAGATTAGATCAGGATAGTTTCCTCTTCCGTGAATACCTGTTGCTGCCTGACAAGCCACAACCAGCCTGGGTCACATGACATGTTAAGCAATTAAATCACGGTGCATGAACTAATGGTTGGCTTCAAACAACTTGCTAAGTTGTTATAACTTAATGTGTGAACTGGTTGGATAGCACCAGATATTGTGGTCCATTTCTTGGTTACACGTAAGTTAGTCAGTCCTCCTAATACTCAGTTCACATTACCACTGCTCTGAGGTTAAAACCAGGTTTAACATGCAACTGCTTGCATCTGTGGGCCTGGGTCACCTGGAACAAGTCCATAGTTGTTGTGGAGGCCATGAAGCACCTCCAGAACCCATGCTCAAGGAACAGAGATTGAAGACACCCAACACACTCATTCTGGGATACTCAGCCCAGATATGAGCTCCACTAGCTTATTCAAGGTTGCTGCTGGGAAATAGGTGGATGACACATCACCGGCAGCCCTAACTTGCGCCTCAGCTCAACCTGAACACACAGCTAATAATTGGGGAGGGGCAATGCTTCTTGTTTAAGTAAATATTTCATCATTGCCACATCCCTTTCTCTAACCCTGGAGTTCTGCCTATTGCATCACCCAGATGCTTAAACAAACCTTCCTAAAGCACCTTTTTCTGCTTCTAATCTGCATAACCATAATACAAACTTATGTATGCCCAACTATAACTTACACCCAACTTTAGTCATGTAAGCCAAGATCAACCTTCCCCAACCTGATGCCCTCAAAATGCATTGCACTTCAGTGCCATAACTGAAGATCTGATCAACTAATCAGATCATCTAGAATTGACTTGTATATTTGGAGTAAGATAGATATGCTTAAGATGAATATAACTCCAAGATTTCCTTTTATTATGAAAGGCCTTCCCATATTTATTCCGTCATATTATTTTAAATGAATTTACAGGATATCAAACACATTTCTTTGGCAAGGACATCCTGAAATATTTTGATTGTGCAAATTACAATTACCTAATGAGAAAGGCAAAAAGGCAAAACTGAAATACTTTGGCCACATAATGAGAAGACAGGACACCCTGGAGAAGATGCTGTTGCTAGGGAGAGTGGAGGGCAAAAGGAAGAGGGGCCAACCAAGGGCAAGGTGGATGGATGATATTCTAGAGGTGATGGACTCATCCCTGGGGGAGCTGGGGGTGTTGACGACCGACAGGAAGCTCTGGCGTGGGCTGGTCCATGAAGTCACGGAGAGTCAGAAGTGACTGAACGAATAAACAACAAAACAATGAGAAAGGTGGATTTAATTTCCTACTCTTTCAAGTGTACCAAAGGGTATCTAGTCTGGTTCAGTCACTTTCTGGGATAAGGAACTCCAAAATGTAGGTCCTCCTTGGATTCAGCTTAAGAATTATTATTTGATCCCACTGAAATCCTGACAAATATTTGAATTCCTGCTGCAAGACATAAATGAAAAATATTGGGCTGCGGATAACAATTGCGACCATTTACCCAAGAAAAGGTTATACTACAAAGTAATCCATTTAAAAATAGTGTCTAAATATTTGTCCGGTGCTGAATAATATGTAACTATTGTATGTCTGCTAAGAACTCCCTTAGGGTTAAGCTCTGGGAATATCAGAATGTCCACTTATTTGAGGGGGAACACTGCTGTACTTGATCCCCAAGGGGATAGAGCAGTGTTTCTCAACCTTGGCAACTTTCAGATGTGTGGACTTCAACTTCCCCACGCTGGCTGGGGAATTCTGCGAGTTGAAGTCCACACACCTGAAAATTGCCAAGGTCGAGAAACCCTGGGATAGAGTCTTGAGGAAATATCAACTATACTGCTGTGCTAGCTGGACCTAGTTCTGGAATATGGCTGGGATCTTTCCAAGTGTAGGCTGTACTTCTTTGGCCCAGGTTTTGCATCCTCATGTTCTGAGATCAGATTAGGATTGCTGTAATGCCTATCTCTATCTGGATACAAATATCTACCAATATTATTACCCTGCCCCAAGCTTGCCCTTTAACTTGCTTAAATTTTTAACTCAACACTTCCTTTTTACCCTCTAGAGTAATGAATTTTACATAGTTCCACTTCCTCAGTCTCTACAAAGAGACCAGTATAAATCAAAGCAGTTACTTTGCAGTTCCTAATTATCCAATTGTGTATAACTAAAATCAAGACTTCGCTGGCATTATCTTGCACTAACATACCACACCTCCAAAGCCTCCATAACCCAGGTTAGGACTCTTCTCATCCCATTTTAGCATCTTCTAAACCCCCTCTCCCCACTGTTTCTTCCTTAGGTTTATCTTACTCATGGACAAACCTGGGATACCTGTTGAAAGCTGTCCCTGCACTCATCTACTGTCAGTAGAAAGTCATTCAAACAGGGCTCAGGTAATAGAGCGCTTGCTCCTGCATCAGTCTACCTCACTATCCTGCTCCCATTACAGTTAACAATCTCTCTTAAGCCCCAGACCACTGCTGCTCTAACTATGAAATTAGCCCCAGACCTCTGCTGCTCTAACTATGTTGCTGGAGCATTATTCTCCAATTTCTCACTAATATTAGAGGTTTCTGTGGCTATTCCTTTTTCACAGGTCATCTTGATCTTATCAGATCATAGCCTTCCTCTTCAAGCCCCCCCAAATCATCCCCTCCCCCCGAATCATTTCTCTTTCTGTAACCTCAGGCAAGGGGAACAGGCCAGGAATTAGAGCAAAACAATTCAAAATTAGTTTTGGCTGATATACCTGGGGTAGTGCAGCAATGGTAGTTTACCAGAGCTGCTATGTAAACATATTTACATACAACAAATAATACTACTGTATCAAAGAGAGTCATACTTAGTATCATCCTTCCCCACAAATTCCACCAAGGAGTTACCGACATGACCATGGTGGTAATGAGCTTAAATGTCCTGTTCTAGTAAATCAAAGGAGAATTGCATTAAATAGTATGAAGCTGATCTTCTTAAAGTAAGGATAATACAGTATCAAAATAATTCTTTGTGCACACCTCAGAGATAGTTCAGTTGTTTACAACAACCCTACTGTTAAAAATGTAATTCAGGAATTGAACATGAACCCATATGGTTTAACGTTCTATAATTGTTGCATTTGGAGCTGAGGTCAACCAGGCTGTTAATATAACTCTGGTTCAATCACTACCTTTTAAAGATACATATGTTCCCACTATGTAGAACTTATCAAAGTATTGCCAGTTGTATGGCCATGGGATTGACTAAAAATTATTATAAAACAAGGAAAACTAAACCTACACCTGTTTTGAAGCAATGAATTGTTAATATTGTTGTTTGTTGTCCACAGTCTTTTTGACAAAGGGCAAGGAAAAAGACTTTCAAAAAATACAGGTTACTTTTTAGAATTGCTTTGTTTATAGCATATTTTCTTTTCTCCCCCTTTCTTTAAAAAAAAAATTGCATTCACGTTGGTACATCTCATGTTGGATGACTTGCTTTATGAAATAAATGAAACACGCATTCAACTTTGGTGATATGTGTCCACACTGACCCCTTATATTACTAGGACCTACATGAAGCTGCAGCAATATTTAGTGGCAAAGAAATGCAAAAATTAAGGACACTCAAAAAGGTCCAAATACTTTTTTCATAGAACCATATGTGCAGAAATGTATATATTTGAAAAAAAAGCGCATAAATAACTGAGCAAGGCTTGAAAAAATATTACAAGTTCATGTGGAAACTGGATTAAACAAACAAGTTTGAAATATGAGAAATGGAGTAAAAAAAAAGCTAACCCATCCCCTACCCCGCACTCCCAATATCATTGGTGGTAGGTTTATGCATGGAGTAGATAATGATAATACCTAATCAAATACTCACAATAAGATTTCCAAACTGGTGGCCTGTATTCATCAGTATCTGGGGGAAAAAAACACAGCAGGAAAGCAGATGGTTTATAGAAAATACTAAATAGAACTGAAATTAATATTCAGCAGATTTGTATGAAGAAGAAATATTTAGATTCATTTAACAATTTCATTTTTCAAACTGATTATCCAAAGTCACCCATTTTGCCCAAATGCATTCAATTTAAAGAAAATCCTAAATCTAATATTTCAAACAGGAAAAGAAAAAATGGAAAACTGTCATTATGATGGTACTACTGCCGGCACTTGTCCAGGGAGTCACCAGAAGTCAACACTGACTTGAAGGTACATACATACATATATACAGGAGCACTTACCTTATTCAAACATAGATTGGCTGAAATAAATGCAGCATTAGACAACCTGAATACTTCATTCACACCTAAAAGCAGAAACATTCATAATGCTTTTATCTTACATGCTGTTACAAAATATTTTACTGTACCCAATTTTGATTTTGTGCAGCCGATTTTCCAGAGATTATTTACTGATACAGGTGGTCCTTTCTTAACAACCTGTCCTAACAGTGAGACACACGCTGAGACGAGGAGTAGTACTCTAATGTTTATTACTGCTACATAAACAGAATCCTAACAAACTGAATAAGCGTGGGAAAAACCCAGACATATAAACCCCAAAGGCTAAGGCGGGCCTGATCTGTGTCTCTTTGAATGGCTGCTTAATTCCTCAGTACTACGCATGCGCTTTACAGCCTGGATGGGAGCCCCCTGCTCGCCATCCTTACTCATGACACAACCACTTGTTCAGCGACCGTTTGAACTTACAATGGTGCTGAACAAGTGGTACTTACAATCGGTCTTCAAAGTTCTTGTCGGGACCAGGCCTGCCTCTGACTCGCATTTGGTTTCTTTTTCTGACAGAGCAGGAATTAGAAACTTATCGTGCTGGAGTTGGAGAAACAAAACTCCAGCATGACTCAGCAGAGCGGGAAGAATCCACGACACTGATTGGACGAGATCCGGAGGGGGATTTGAAAACGCCAATCAGCATGTGCCAGAGACGAGCTGAAAGTGTGCGGAGGAAAAGGCAGCCCGATTGGCTGCAAGAGACTCCAAGCGCACCAAGGAAGGGGATAAAAGGCAGCAGCGCAGACAGCATGCTGCCAGAGACAACCGCTCCTCAGAACCTGCAGCTTCAGAAGACTCCTTACCGGCTTCAGAAGTGGCGTCTGAGCTCGAAGAGGAAGCAGTGCCCAGCTTGACTTCTGAGGGAGGAATCTTCACACCTACTGCACTTGAGGAATCGGTGTCGCCTGAGCACGGCAGTCAGCGTCTAGCATCTAACTTGGAGAGTTCCCATTTCTCTCAGCCATGCAACCGAGCCGAGGGTTTCCTGCGCCATCGCCCATCAGCAGCTTATTGTAACCGCGCTTCACAAACCCCTGCAGAATTCGGAGATTGTCGCTCACCTTGCTCAGGATCTGAGTTCGTGGTGCACACAGTGCCTCCAGCCAAGTCCAGTGGTATTCCAAGTCACAAGCCTTGTTCCAAGTCTCCTGACCAGCGAATCCAGCCTAGTTGGAGCTTCCAGCCAAATTAAACAGCATTCAGAGTTCCAAGCCTTGTTCCCAGTCTCTCCCCCAGTGAATCCAGCCCAGTCTGAGACTTCCAGCCAAGTCGAGCTGAATTCAGAGTTCCAAGCCTTGTTCCAGGTCTCCCATCCAGCAAATCCAGTCCAGTCTGGGACTTCCAGCCAAGTCCAGCCCAGTATCCAGTTCCGAGCTTTGCTCCAGTTCATCTTCTGAGGAGATTCAGTCTAGTCCAGTGATTCCAGCTGAGCCCAGCCTTGTCCTGAGTTCGAATTTTGTGCCTGAGATTCAGCATATTCCTGTTTGTTGATTGTAGCCTTGCCTCCAGATTCCTTGAGCCAGCCTTCCAGTGTTGTGTTGTACCAGATTGATTCCAGTTTGAGGTCTGCTGTCTCCAATGCTCGTGTCCCAAGTGGTTCAGCTTTCTTCCAGTTAAAATCTAGAGTGGTCTTGCCACATTGCTTAATCTTGATTATTCCAGTCTCATTATTCTAAGGACATATTGATTGTAAATAGTTCTTAATAAAGAGTTTAACTGAGAACTGGTTTGGTGCATGGTCTGAACAGGATAGTTCTGGCTCTTGTAGCATTCCCGCAGACATGTGATCACGAGCCAGGCACTTGGTGACTAGCTCCCAATTATGACATTGCAGCATCCTGTAGTCATGTGATCATTATTTGTGACCTTCGCTGCCAGCTTCTGACAAGCAAAGTCAGCAGGGAGTCAGGAGGAGATTGCAAATGGCGACCATGTAACAGTGCGCTTAACAACAGCACAGGGTTTGCTTAATGACGCCAACTCAAAGTGCTGGAACTGCTGTTGCTAAGCAACATCATCATGTGACATTGTGCATTACAACTGCATTGCTTAACAACAGAAATTCCAGTCCCAATTGCTGTCTTTAACTGAGGACCACCTATACCTTTAACTATGGCTCTACATATGGATCTCTCATAAAGGTCATTAAAAGACACCCGATCAGCTGCAGACACTCACCAGTTCATACTAGTATATAGCTGAGATTATAGATAACTCCCATCCATCCATTGACTTCTCAATTATTGTTTATTTGACTTTAATCTGGACTTTTTGAAAGTGCACTTTAAGAAATTTTAAATGTTTAGGATTATTTACATTGAATAAATTAATTATGCTTCAGTATGCCTTATTGTCCATGGGGTTTTCTCGGCAAGGATACTGGAGTGGGTTGCCATTTCCTTCTCCAGTGGCCACAGGATTGGAAAAGGTCAGTTTACATTCCAATTCCAAAGAAGGGCAATGCCAAAGAATGTTCAAACTACCGCACAATTGCACTCATTTCACATGCTAGCAAGGTTATGCTCAAAATCCTACAAGCTAGGCTTCAGCAATATGTGAACCGAGAACTACCAGAAGTACAAGCTGGGTTTCGAAGAGGCAGAGGAACTAGAGATCAAATTGCCAACATTCACTGGATCATGGAGAAAGCAAGAGAGTTCCAGAAAAACATCTATTTCTGCTTCATCGACTATGCTAAAGCCTTTGATTGTGTGGGTCACAACAAACTGTGACAAATTCTTAAAGAGACGGGAGTACCAGACCACCTTACCTGTCTCCTGAGAAACTTTTATGCGGGTCAAGAAGCAACAGTTACAACTGGACATGGAACAACCGATTGGTTCAAAATTGGGAAAGGAGTACAACAAGGCTGTATATTGTCACCCTGCTTATTTCACTTATACGCAGAGTATATCATGAGAAATGCTGGGCTGGATTAATCACAAGCTGGAATTAAGATTGCTGGGAGAAAAATGAACAACCTCAGATATGCAGACGATACCACCCTAATGGCAGAAAGTGAAGAGGAACTAAAGAGTCTCTTGATGAAGGTGAAAGAGGAGAGTGCAAAAGCTGGCTTGAAACTCAACATTAAAAAAACTAAGATCATGGCATCTGGTCTCATCACTTCCTGGCAATAGAAGGGGAAGAAATGGAAGCAGTGACAGATTTTATTTTCTTGGGCTTCAAGATCACCGCAGATGGTGACTGCAGCCATGAAATTAAAAGGCGCTTGCTCCTTGGGAGGAAAGCTATGACAAACCTAGACAGCATATTAAAAAGCAGAGACATCACCTTGCTGACAAAGTCTGTATAATCAAGCTATGGTTTTCCCAGTAGTGATGTATAGCTGTGAGAGTTGGACCATAAGGAAGGCTGAGCGCTTAAGAATTGATGCTTTCAAACTGTGGTGCTGGAGAAGATTCTTAAGAGTCCCTTGGACTGCAAGGAGGTCAAATCAGTCAATCCTAAAGGATTGGCACTCTTCTCTGCATTCTTTCCGGTTCCTCAGCATCCTTCTCGTACTGTGGTGACCAAAACTGAACACAGTATTCCAGGTGTGATCTGATCTGTCCCATGTGACTGGGTATTATTGGGTCTTGAATGCTGACTACCTGACAGATGTACCTGGTATACTGACTCTTCATTGCCTGGACTGTGACATTTACTCTCTGGAAGCTCAGCTTCTGGAGCAACTTGCTGAGTATTCCTCTATCTATTTCTCTGGCCATAAATAACCGAAAACCAAATGTCAAACTCTTTACCTGTGTTTTTGCTGTTTCTAATCCCTAATTCAGCCTCTAGACAGGATGCTCCTCATCTTTGACAGGTGTCCCCTGATTTCAAGGGAAATTTATGATACCAGCAACCTGTTGGTCCCAGGACCAGATCACACACACTATTCAGCATTCAGTGACTGCAATGTTGTATGTTGTTTAGTATGTAGAAAATACCAATGCATATATTTTATCATTGACATATTCATTTGATATCAGATAAAATATTTTTCCATGGGAGACTCTTCATTCTGTTGCTGAATTCACACAACACACTATACAGTTTACCAAGTTTCAGTTTAGTGTGTTGCATGAATCCAGCTACTGTGGTTCATAAATGATGGCTTAGTGTGATTTCTGCCATCTGGGACATTCTAATCATGGTTAAATTAACAATTATTTGGCACAATGTGTGAACCCAACCTAAAATTCATCAAGCAAAATTTATGCACATGTGAGCCAAGCTTTATACTTAATTAAACTTAAGCAGTTACTAATTAAGCTTCCACAGATAACTGTTTTGCAGAAATTTCCTTCTTTACCAGTAACATATGTACAGAAATTCATTTTACAAGTAAATTATTGTAGGTGGAGAGCCATGCGTTCAACTGAATAAATAGACCGTAAAATTACAAATAGTTTTTGACTGGACTGGCAACTCTATAGATACGTCTTCATTAAAAGAAATGAAGATGACTTAACTGAAAAGCAAGACTATTTTTCACTAAAGTCAAAATACCTTGATTAAATCTCAACAAAGAAACAAGGAAACTTTGCATATAATGTAATATTTAAAATTCAGATGCTGGAAACCATGATTTATGCTATGCAGGTGTTCAGAAATGTTTTGTTTTAAAACACTGCCTATATGCTTTACTGCCTTACTGTTGTTTATGTAACCTTGGGCCATCCACATTAGGGAGCAAAATACCAAACATTATCTAGTAAATATGTATCAGTGACAGCTAAGCAAAAGAGCTGTCGTATTGTTTTTACATTGTCTTCTAAAGGATTATTGTTTACAGATAATAAAAACACAATTTTTAAATTTTATTTTGAGCTTGATGTAATACTCTGATGCAAAGCAAAAGATAAAAGATAAAAGATAAAATTGGGTGCCAGACCCAAAGTTTTTTTTTTCTCAGCTAAAAACAATGGAGCTCCTGCAGAACAATGGAGAAAAAGATATACCAGCTGTGAAGAAACAATCCATGTGTTGCTTATTATGTGGTAGTGGTGAAAACAGCAACATATGCTAATAAATCATAAGGTACCATAGTCATCAGAGCAGTAAACACCTAACCAGAGATTTGGTTAGATAAAATCCAACACTAGGTGAATCAGGTTGCCTCTCTGCTACATATCTTTTCTCTCTGTTTTGTAAAGTCTACTAATTCTAGAGCAACAGGGAGGAGGGGTCTGCTCCCTCCCCATTCTGCTGATGGACACTGAGATAGATCAGCCCAGGTGCTCCCCTGTGATGCTGAAACAAGATCAATAATTGATAAGAGGATTTCTGAAGCCTAATATTAATGCACAGATCTTGCCTGAAAGACTTTCTGACAACAATTTCTCCCCCCCTTTAAATGAATACCAGCAATAATTCAGGACCTGATTAGTGAATCAGAAGACACCATAATCCAATCCCTAAATATGAAGGGAATATGTTATGGGACACAACTCTTAAAACTGAGGGCCTGAAGAGGGGATGGAGAATCTGTGGTCTTCCAGATGTTGTAGGACCATCTTTCCTATCTCACCACTGGCCGTGTTTAGGGCTAGAATCACCCATAACACTGAGGGTGGACATAGTTTCTCTCTTCCTCTTTTAAACATATTCTGGCAGTCTGTCTTTTCCTTTTAATTAGCAAAACTAAAGGCCAAGCAATGCTTTCTTCAATTTTTTAAGAATTAAAGATTCTTATGCCCATTTTTGTTTTTTTCCACAGCACATAAAAAAGGACAAATTAATTTCCATAAATGATGTGGACTTACGTAAAACATTAACGAAATATCCTTACATATTTTTAGATGAATGAATGTTTTCTAAGGTGAACATAACATAAATAAACCTTTGTCTTTTGTCTGAATTATTCTGTTTTTCTCTTTTATCTGATACTGTTATATATTATTCTGTTAATATAAAACATATTACCTTTCGTGTGGGGTTTTCTAATACATTATACATGAAGTACTAAAAATATTCATGCTTTGTTAACGATGAGTTTTAGTGCATGCCAGCAAAGAAATTAAATATTGCAGTCCCAAGAAAGCCGTGACTTACACCCCTGAAGACATATACAATAATCTACATTACTACACTGGGAATAACTAAATATAATACATTTTTACATGATTTTTCTGATTGGTGAAAATATAGGTATCTACAGAGAATAACATATGAAGGATATAAATTGTTTCTTCAATGTATCATGTACAATCTTACAGAACCCTATGTTACAGATTTTCTTGGGAATAACTCCCATGAAATTATACAGTACTTACCTCTGAGTAAACGTATACGGAATTGGTTTGCTAGTCATCTCTTAACAGTACAGTATAGCAATTCAAATATACAATAGTATAGAATTTCTTTCTTTCTGTATGCATCTTAAGCCATATAGATGTAATTTTTTTTTGTAGTGAAGACCACAATATTGGAGTATTCTGTGCTAATAAATTCATGGAATGTCATACAGCATCAGAATTTAAACTGTAAAAACTATAAATGCTTTGGTATACTTCTATTGGCTAGAGTATAAAGTAGATCCATAATGTCTTCAATTTTTTTTCAGAGTGATTAAAAATAAAAATGTCTCTTTAGAATATATTTTAATTAAAAGCAATAATAAATACTAATTACAGAAAAAAGCAACTTGAGGGACAAAATTTTAAGACACTGAAACCAGATATTAGGAATATATTTTTAATTTGTTCTCCTATATTCTAGCCACCAGAAGAGACCCCTCTCCCAAGGCATTTAACAATTAAAATTCAATTCCAACCAAATAGGAATTAAAACAAAAATTAATCTGTATGCAGTACAGATTTAGATCGCAGGGGACTGCATTTAGGAGTGCAAACTAATTATCTTAAAAGACACAACAAAAGGTCCTAGTCTAAAAATTCACATATTATCATATTTATCATAAATGAAGAAATTAGATCATTTCTTAAATCAAATGTACAAAATAATTTTGTACAGAAGCCATATAACGTGCCTCTATTATTACTACAGAGAGCCAGTTTGGCATAGTGGTTAAGGCATGAGGCATGGGAGACCATGAGTTCTAGTCCTGCCTTTGGCACAAAGCCAGCTGGGGGACCTTGAGCCAGTCACTTTCTCTCAGCCCTGCGACAAAGAAGGCAATGGCAAACTACTTACGAAATCTTGCCAAGAAAACTGCAGGGACTAGCCCAGGCAGCCACCAGGAGTCAACACTGACTCGAAGGCACAATCAATCAATCAATCAATCAATAATAAAAAATTATCCCATGTTTTTGCACTCTTCACCTAGTAACAATATACTTCTTAGTTCACCTAATAACAGTATGCTTCTTCACCTAGTAATAATATACTTCTCCAAGTCAAGCTCAAGTCCTGGTGATGTCATGGATATATCCATGCAGTTTTCTTGGAAAATGTACAGAAGTGACTTCCAATATCTTTTTTTTTCATTTCCTAGTCTAGCCTATAGCCCTAGGATTTCCCAGTGGCTTCCCATCCAATTACTAATCACATCCAACAGCACTTAGCCTGGAAAATAATAAAACCAGGTCACCCAGGTGCTACCACTTGCTAAGACCTAATAGAGCGATCAAGTCAGGCATACTAAAATGTGTCAATTATCTTCCCATACTGAATATGATCCAAATGATTAATTGTATTAAGAAGAATAAATTGTATGGCCTGAATAACAAAAGATTTCATACACACATGAACACACACACACACACACACTGTTCTAGGCTGATAACCAGTAAATCCAGTGGTTTGCATTCATAGTCTATAAAAGTCAGCAAGTTGTTCATAAGTTGCAAATAACATTACTGAGTAACAGGGCCATAAATTCTTATTTCCAATGTTAGAGAACAGCAAGAAGGATGCAGAGAATCTATGTCCTTTGTCCAGCTGACAATTTCCATAGAGTAGGTAATTCAAAAGATTATGGGCATCTGAAAATATTAGAACTTGTCCTCAAAGTCAGATGAATAAATATGACTTCTTCCCAGTGTATGATTTATAAAAAATCATGGGTTTGAACAATGTATTATTCTCATTGCATCTCCAACATTCCTTTTCTGTTCAAATGCAATGGAGTTCAATGAGTCCAAAAGAGTATTTTCTATAGAAAGAGCCACACACTAAGATCTATTGAAATTTTTTGATACAGAATTTAAGAAAGTCTCCCACTGACTAGACAAAATGGAGATCTTCAATTCCTTATTCCATCTGGTCTTTAAAATTTGCAAATCAAATCGATTTATTGATACCAAGTATTTATAAAGACTGAGATTTTTAGTCTTATAAGATTAGGTAATCACTTCTAAGTACCTCTGAAGCTAAAAATGCCACTGCCCAACTCAAGATGTCAATAGATGTTGTAAATTACCTGTAGGGTGCAAAAGACAAATATATTTGTCCTTTCATAAACATTCATCATTACCATTTGGAAATTAGTATCAAGTAAAAAATCTCCACATCCATCAAAATCAGCATTGCTAATAACAAGGCAGCAGGAGACGACGGCATCCCAGCTGAACTGTTCAAAATCTTGCAAGATGATGCTGTCAAGGTAATGCATGCTATATGCCAGCAAATTTGGAAAACACAAGAATGGCCATCAGATTGGAAAAAATCAACTTATATCCCCATACCAAAAAAGGGAAACACTAAAGAATGTTCAAACTATCGAACAGTGGCACTCATTTCACATGACAGTAAGGTAATGCTCAAGATCCTGCAAGGCAGACTTCAGCAATTCATGGAGCAAGAATTGCCAGATGTACAAGCTGGGTTTAGAAAAGGCAGAGGAACTAGGGACCAAATTGCCAATATCCGCCAGATAATGGAAAAAGCCAGGGAGTTTCAGAAAAACATCTATTTCTGTTTTATTGACTATTCTAAAGCCTTTGACTGTGTGGACCACAACAAATTGTGGCAAGTTCTTAGTGGTATGGGGATACCAAGTCATCCTGTCTGCCTCCTGAAGAATCTGTATAACGACCAGGTAGCGACAGTAAGAACAGACCACGGAACAACGGACTGGTTTAAGATTGGGTAAGGAGTACAGCAGGGCTGTATACTCTCACCCTACCTATTCAACTTGTATGCAGAACACATCATGCGACATGCTGGGCTTGAGGAATCCAAGGCTGGAGTTAAAATCGCTGGAGGAAACATTAACAATCTCAGATATGCAGATGATACCATTTTGATGGCTGAAAGTGAAGAGGAACTGAGGAGCCTTATGATGAAGGTGAAAGAAGAAAGTGCAAGAGCTGGTTTGCAGCTAAACCTCAAAAAAACCAAGATTATGGCAACCAGCTTGATTGATAACTGGCAAATAGAGGGAGAAAATGTAGAAGCAGTGAAAGACTTTGTATTTCTAGGTGCGAAGATTACTGCAGATGCTGACTGCAGTCAGGAAATCAGAAGACGTTTAATCCTTGGGAGAAGAGCAATGACAAATCTCGATCAAATAGTTAAGAGCAGAGACATCACACTGACAACAAAGGTCCGCATAGTTAAAGCAATAGTGTTCCCCGTAGTAACATATGGCTGCGAGAGCTGGACCATAAGGAAGGCTGAGAGAAGGAAGATCGATGCTTTTGAACTGTGGTGTTGGAGGAAAATTCTGAGAGTGCCTTGGACTGCAAGAAGATCAAACCAGTCCATCCTCCAGGAAATAAAGCCAGACTGCTCACTTGAGGGAACGATATTAAAGGCCAAACTGAAATACTTTGGCCACATAATGAGAAGACAGGACATCCTGGAGAAGATGATGATGCTAGGGAGAGTGGAGGGCAAAAGGAAGAGGGGCCAACCAAGGGCAAGGTGGATGGATGATATTCTAGAGGTGACGGACTTGTCCCTGGGGGAGCTGGGGGTGTTGATGACCGACAGGAAGCTCTGGCGTGGGCTGGTCCATGAAGTCATGAAGAGTCAGAAGCGACTAAACGAATAAACAACAACCATCAAAATCTTCCATAAAACAGTGTTTTTTAAAAATCAATTCTCAGGTCTATATTACCCCACAATATCAATTTATCAAGGGGGGGAAAAAGGATCAAAATGCATTTTCTAGAAATAGCACAACAGAAAATTCAAAATCAGTGTAATGGTGAAATGAGTTATATCTAATCTATTATATGCTGAACCTCAAACAGTACACTATTATGCATTTGGTACTTCTCACTAGTACCAAATTTTGTATTGCTTCATTCATTATAAATTCTCTGCCCTGGGTCCTTCTGGATGACTAATCCAAAAGAGCTCAGGATGAGGAATTTATAATGAATGAAGCAATCCAAAATATAGTACTAGTGAGAAGTACCAAATGCAAAATAATGTAATTCAAAGTTTGAATTATAAAACCATCCTTATTTTTAATTGACAATTGAATCTTGATTAACAGTAAATTTGGAAATGAAGTAGCCAATAGAAATTTACAGAATTTTTGAAAATATTTTCCAGCTAAATATAGATGGGAATTCCATGTAAAAACTAAAGTACCTGGAAATAACATTCACTTTAGGAATATTTACCCTACCCCAAAAGCTGAAGTTTAAAGATTCCCATCTATCAATATATAAAGCAAGGTATCTATATCTTACTCATATTTAATAAAATTATTTGGGAAGTAACACATAGATTAAAAACACCTAAATATTTAATACTTTTAGCACATATAGAAACAGGATACTTAATGTAAGAATAATCAATCAATTATTATTGAGTGTCATCAATTCGGACTTAGACCAATTAACAGAGAATCCTGCAACTCATCCAAACACATAAAAAAGTGCATTAAGGTCAAAAGTAATCAGTTCAGAAATAAACAGTACAGTATCATCAGCATATAACACTTATGGTGCAGTACAGTATCATAACAGCATATATTCTCATGGGTTGTTAGAAAAAATTATAAAAAATCTTAAGCAGGATCATTTCTGTTTGTGTTTAGCTGTGCTTGTATCTGTATGCAATGTATGTGTGTTTGTTTGTATATACTGTGCATATATGATTGGCCAATCTTATTCATATTATATGAGTTAATCTGCTTTGAATGGAACATTTCTGGTGAAAATTCATGAGCTTGGAAGATGAAAAGCGCCATCTTGTGGAACTTTAAATCTACACTGATGTCTGAATGATATTAGCTTCTAGTATGGAAATTTAGCATTTCTTATATTCTTCTCACTTAAGGAAATTATCTGGAGTTGCACCTGGAGACAACAGGAAACTCACTAAGCATAAGCAAAAATGAGCACTGGGATTTCCTTCAATCTGTCACCCAAGGGGAGAAAATGAAATCTTCCAACAAAAGCCAAGTAGCAAAATATGAGTTATTTTATGCCTTTCATTATAGTTCTCCAGTAAGGTATAGATGGGAAAGTGTTGGCTAGGGGATAACTGGGTTCATATGACATACAGATCACTTTGTGGCTTTGGCTAAGTCATTCTTAGGCTACCCATTACCACAGGACTGTTATAAAGATAAAATATTCTAAGCATTTTGAAAGGAATGGGTAAATAAAATGTTACAATTTTTGGCATGTTTTGCATACACACAATGTGTTTGTGTATATATGTATGTGTGTGTGTGTGTGTGTGTGTGTGTGTGTACATGTGTTTGTGTGTAAAATACATATATACACACATACACAGAGAGAGGGAGAGAGAGAGTGCACACAGCTAGATAGCGTAGTGGTTAGAGCGCTGCCCGTTGACACAGGAGACTGGGGTTCAAATCCTAGCTGCCTTACCAGTAAGGATCCTTGGGCAAAGACCCCCTAATGCTTCACCTGCCTCCCTCGGATATGAGAGTCATGCCAGCTCAGACATTGCCCATATTAACAAGGTCCATGCCAGGTGGTGAGGAACCAGGACAATCTGACAATAAGTGGGCTACTGGAACAAGCCATCCATGGACAAGACAAGAGAACCTGGAATTGATAGAATGCCACTACAACAGTAGACCTAATGAGAGGGGATATGTGAAATGTATGAGGAAACTATGGATGGACCGAAGACCTGCATCCACACTAACTGAGAAACAGCTAGTCACCCAACACTTCAACATAGTGAAGAGGAAGCTGCCCTCACAACCTGAGACAGATCAACTACACATTACATCCCAGACTCAAGAAGACTCGGAAGAACAACTGGAGGTGCAGCCAACACCAGAAGCTGGAATTCATTGCCACCCCCTACATTACAGCTGATATGAGGTATAAGATCATGAATGAACTAGCTACAGTCAACCTTCAAGACTGATTACCAGGGCTCAGTGGAGAAGAACCATCAGATAGTATGCTAGAAGATGCCAACAGAGCCCTCACGACAATCCCTACTACCACCATAACTCAAACCAATGAACTGGTATATGCTACAGCTGCTCTAATCCTGGAGATGCTTGGCCACACGATAAAGAAAAATAGCAGTACATCCCCACTCCCCCAGAAAATGAGGTTGGAGGCTAAGATCAAGGCAACTCAGAGAGAAGTTAGTCAGCTGGTGGACCTACAGAAGCGTGTGGAGATTAAGGATAAGACTCGGCTACTGAAAAAATACAAGGGCCTGACTCCATCTGAAGCCCTAGAGACTGCTAAACAAAGGCTCACAGCCCTGGCTACCAGGCTAAGGAGATACACTAGAGAAGCAGAGGCCAAAATGATAAGTGCCCTGTTCGCCAAAGAACCATCCAAGGTGTACTCCCAACTGCAGTGCAACAACACAGTAACAGCAGAGCCACCAACAGCAGAAACAGAACAGTACTGGAAGAACATATGGGAGAAAGAGAAGAGACAGAACACCAGTGCAAAGTGGCTGCAGGACCTGAGAGCAGACCACAGCAATCTCCCAGAGCAGGAACCAGTCACCATTACAGTATCAGACATCCAACAGCAGGTCAAGAACATGAAGAGTTGGACAGTACCTGGCCCAGACATGATCCACACCTACTAGCTAAAGAAACTAACAGCAGTGCATGAACACCTAGCAACAGAGATGAACCAGCTGCTAGTAGCAGGCTCCCACCCAGACTGGCTAACACAAGGAAGGACAGGGCTGATCATGAAAGACCCCCACAAGGGAACAGCACTGTCCAACTACCCACCAATTACCTGCCTCCCCACAACATGGAAAGTCCTATCAGGCATCATAGCCACTAAGCTACAGGACCATACAGGCCAGTACATGAGCACAGCTCAGAAGGGCATTGGGAGCCAGAGGCTCAAACTCAAGTTGCTCATAGAGTAGTTGCCCAACAGACAAATCTGAGCACAGCTGGATTGACTACAGGAAAGCCTATGACTCAATGCCACACCCATGGATCTATGAATGCCTGGCGCTATACAAAGTCAACAGGACATTAAGGACCTTCCTCAAGAACTCAATGGGACTGTGGAAGACAACACTGGAAGGCAACTCAAGATGGCTCTCACAAGTGGCCCTCAAGTGCAGCATATACCAAGGTTATGCACTGTCCCCACTGCTGTTCTGCATAGACTTGAACCCCCTCAGCCAGATAATCACAAGGAGTGGATATGGATACAAGTTCAGGAGTGGAACTACCATCAGCCACCTCCTCAACATGGATGACATCAAGCTGTATGCTAAGAGTGAATGAGACATTGACTCGCTGATCCACCTGACATGATCTACAGTGAGGACACTGGGATGTCATTTGGACTGGAGAAGTTTTACTACCACTACTACTTTACTACCACTGCTACTACAGATGGTAGTAAAGAGAGGGAAGGTAGTCAAGACTGATGGGGTGGAATTACCAGCGGGCCACACAGCAGTCAGACAGACCAGCTACAAGTACCTTGGTATCCCACAGTCACAAGGGAACCACGATGAGGAGGCAAGGAAGACAGCAACATCCAAGTACCACCAAAGGATACGACAGGTCCTGAAGGGCCAGCTCAATGGGAAGAACAAGATTTATTTATTTATTTTCTACCCTGCCTTTATTTATCCACGCCATCAACACATACGCTCTGCCAATCATCAGATACCCTGCCAGTATAGTGAGCTGGCCAAAGGAGGACATGGAGGTTGCCGATGTGAAGCCCCAGAAGCCCCTCACAGTGTATGGAGATTTCCACCCCAAGTCCAACACCCAGAGACTGTAAACCAGCCGGAAAGAGGATGGGTGGTGACTGGTGAGTGTCAAAGCCACTGTTCTTGATGAAGCCCAGAGCATCCAGGAGTACATCAGTAAGAAGGCACCCAAAGATGAGCTGCTGAGCGAATGCCTGAGGCAGCAGCAGACACAGGAGAAAGATCAAGCAGAGGAAATGCCATGGCAAGACAAGATCCTGCATGGTATGTACCACTGACAGATAGCTGAGGTGGCTGACATTGGGAAATCCTACCAGTGGCTGGAAAGGGTTGGACTAAAAGACAGCACTGAGGCACTGATCATAGCAGCACAAGAACAGGCACTAAGCACCAGATCCATAGAAGCAGTGATCTACCACACTAGACAGGACCCAAGGTACAGACTGTGCAGATGCCTCAGAGACAATCCAACACATAGTGGCAGGGTGTAAGTTGCAGGCAGGAACAGCACACATTGAACCAAGTAGCTGGCATTGCGTAGAGGAACAACTGCACATGTACAGGCTAGACCCTTCCAAGTGCAGATGGGAGATTCCACAGAAGATTGTGGAGAATGACAGGGCTAAGATCCCACGGGACTTCCAGATCCAGATGGACAGGCAGGTACTGGCCAATCAACTAGACATTGTGGTAGTAGACAAGGACCAGAAGACAGCAGTGGTGATAGATGTAGCAGTCTCAAGTGACAGCAACATCGGGAAGAAGGAGCATGAGAAGCTGGAGAAGTACCAGGGCCTGAAGGAGGAACTAGAGAAGATATGGAAAGTGAAGGCCAAAGTGGTCCCAGTGGTGGTAGAAGCACGTGGGGCTGTGACTCCTAAGCTGGGAGAGTGGCTCCAATAGATCCCAGGAACAGCATCAGAACTCTCTGTCCAGGAAAGTGCAATGCCAGGAACAGCTAAGATAATGTGCAGAACCCTCAAACTCCCAGGCCTCTGGTAGAGGACTTGAGATTGAGGAAAACACATACCACCCATAGGGGTGAGAAGGGAATTTTTTAAATACCTGTTCCAAAGGTACTGCTTTGATCGCCAGTTTGCCACAGAAAGGAATTCAAGATACTTTTGCATGTGTATGTGCCTTCGAGTCAGTTTTTGACTCCTGGTAACTGCCTGGACAAATCCTTGCAGTTACCTTAGCAAGGTTTTTCAGAAGTGGTTTGCCCTTGCCTCCTTCCTAGGGCTGAGAGAGAGGGACCGGTCCAAGGTCACCCAGCTGGCTTTGTGCCCAAGATGGGACTAGGACTCCCAGCCTGGTGCCTTAAGCACGATACCAAACTGGCTCTTTTTAATGACACACACATTTTAGGATTTTAATATCTGACAGAGTGACTCCTCTCTTATGTACCAGACTGTCAGCTAAGATTTAATGGATGCTGCATCTGTCAGGGTTATGCTATGTGGGAATCCAAAAGGAGGCATTCTCTATACAACCCCGTCCGTGCTCAATTATAGTTATACTCAGTCAATGACTGTTCTAAGCTGTCACCGACAGCTTAAGTTTTCCCTGTTCATCCTGGATTTGGGCTAAACTGGTGCTTCTGTACCCCTCTAGTGTAATTTGATACAGTTTCTGTACAGGTTTTAGCTGTAAGGTTTTTACACTGTTAAAATGTTTTGCAAGTCTTGGTACCATCTCCTTCCTCACAGTCATCCAAGAGTTAACTAACATTTTTGGAATGGGAAATGTAACTGATCAGCATGCCAATTCTACATAGGTTTAAGTTGAAGTAAAAACTGTCTTTAGGATTCCACAGTTCCTAATTATTTGGAGCAGAATATCATTTTGCTGTATTAGCAGAAACAATTCCTGAGCACAGTTGGGCTCAAGACACCCTGCCAGCAGGAAGAGTTTAGGTGTATGAAAGCTGATTCTTTCTTCCATCTGCTATTCCAGCATCCCTCTTATGCTGTTGTAGAGGATCCTCCAGTTAGATTTATTTGAGTGCAAAGAAGACTGCAAAGGA
Organism: Candoia aspera; assembly: GCF_035149785.1. NCBI lineage: Eukaryota > Metazoa > Chordata > Lepidosauria > Squamata > Candoiidae > Candoia > Candoia aspera. Next base: position 191,136,934 of record NC_086153.1, on the reverse strand, counting down.
AGGGAACAATTGGCTCAATTTCCACTTTTTGCTCATTTTGCCAACAGTGCAAACAGTTCGATCAGAAAACTTTTTCATTTGCAGGATATGAATTCTAGATCCACATTTTTATATGGATCTAGATAAAAAAAGCCATTCTGGACCCAAAGAGTTCATATATGACTAGCCCATTGGTTAAAAAATTGTGAATATTTATCATTTTTGATAAATACTATATTTAGGCACCATTTGTAACATTCTTAGTGAAAAAGATCTCTCCACAACTCCATTCTTACACTTGGATGTTGTTTCATAATTTCTGAGTATATGTAATTTTGCCTTTTCGAAATTGTACAACTCTGGCAGAAGATAATTTTTTAAACTAGGAAATACAAGCAATCCTTTCCTCCTTTCACTAATCCCTACGGCAACACAACATCCTGTTATTTTGCGAACCATTTATTTAGATTTTTTAATGCTCTAAACTGTCCATGTGTGTTGATTTTAAAAGCAATGCTAATGAACAGCTGTATTAGTGCTATCTTACCACAACTGTTAATTCTGCATCAAGCCATCCCCCTTCTATTGCATGAATGGAATACTTTGTTTGTTTGTTTTATTTAAAAGATTTGTATGGGTGCCCATCTTAAAACACAGCTCTGGGCAGCTCACAGCAACAAAAAACCTCAAACTATAAAAACCATAAAGCCATAAAACTGTAAAACGCAACCAAACCCTAGTGCCTCCGTCATCCCCTTGGAATGCCCCAACAACCAACCCAAAACACCCTTACTTTACTCCAGCGCCTGGGCAAAAAGCCAGGTCTTGATGGGGGAAGGATGTTCCATAAGGTGGGGCAGCCTTGGAAAAGGCACCCTTCTGAGGTTCCTCTAGAATATTCAGATGAAACGTTTCCAAGTCAGTTGAAGACCATCCTGCAAATAGACTAAATATGTTTGCATGAGATCAGTATTAAACTGCATCATTTTAAAGGATTTTTAGAGAGTGCTTATCGTTAAAAAATGATGTGTGTATACTTTAAAATAAATAAATAAAGCTGAGCCTTTGCTTTGTTTCAGACTAGGTTAATGCAATAAATGCCTCAGCGCTTATTAAAAAGCAGCTTTATTCAGGAAAACCAGCATAATAAAACATTATTTTATATAGCTTAAGCATTACAAGGAAAAGAGGAACAAAAGAACACAATTCCATTGGGAATGCATCAAATCTCTATATATGTTTAGCTATTGCATCTTTGGCTCGTCCGCTTCCAAGCCTTTGCAGTCCTCATCTTTGGTGTTTCAGATATGAAAGGTAGACATTCCATCCCAAAGTCACGATGTTCACAAACAGCACTCGGTACTGAGTGGGGAGATACAAAAAATTTAGCAGTTGAGCTCCTGGCCAAACAATGAGCTCTGCCAGGTAATAGTCCCAGAATTTATCCCTAAATTCATCAATGCTGTCTGCCAAACTATGGCCTTGAAGCAGCGCCATGATTATGAAATACCAACCTCCGAAAAATGGAGCAAAGGCCTGGTCGATTGCTACCTTCATGATGACAACCTTCAGACGTTGAACTCCTTTGTTTGGGATTATTTTGTCTATCCACAAATACCAATAATGCAGGAGCGGCCCCATGCTACATCCAGTGACAAACATGTGACATGTACGGTCAATATCCCACCGCTGTGTTTGCTTTTTCCTCTGCTCCAAAGCCTGCTGGATTATATCTGCACCTCCTAGTAAGAGTCCAGAGCTAGCCGTGTTGACAATGATAAGGCTGCGGCCATGAAAAAGTGGGGCATGCCTTTGTGCCAGCCTGACCAACTGTCGGAGAATACGGGAATGCATCTCACTTTCTTGTTGCTCTGAATTAAATACATCTAGCTCAGATAACTATGATGTGCACATTTTTCAAGCCTTATTGTGATGCCTTATTGTGATGTCACTGCTATCTTCAACATCTTGCATTAAATGTAGCAAATAAATCACATCAACTGAACAGGTACATAATTACCTGAATAACTGTTCTTATGCCACATACGAAGCACGTTTTTTGGCGGGGGGGCTGTTTTGGGCTAATTTTAAGGGCGTATACAGTTTTTAGCGATATATTAAACTGTCACAAATTATAACTACAAAATGCATCGCAGGGAGGCAGATGATGCCGGCATGCTGAGTCAGGTCAGCCGGCCTCCTTCCCTCTCCCTGCACCACCAGCACCACGTTCCCCAAATCCAGCTTCTCCTTTCTCGCCCCCCCATTTCCACCTCCCCTCCCAAGGACCCCTTTGCTAGAGGGGGGCTGAAGCCTTGCAACCTCCAACACCCCTCCCCTTAATATTTGGACTCATCAGCCTCTCCTGAAATCTTGGCACCCTGATGCCAAAGCCTTCACCACCACCACCACCTTTTCTCTTCCCCACCTCCTTCCCCCGCCCCCCACCTTGTGGGTGGCTCCTGCTGTCGCTGGTGCCCGGGCCAGCCCAGCTCTGATCTCCTGCCCCTGTTCTGAGACAGAGCCCCTCAGGCCTCTGCACCTGCAGAAAGGCAGGTGCATGGCAGCAAGGAGAGCCCTGGTACAGAAGCCTCGGCGGCATCTCACTCTTGCACATGCTCTATCACCACCTGCTTCTCCTCCCTCTTCTCCTCCTCAGCTTGCACTTTGCTCACCTCCCTGCTTGCACATGTGTGTGCAATCCCTGCCCCCGCCTGGGGTCTGCGCACACTCTGGCAGGCCAACTCAGTGTTGGAGGCTGGAGGGTTTTTGTTTGGTTTTTGTCTCTTCTTTTTTAAAATAAATCATGATCTCCCAGGGAACCCCTAGTGACCTCTCGCGGAACCCTAGAGTCTCGCAGAACCCCGGTTGTGAAAACCTGCTCTAGATGGCAACATTTCAAGGAAGCACCTGGAGCATGTCTATCCTATCTGATATGGTCCCATGCCATGTAGGGCTTTAAACATGATAGCCAGCACATTGAATTGCACCCAGAAGGAAACTGGGAGCCAGTGCAGCTTGCACAACAGAGGTGTAATATTGGTGAACCTAGAAGCACCCAGCACTGTGCATGCCACTGCATTCTGGACCAGCTGAAGCTTCTGAGTGGTCTTCAAGGGCAGCCCCATGTAAAGCACATTGCAGTAATCCAAATGGATTGGCCTCCCAGTCCAGGAAAGGGTGCAATTGGTGCACAAGATGAATCTGTGCAAAGGCCCTCCTAGCCATGGCTAATGCCTGCTCATTGAGCTGGAGCCGTGTGTCCAGGAAGACCCTCAAATTGTGCATCAGCTCAGTCTAGGGAAGTACAATCTTATCCAGAGTCAACAATGACATATCACCAGACTTGGGGGGGGGGGCAAAAATCCAAAGCCACTCCATTTTTCCAGGGTTGAGTTGAAGTTGTTTCCTCCCCATCCAGACCCTCACAGCCTCCAGGCACTCAGCCAGCATCGCAACAGCATCATCTGCCCAGCCAAGGGTGGAGATGTATACCTGGGTATCATCGGTGTATTGATGATACTGCACCCGTGCTGTTGAATGACCTTGTCCTATATAGTACTACCTAGAGAAGTCTTTTTAAAAAACTGCTTAGTTAATTTTGTTTTCCTATTTAACTATCATGCTTCATCTGCTACAGTGGAGAGATTATATCTGAGCAATGACCAGGTCTAGAATTTTGACAAGAATGGAGAAGAGGCTACAGTAAAGGTGGCCAATCCAGAGGAATGGAACTGCTGCTCATGGGGCAGCACAAGCTGTGAAACCATGGGCAATTCTAAGCAAGGCTTCTATCACATAATTGCCCTACCCCACAGGGGCAATTACAGGAGGAAGCTTAGATCTTCTGCCATTCACAACCTGCCCTTATTTTTCTAACATATCTTCTATCTTTTCTCTTGCCAGAAAAAGCAAACCATAAAATGCCTTTTGAGTGGCCGTGCAGGTAGTCCTCCTGTGGGGAACAATTCATATTAAAGATAGGAACTGAACTTTAAGTATAAACAACTACCCTCTGCAGCAGTATTTATACAGTATACAGAAAAGGAACTCTTGCCTTTGTTTATGAAGTTTCTTCACTCTTCCTTGCTTAAAATCCCCCTGTTTGCTTATTATTCCAGTGCAGTTTGCTTGCTTTGCTATAACAAGCCAAGTTATTAATACAAAGGAGCAGCAGTATCTGGGTGCCTAGCTGAAAAATGCCACACTGGGAACTAAGCCTTAAGTGGCTACCTCAGAATGTGTGTTCATTAGTCTGGACAAGGATGAATGCACTCTGGCAGCTACTTCCTTAGCCTCAGGTTAAAAAAAAAACATGTAAGACTATAGTTGTTTAAAGATCTCTGCACCCCTCTACTGGCTACATTAAAACCAATGCAAGCCAATATTGTATAAATGTAATTATGCAAAGTAGACTTACAATGTGCAAAATTCCAAAAGCCAAATGGATCAAAAACTTGCTTAAGGCAGTAAGGATAATGAAACCTTCTGGTGTGATAGTATCCTAATGGCATTTTTCAGGTATTCGCACTAAAATCTTTACAAACTATCACAAATACCTCTCCGGATTTATGGTTCAACATTTGTGGGCAAGTTTGCCTATGGCATCTATAAATTTAAAACAAATATAGCACAAACCCTTGATGATTCCCTCATTTTTCAAATACTCACAGCGCCTGGTTTCCTAATGTTGGGTACCTCGTAATTCCCCAAAAGAAGCCCAGCTTTCATGTGCTCAGTGCTGTATATATAACAGTGCAACATGTTAGAAAGCAAGAACCAAAGTTTAAAATACCAGAGGCCTAGACAGAAGAAGGAATTAAAATCCTTGGAAAGCATGACATTCCTAAGGAAGTACAGAAACCTCATTCACCCTCAATTCACAGGTATAAGCAGAAGAAAAGGAAACCACCTTGTATGGGTTCATCTAGCTCAATAGTGTCTCCAGTGGCAAGGCAGTAGTATAGCAGCATGTAGGCCGAGATCTTTCTGAGCCCTACCTGGAGATACCAGGAACTGGATGTGACGCCTGTGCATGGAAAGTGCTATCTCTCTTCTTTCATTTATTTGTTTCCTATGTTTAAGATGTGTACAGTTGCACACCACTACAAGAATCAAGTTAAATTATGCTGGGATATTCCAGAATTGTTTGTTACAAAAACGGGTATATCTATTAGGGGACAAATAGTCAGTTGTCTCAGAAGAGCTTTTAAAAGCTACACATAGTATATCCAGAAGGTACACACCCATCTGGAGCACATCTTTTGAACATTATACTGTACCATGATCTGCTGAAGAATACAAAAGCTGTACCTTCCAATAATTCAAAGCTGCCAATTTTTCTCAATTTAACAGCATCGCTATAGGATCCTTGGCCACAAGATGGAGTAGCTGTCTAATGTTACAAAATTTACTGGAATACTGAGAACCAAGAACACTTCTATTTTCAGATTACAAAAGATACAGGATCTTAGTATTGTGCTTTGAGTTTTTTCCAAATTATTTATTTTTTTTACAAAGCCGCTCTTTACTGAAGAGTATGATTACATACTTCAGCAAAGGATCGTTACCTTGTCGTGGTGCTGGAGCTTGAGCAACTCAATGATGCCATGAGCTAAACCGTGAAGGGCCACCCAAGACAGGAAGGTCATGACAGAGAGGTCAGACTAAATGCGATCCCTGGGGAAGGTAATGGCAACCCACCCCAGTATTCTTGCCGTGAAAACTAAATGGATCAGTACAACCAGAGATATGTCGGTATACCATCGGAAGATGAGACCCCCAGGTCGGAAGATGGTCAAAATGCTACTGGGGAGGAACAGAGGATGAGTTCAACTAGTCCCAGACGTGATGACGCAGCTAGCTCAAAGCCAAAAGGATGGCTAGTGGCCGACGGTGCTGGTGGTGAACGGCGAATCCGATGTTCTAAGGATCAACACACCACTGGAACCTGGAATGTAAGATCTATGAGCCAGGGCAAATTGGATGTGGTTATTGGTGAGATGTCAAGATTAAAGATAGACATTTTGGGCGTCAGTGAACTGAAATGGACTGGCATGGGCCACTTCACATCAAATGACCACCAGATCTACTACTGTGGACAAGAGGACCACAGAAGAAATGGAATAGCCTTCATAATTAATAGTAAAGTGGCGAAAGCAGTGCTTGGATACAATCCAAAAAATGACAGAATGATCTCAATTCGAATTCAGGGCAAGCCATCTAACATCACAGTGATCCAAATATACGCCCCAACCACAGATGCTGAAGAAGCTGAAGTAGAGCAGTTCTATGAGGATCTGCAGCACCTACTGGACAACACGCCTAAAAGAGATGTTATTTTCATCACAGGAGACTGGAATGCTAAGGTGGGCAGTCAAATGACACCTGGAATTACAGGTAAGTATGGCCTGGGAGAACAAAACGAAGCAGGACATAGGCTGATAGAATTTTGCCAAGACAATTCACTCTGCATAACAAACACTCTCTTCCAACAACCTAAGAGACGGCTTTATACATGGACTTCACCAGATGGACTACACCGAAATCAGATTGACTACATCCTTTGCAGCCAAAGGTGGCGGACATCTGTACAGTCGGTAAAAACAAGACCTGGAGCTGACTGTAGCTCCGATCACGAACTTCTTCTTGCACAATTTAGGATCAGACTAAAGAGATTAGGGAAGACCCACAGATCAGCTAGATATGAGCTCACTAATATCCCTAAGGAATATGCAGTGGAGGTGAAGAATAGCTTTAAGGGACTGGACTTAGTAGATAGGGTCCTGGAACAACTCTGGACAGAAGTTCGCAGCATTGTTCAGGAGGCGGCAACAAAATACATCCCAAAGAAAGAGAAACCTAAGAAGGCAAAATGGCTGTCTGCTGAGACACTAGAAGTAGCCCAAGAAAGAAGGAAAGCAAAAGGCAACAGTGATAGGGGGAGATATGCCCAATTAAATGCAAAATTCCAGAGGTTAGCCAGAAGAGATAAGGAATTATTTTTAAACAAGCAATGCGCGGAAGTGGAAGAAGACAATAGAATAGGAAGGACAAGAGACCTCTTCCAGAAAATTAGAAACATTGGAGGTAAATTCCAGGCCAAAATGGGTATGATCAAAAACAAAGATGGCAAGGACCTAACAGAAGAAGAAGAGATCAAGAAAAGGTGGCAAGAATATACAGAAGACCTGTATAGGAAGGATAACAATATTGGGGATAGCTTTGACAGTGTGGTCAGTGAGCTAGAGCCAGACATCCTGAAGAGTGAGGTTGAGTGGGCCTTAAGAAGCATTGCTAATAACAAGGCAGCAGGAGACGACGGCATCCCAGCTGAACTGTTCAAAATCTTGCAAGATGGTGCTGTCAAAGTAATGCATGCTATATGCCAGCAAATTTGGAAAACACAAGAATGGCCATCAGATTGGAAAAAATCAACTTATATCCCCATACCAAAAAAGGGCAACACTAAAGAATGTTCAAACTATCGAACAGTGGCACTCATTTCACATGCCAGTAAGGTAATGCTCAAGATCCTGCAAGGTAGACTTCAGCAGTTCATGGAGCGAGAATTGCCAGATGTACAAGCTGGGTTTAGAAAAGGCAGAGGAACTAGAGACCAAATTGCCAATATCCACTGGATAATGGAAAAAGCCAGGGAGTTTCAGAAAAACATCTATTTCTGTTTTATTGACTATTCTAAAGCCTTTGACTGTGTGGACCATAACAAATTGTGGCAAGTTCTTAGTGGTATGGGGATACCAAGTCATCTTGTATGCCTCCTGAAGAATCTGTATAACGACCAGGTAGCGACAGTAAGAACAGACCATGGAACAACGGACTGGTTTAAGATTGGGAAAGGAGTACGGCAGGGCTGTATGCTCTCACCCTACCTATTCAACTTGTATGCAGAACACATCACGCGACATGCTGGGCTTGAGGAATCCAAGGCTGGAGTTAAAATCGCTGGAAGAAACATTAACAATCTCAGATATGCAGATGATACCACTTTGATGGTTGAAAGTGAAGAGGAACTGAGGAGCCTTATGATGAAGGTGAAAGAAGAAAGTGCAAAAGCTGGCTTGTAGCTAAACCTCAAAAAACCAAGATTATGGCAACCAGCTTGATTGATAACTGGCAAATAGAGGGAGAAAATTAGAAGCAGTGAAAAACTTTGTATTCCTAGGTGCAAAGATTACTGCAGATGCTGAATGCAGTCAGGAAATCAGAAGACGCTTAATCCTTGGGAGAAGAACAATGACAAATCTCGATAAAATAGTTAAGAGCAGAGACATCACACTGACAACAAAGGTCCGCATAGTTAAAGCAATGGTGTTCCCCGTAGTAACATATGGCTGTGAGAGCTGGACCATAAGGAAGGGTGAGTGAAGGAAGATCGATGCTTTTGAACTGTGGTGTTGGAGGAAAATTCTGAGAGTGCCTTGGACTGCAAGAAGATCAAACCAGTCCATCCTCCAGGAAATAAAGCCAGACTGCTCACTTGAGGGAACAATATTAAAGGCCAAACTGAAATACTTTGGCCACATAATGAGAAGACAGGACACCCTGGAGAAGATGCTGATGCTAGGGAGAGTGGAGGGCAAAAGGAAGAGGGGCCGACCAAGGGCAAGGTGGATGGATGATATTCTAGAGGTGACGGACTTGTCCCTGGGGGAGCTGGGGGTGTTGACGATCGACAGGAAGCTCTGGCGTGGGCTAGTCCATGAAGTCACGAAGAGTCGGAAGCGACTAAACGAATAAACAACAACAATGATTACATAGGCTATTCTTTACTTTTGTGGTGCTTCCATGATGTTAGATGCACTGTTGGTATTATCACCAACATAATTCACCATATGGAGAGGTGCCAAATGTTTTTTCTATAGTCAAATTTATTTTATTTCTTCCACTTGCTAAAGGAAATTTGAAAAATACAGACACTTTTATTTTCTGATGACCTATTTGTGGAAGGCAAAAAGGGAAATATGCCACACAAACACACATACTTTTTAAAAAGCCATATACCCCAAATCAAAACTTAACTGTGAAATAGAGAGAAATTGTAGAATTGGTCCAGAGAGCAGGGTTTCCCTGCTGTCTTGTGTAAGGTAGGATAAAGGGAAATGCTGGCTTACATGCTGAACTACAATATCCATAGTTCTCTAGCCAGCCTATGCAGAGCATCAGGTCATGGAAGGCTGTATCAGAAACTTCTGTCAAAGTATACACATAGCAAGACCAGGTTGGCAGGGCAGAGTCCAAACTATGTTTCACTGTTGGCCAAGGATCAAGGGTCACACAAGTTAGAGATTCACATTTCCAAAGCTATTTTTCCTAGAGATGTTACCGAATGAGGAAACAACAGGGACAAACTGCTTTTTCTGCTTTTCTACTTGACATATTTCTGTAAGTTGCTTTTCCTTGGGAAAAGCAAGCATCAGGCTCCTGTTATTTCAAATGTACTGTGCATCCTGTGTCCTGCTAGAGGACACCTTTCCCCTTCACACTAGGAACAAATGTGAGCAGATAAAATGTTCAATTAGATAAGGTAATAAAGAAATTCTCACAGTAAGAACAACAGTGGGCATCATGGCCTTTGAGCAAAACAATCCACAGGGGCCAAAGGCAAGCAGCACTTGAGGTTTCTTCCTGCCAGAAGCAGATGATAGATTTTCCTCCCCTCCAGTGGCCTGTAAGAAACCAATAAGTAGCTCCTTAATTCCTATGGTGGGGAGGGAATCATTAAGAAGGCAATGCCTGTCTTGCTACAAGAATATTTAGTACCATTTCATTTCACTGTGCAGATTCTTACATGGAAGAACGGAAGGTATTTTGTTATACACAACTGGATGGTGATGGCTTAAGGGATGGAAAATCCTGGATCTTTGGAATTTCCCCACCTAAGCATCAAAAGTGTGAACAAAAGAGTTCTTGGAGAACCCCAAAAAGCATGGAAGACAAAAAATCTAATCCTTTGCTTCTTTACTGCACTTCTCAGGAAAATCCCTCAAAATATGAAACACTGCAAACTCTTCAGAACAAACTTTTTTCAGTTTTAAGATTTCGTTTGATTAGAATTATGACTTGTAGAAATAAATTCCAATTAGAGACATCCCAAGGTAGAGAAGTAACTAAAGAATATTCCTTTGGAAATAACAAAAACTTTTATGATTTCAGAATGTGTTTCCAACAAGCAGTGACCAGAAATAACATGGAGTATTTGAGATGCCTGTAGAGAACATGTCCTCCATTCTCAGCAGTAGGTAACTCAATGGTCTCCAGATATTTTGGAGTACAGCTCCTAGCAGCTATGAACAACATTGCCAAGAGGCAGAGATCACTGGACATACAATCCAAAACATCTGTAGGATTCCATACTGCATGTTCCCTATTTTAAAGAAGCAGATATAGCACCTGGGGCTCATGGATTAATCTAAAGTGCAGAGCATTAAAGGCTTCAGTTGAGCTTCTAGGACAGATCAGATAATGAAGATAAACTACAATAATCTGGGAGAGGTAAACTGAAATCTCTTGGCTCCATTAGCTCCATGCAGAGACAGGTAAGAATATTTCTATGTTTATTGAACTTTCTTATTCAGTTACATTACTAAATTACTGACTTGTGCTGTTTTACAGATGGAATTCTTCCAAAAAAAACATGAAATATACAGGATGAAAAACAGAGCAAATCTGTTTTACTTTACTGTTCCTTATCACCTCCTCCAACCCCAGTCAATTACAGGCAGAGATGAATATGAAGCCTCCAGGTTGCATTGCCATAGTGTCTCTAGCTCAGACAGTTATCCAAACCCACAAACCCATCTCCAGGATAACCACAGGGAAGATCACTCTCCAGAATTTTCTCTCTCGTTTTTCCTCAGAAAGAACAGTCAGTGAGAATTTTCTCGGCAGGGTTGTTGGGAATCTCTCCCTGCATTTACAGAAAATGCCTGGAGGGAGCCAATACCTTCCATATTCTAGAGAAGCCTGCCTGCTCACCATGAATAATTTCTGGCCAGGCATTTGCTTTCAACCGGCTGAGGCTGAATTCCACTCTCCCCCTCATAATTCTCTAAGGGACCATGGGATGTATAACTTTTGCCTCCATCTTCGCCTTACTCCTTGTCTAATTTCCCAACTGGCCATACCTTTCCTTTAGGTCTCCTTGCTGCTGCAGAAGTTCTCAGCCATTAACCTGTTAAATAGGTGAACAGTAAAATCCTGAAATCTTGAATTGGGATCCCATCAGCCACTGTGCTAAAGATATGCTTCCAGTGGCTCAAGATGATTGCTGGATGAACTGGATAAGCCTTACTGAATCAAAGAGTGTTATCATAACACCTTCATAGTGATTACTGGTTGGGGCAGGTTAAGATGCTGTTGCTCTGGAGTGGGATTCTATTTGGTAGAGTTTCTTTTTAGATATGGATAGATGTTCTACAACAGCAGCATGGACTTTTGTAAGCTTCGAGTTAAAACCCATCCCTTTCCTTGAGATGGGCCTGATTCAGATCTACTTGCTATACCAGTCCTGTAATTGATGCAGCTGATTTTCCCCAGCTGCTCCCAAGGGAAGGAAAGAGTAAGCCCATGGATCAAGGGGGTCAGGAATATCTCCAGAGGATCAGGGGGACTCTGGATATAGGGGTCAGTCCCTATATCCAGAGTCTCCCTTTTTGGGGGGAGATGGGCAGTGATAGAAATTTGAATGAATGAATGAATGAATGAATAAACAAACAAACAAACAAACAAAAAAACAAACAAATAAATTTCTCTGTGGTCTTCACAAGTCCTACCACTTTGTAAAGAACTATTTTGTAAAGTTTATATAATCAGAGTAAATAAGAACTATAATGGAACAGTCTTGTCTCTTTAAATTTAGATCTGCCTTTTCATGTACAAGGTCACGATCCATTTTTAAACAGCAAAAGAGACATCAGGGTCATGAACTCTTCTCACACCTGCTGCTTCCCTCCTACCCCTCAAGCCTCCCTTTTCCTCTCACAGTAGATTCATTCAAAGCATCAAAATTTGTATGAGGAAAAAGTAGTATCATGGGAAGATTAATTCTGAGAGGTAAATTGCTGGCAAGAAGGCAGGTTAGCAAAACCTTCAATGTTCTCAGTGCCATACTATCCTGACCTCAGCAGCTGTATTTACTACTTTTGCAAGGCGGAAATTGATCAGTTCTTTCTGAAATTGTTCATCGTCACATGTGAACTTCAGCCTTCAGGTCCCCAAATCATTTTATCTGCTGAAACCAATTTACCAGCTAACAGGTCCATTTTGTTTTTTTGAAATTCCAAGGGTTGGAAAATTACTGTGGGTAATTTCCAGTTCAGTTTGCACCTAGCACACACCCAGTCAGTCCCTATATCCAGATCAGAACAAGCACATACATCACTCAGTACAGCTACTCTTAAACATCAGCAAACATCAGAAACAGTTAACTGGCAAAATGGGACAAAAAGTAGGTAAAAGCAGTATCAACAGGCAAGAATTTACATTATCTGTATTTCTTTATATCAAAAGGCACAGAATTTTCCAGAGTTGCTGGAAACACTACTATTAGCATAGACACTCCTGAAAGGGCCTTTGGCTATTCCAGCTTTCATTCTTTTTTTGTATATACAACAGGAGAACAGAGATGGAAAGTGGGACATCATAAAGAACAATAACCTCATTTATTAGTGATTGGAAACCCCTTATGGACTTTTTGCTGAAGAGAACTTGTGATTTATGGGTTTGACAATTAGAAAGGGAAATTTTGGAAAGAGGGAAATTATGATGTAATCTTAGGGAGGACAACATATAAATGCATTTATAATCATTGTTAAGATCAGAAGCCGCTTCTTTATAAACATTTCTTTCTATTTTCTTTCCACTTTCTTTTTCTTATTTCCTTACTTACTATTTTTCTTTATTTTCTTTATTTCTTCCCTAAATTTTGTATGGTTTTTATCTGGTTAAAAAATTCTTTAATAAAAATTATAACAAAAAAAAAAAGGAAAGTGGGACATCAGGGGATTCCCCCCACTACTCTGCACCACTGAAGAAACAATCTGGTGGATGGAGAGATGTATCCAACGTTCCTCTTCTCAACTGCTCCATGCACCAAACTGTACATTGTAACAGGTTGCACCACTGCACATTGGTTCACGCTTTGAGTCCCAATGCTGCTCTTCATCTGCAGGAGTTGTCCCTGGGCAGTGGCTTGATAAAGGATCTGCCACCATATTATTAGTTGGGTGCACCTAAGAACCAAAATTCATAGTCTACTTTATCATACATTCTTTAACCTGTTCTTCCATTTCAAATTTCAGCAAAAGTCTATACATTTTAGCAATTACATGTTCATCATTGGTATACAATTGCACTTCAAATTCTGTCTGTCTTTGCTCCATACCATAAGTCTTTTTATCCATTTTAAATCTTTCTGATAACTGTAAATGGGGAAACCATTGACAACTATATCTTTCTGCCATTAGTTGCTCTCTTGATTTAATTTTATATTCCCCTTGGTGATCCTCCAATAATTCCTGGTACGTTAATCATTTGTCTTTGCCTGTTGTTTCTCTTCTATAAAATGTTTCTTGTACTGAGATCCCAGAAGTGTTTTCGGGCACAGCCTGGGTTTATGTCTATTCCATTTTCTCAATATGGCATGTCTAATCAAATGGTTTTTAAAATCTACATTAACTTTAACTTTATTGTACCATAAATTCCATGCCATCCAAATCAGAGGTTGTGCTCTTCTAACTCTAAAAGCCTTTTGTTTCTCAGCAACATCCACTCTTTCATCCAGACCAAACAACAAGCTGCAAAATACAATTTCAAATCTGGTAAACCCAATCCTCCCCCTTCCTTTGCATCTTGTAGCACTTTGTATTTAACGCACGTTTTTTTCCCTTGCCATACAACTTTAGATATATCTTTTTGCCATTGTTTGAATGGTATATCAGTTGTCAAAATAGGTATTGTTTATAACAAACACATCATTCTAGGGAAAACATTCATTTTTATCATAGAAATTCTCCCCAAATTCTCCCCATTCTCCCTCCCTTTAATGTCTCCCATCTTAACATGTCCTTCTTAATTTCATTCCATATCTTAAGATGATTATTTTGAAATAACATACAATTGATATTTGTCATAATAATCCCAAATATTTTACTTTTTTCTCAATCTTAAAACCAGTTTTCTCCATCAGTTGTATTTGATCTTCTACTTTCATATTTTTGTTAACATCTTTGTCTTCTGATTATTAATCTTAAAGCCTGCTACCAAAGTTCTTTAATTTTCCCATTAATGCTTCTACTCCCTCTAATAGATCCTCTAAAACTACCACCAGGTTGTCAGCAAATGCCCTTAACTTATAAGTTTCTGAAACTTGTTAGTCCTAATAAAATTCCTAGTCCTGTGATTCTGATGAAAAGAAGCACCAATACCATTATTTTTATTCCTTAAAAAAAAACAAAAAAACACTACCCTCAGGAAAAAAGTTGCATCCTTGAAAAATAATGGGATTAAGTACAGCATACAGAACATAGGCACAACATTTCTATCACTGAATTTTAGACAGTAACTGCCAATCTTGCTTTTTGGTACTCATTCCTGTTTTTCAATCTATTGAAAAATAAATACTCAGCAACCTAATGCAAAATTAAGGGTCCCCCATGTGAGGGAGATGAGCGGTGATAAAAATATGATTGATAGATAGATAGATAAATAAATAAATAAAATGTATATGAAAAACTAGCAAGCAAAGCAGATAACAAGAAGACCTGGCAATGGCTAAGAGCAGGAAAGTTAAAGAAAGAAACAGAGGGGCTAATTCTGGCAGCACAAGACCAAGCCGGAACAAGAACAAATGCAGAGAAAACCAGAACTGAGAAGACAGCAACAGACAGCAAATGCTGCCTCTGCAAAGAAGCTGAAGAAACAGTGGACCACCTAGTTATCTGTTGCAAGAAGATCACACAGACTGATTACAAACAACGGCATGATAAAGTAGCAGCAATGGCGCATTGGAATATCTGCAAGAAATACCACTTGCCAGCAAGCAAGAACTGGTGGGACAACAAAATAGACAAAAGTAATAGAAAATGAAGAAGCCAAAGTGCTCTGGGGTTTTAGAATTCAAACACCCAAGCATCTGTCACACAACACCCCAGACTTAACAACTGTTGATAAGAAAGACAAAAAAGTCTGGATAGTGGATATTGCAATACCTGGAGACAGCAGAAGAGGAAGAACTGGAGAAAATCACAAAATATAAAGACCTACAAATAGAAGTCAAATGACTGTGGCAAAAGAAAACAAAGATAGTACCAATAATAATAGGCACCCTGAGTGCAATTCCAAAACATCTGGAGCACCACTTTAACACCGTCGGCACTGAGAAAATCACCATCAGTCAATTGCAAAAGGCTGCTTTACTTGGAACAGCTTACATCCTGCAACAATACCGTTAATATTATTAAACAACAACATCTGCCTATCCCAGGTCTTTGGGAAGGACTCAGAAGGTGGACAAAAATGCCAAATCCAGTCTAAATGTTTGGCTGACTGTGCGACCAACAATAATTTATATGCTGCTCAACACCCAGCAACTCTGGTCAGTTGGCCATAACTTATGGGCTGTAAGATGACCATAAACTAGGGGGACACAATACAAAATCAAAATGTAGCAGGAGAACTATAACCCAAAACAAAGCTTAGATCCATGTGCTCCCTCTCTTTCTCTCCTGAACAGTTAGAAGGAGACTTTCACTTATATTCTAGAGCAGGGTTTCTCAGCTAGGGTTCCATGGAACCCCAGGGTTCTGCGAGAGGTCACTAGGGTTTCCCTGGGAGATCATGATTTAATTTTTTTTTCAGATTTGGGCAACTTCACATTAAAGAGGTAAGTTTCATTCTTTATTTTTAGTTTAAGAACACCGTTAATGCATATAGACAGCCCTACACATGAAATGAATATAATTTTGTAACTTCTGACCTATATTTGAGCCTGAATGTGCAGGGGTTCCCCAAGGCCTGAAAAATATTTCAAGGGTTCCTCCAGGGTCAAAAGGTTGAGAAAGGCTGTTTCGATCAACTACAGCTTGTCATGGTATCTGGACACAGAGCAATCAATTAGTCTTACCTATCATATGACAGAAGCCAATATCAAAACAAAGTTGAAGCTAACATAACAATAACAAAGATTAGCACGTTTAGAAGACCCTGCACAGAAACAAACTTTCCCATCTTTGCCTTATGGCCACTCCAGATAAGGAGAGAGGACAAGGCACAAAGGACAGCTTTGTAAAACTAAGCTATTACATTCAAACAGAGTCAAAAGAGGTTGGGAAGGGACTTGAATGGAGGAATTAGCATTCCAGGAATTTATATTCCATTTTGCTCTCTCACATATTAAGTTGCTTATTGTCCTGACTAAGCAAGAACCACACCGAGACAAGGAAGAAGTCTCTAGTGCTTTATTATTGCTATAGTAGACAGAAAATCCTACCCAACTGAAGAAGCGTGGGAAAACCCAGACAGATAAACCCCCCAAAGTCAAGGCGGGTCTGTTCTGTGTCTCTTTGAGTGACAGCTCAAACTCTCTAAACTACGCATGCGTTTTTGCCCCTGGATAGTGGCCCCCTCCTGCTCACCATCAGTACTCATGACATCTATATAGTACAACTGCCCTGAGACTTTGGAAAGCTAAAAGAATGACTAGCTTCACATACTGCACATATGTGGCTGGTTTAGTCTGGGTTTAGCCACTGTTTGTGAACCATAGTTAGTAGCTTAACATGGTATATGAACCCAGTCAGATGAGACTCTGGTTTAAAAATAATAAAGGCTTGGTATAATATGTGAACCCAGTAAATCTTATAAGAAATCCATTTGTGTCAGTATAAAAAATTAATATTGCAGTGGTACTATAAAGTAAGACTCTGCACTATTTGGTTCATAAGTGTTTTGGAGCACAGTACCTGCTATTCACTAAAGTGAACTTATTTTTTTCAAGCTTCTATGGCAGCCTGAAAAAATAACTGTGGCTTTAAAAGTCACATTAACCTTAGTGAGTGGATTCCTTAAAGCAGAGACACTATTTTTTCAGGCTTACATACAGTAGATAACTGAAAAATGTAGGCTGCTTTAAAGAACACCAGAAGGACATCTTCTGAAGCCCTTCTATAAAGTATTGCCAATTCTGTTACAGCTAGATTTATTTGTATAGGATTATAAAGCATCATTAGTTCTAAAAAAATTGCACAGTTCATTTCTTCTCCCTTTCACAAATGACTTTGTGTACCTAATAAAGCAATGGAATAAAAATGGCATCATATAGGTAGAAAAGTGCTTAGTTAATGCAGCACAGTATAGCATTTCCTAAATGTTTTTCCCAGTTATGCAAGAAGTATAGCCACTACTTTGCTCACTTTGTAAGGAAATCTGTTCCTTCTTTTCAGTGCTCTTGGCCAATGAACAATCCTAGAAACAGCTGAAATACACACTGAGGAAGAAAGCTCTCAGTACAGTATGTGGAAGAAAAAAAAACACCTTCCCCTGGGAATAGTCATACCTCATAAAAGAACAAATAGGATACCTGGGTTTTTCATGTAACTGTGATTGTTGGAACAAAGTGGGAATTTTGTAATACTGTATTCCAAAATATCTTATCATAAAAAATCAGAATTTTTTCTATATTTAAAAGCTGCCTTGCCAGTGCATGAAGATAAAGTACAACACTGTTATAATAAGTGGTGCAGAATGCAGGGCAGAAGCTAAAGAACTATGAGTCCTGTCAGCTTCCTTAGATAACCCATTATTGTTATGACATAGGGGGGAGGGAGGAATATTGCATGACAACTTTGTTACTGTTATCCAGTCTCAACCTGTGTTGGGAGTCTTCTCAGGAAAATGTGCATGAGTGGTAGGGGAGAATAAATTTGTTAAGGAATGGAGACTTCTCTGGTCTAGGTATGTACAGTGTTAAGGAAGATTGCAAGTATTCATTTCTGATTCCTTCCGATGCAGCCTCTTAGATCAAGCTTTGGCGTAAAGGCAGTAAGGTATATGACAGCTCAGAAATTAATACTCTCTTTTGTATTATAAGGAACTCTTTTGTGAATATGGCAGGATTACCTGTGTACTGCCCAAAGAGCACAATCTAAGGATTGGCTGCAAGCTAGATTGTGATATTACAGGTAGTCCTTGGGCTACGGCAGCAATTGGGACTGGGATTGCCATCACTAAGCGATGCAGTCATAAAGCATGACATCACATGACCACATCACTTAGCGACAGCAATCCTGGCAGTCTCAGTTGCCATCGTAACTCCAGGACCACTTGGGTCGTTAAGTGGGAAGAGACTGGATCCCAGGCAAGGAGTGTGGGGGTGCTGCGGGGGTTGGGGGGTGCCACGGGCAGGCACTAGAGTGTGGGCAAGCCAGTGAAGGCTGCGCGTGGGTTGGGGGAGCCTGGGGGAGGCGGTGCATGGGCAGGGGAGCTGCTGCAGGTGGGTACACACTACAGAGGGTAGGCAGGCAGGCAGGGGGGTGCTACAGAGTACAAGATCCCTGACATCTCATACTTTGTAGCAGGCTCCTTGGGAGAAAAAGTGGTGGGAGCGACTTACTGGAGTGACTTTAACCTTCCCTGCTGGCTTCCCCATTCACTTTGTTTGTGGGAAGCCAGCAGGGAAGGTCACAAATGGCGATCACATGACCACAGCTAGCTGCAATGTCATAATCGCAAGCCGGGCACCTGACACCCAGATTGCAATCATGTGACTATGGGGGTGCTGCGATGGTCGGAACTTCAAGGACCGGTCATAAGTCCATTTTTTTCAGCACTGCCATAACTTTGAACCGTCACTGAACAAATGGATGTAAGCTGAGGACTACCTGTATATGTTTGAAGAAAGCTATAGGTATTTAATTATTAAATCTGTATCTTAATTTTTCTTCCAAAATGGCATTCAAGAGAACCAGCAATTCTTTGACCTGCCTTTAACTGACCAAGAGCACCTCTCTCATCTGGTATTTGTTTTCTGCCATCCAGTTCGTAACTGATATCAGACACTGTATTAAGAGTAACAATTCCTAGAATGATAGCCACAGATGATATTATCTAGATGGTACGTTTATACATTGAAAATAGAAATTTCGCAAGGTCAGAACTTGGTAGATCTATTGCTCAGGCTGCTCAGTCACCAGAGGTGCCATTATTGTATAACGCTATCAGACCTTATTAAATGTGCTCAGACACAATATCTGTCTTTCCAGAAACAAGCATGCAGTTCAGAGAGCATTTGTGCAGCATAAAATCCAAGTGAGATAAACTTGGTGTTTTGTTAGCTGATAGAAAAAAAGTGTTTGATTA
The DNA here is from genome assembly GCF_035149785.1 of Candoia aspera. Lineage (NCBI taxonomy): Eukaryota > Metazoa > Chordata > Lepidosauria > Squamata > Candoiidae > Candoia > Candoia aspera. The sequence continues at coordinate 191,117,578 of NC_086153.1, read as the reverse complement.
ACAATATCAAAGTAAAGTGAACTCCACCACCTAGCCAGTTACTGTATATCCATTTCTCCCCATCCCCACTACAAAATAAATTCCCTCAGACTCTGACTCTCTATAGAATATCATCAATATTTTCAAAATGAAGCAAAGAGATCTAGCTCAGTGCTGTAACCTCTGCTATACCTGTAGAAGGTTCCAAGTTTAACCCTGAAATTTCCAGGTAGGGGAAGGTCAATGTAAACAATACTAAGTTCGATGGACTAATGGCCTGGTTCTGTGTAAGTTTCTGGGATTCCTCTTTGAGAACACTGAACCCTTTCCTGACAAACCATCTGAAGGTAGAAAATTTATGAAAATACTTCGTTATTCTGGTTTGCATGCACAATGAGCCTGCTGCACCACATCTGTCCATTTTTTTCTTTTATGAGTTTTTGAGCAACGTATTGCACAGCAGAAACACAGTCATGTTCCGTGACAAAAATCCTATGTAGTGTTTTAGTAATTTATTGGACATATTTGGTAAGACCTAAACTGCAGCTTTGCTTTTTGCCACCTGAAAAAAATCTTGCTGACACTTTGTTAGTGACTGCTTCTTTTAATATATTTACTGCTCTCCCAGAGCTTGATGTAACATACCCAGCAGAGAACAGTGGCAAACTTTTCAGATTATCTAGTAACACAATTGTAAATTCAAGAACAGATAGAGACCAGAAATAATAAGGCCCCAGAAGATTATTAAGATTTTGTGGCTGACTCTCAAAGATGGAGTATGTAAGGTTTGTTTTATTAGTTATTAAACAGATTACTATTTAAAAGAATAACAGGGGTTCTGTGAGAATATAGTTTTCGGGCTAGAATTCAAGAAAATCCTGGATATGTGTTGATATATTCATCCAGTTCACTTCTGCTTGGCTCTTCCCATTTGTGTAGCGGGTGGGAACTAACCAAGATTTAGAAATTGGGCATGGTGCTTGAATCACAATCCCTGTCTTCTTGCACCACTCACAAGACAGAATGGCCAGTCAGGTCTTACCAGGCTAGAAGAAGTCACTGACTGGCATGGAGAAGAGAAGAAAATGGGAAAATCAGCCATTGGTCTTTCACTTGCCATGAGAGTTTCCAGTAGTCATACGAAGTCTCTTCCAGCAAAGATAACAGTGCATAACATTGTGGCACCATAACATACTACCACATTTACTATGCGTAAGCTTTTGTGAAGTCACAAGTCACAGTGGGAATTAACTACAGACAGTAACATTAGAGTGGTCTAAATTCTTCAGAATGCTCTCCCATACATTCAAAAGCATATCTTTTGAAGAATACATAGTGCCGTAGTGACCATTACTAAAGCAATGCTACTTTGTTGCCTCAGCAGGTAGCAGCACCTGGCTGAACTCTTCTGTGCTTGGAAGGAAAGCAGGGTGAGATCTGGTTAGTACTGGTTAGATGTAAGAACCACCAGGGAATACCAGGGCTGCAGGTTAGACCAGGAAGTAAAAAAACGTAACAGGTGACAACAGTGGCAAATCACTTCTGTACTGTTGCCAAGAAAATTGCATGGATATGTCAAGATTGGAAGAAGTCACCTTCATTGTTTTATTAATAATCACTATCTATAAATAATTCTTGCTGTCTCTCACCTCTATTCCTTCCCTTCTCAACTGCATCTTTGTCCTAAAAAAGTAGTCTTTGCCAGCTGTTAGATGAAATAGACTCTGATCCACATGTTACGCTATTAAAAAAAATGTGACAAAGGTGTCACAAATATCTTTACTGTGTTAGCTATATCAACCTATCACAGAACTTCTACTACAGTCACAGGAAATCTCATCTACAGTCATTAATCTATACATATGCAGGATCAATTCACAATGCAAGGTTGATGAAATAAATTCAACATAACCATCTTAGCCTTAGGCTAAATTATTTCCAAATATCTTGATAATTTCCAAATATATTTCTATGGTTATATTCGGAATCCCTCAGATGCTTACCGGAAACTATCTGTAAACAGTGAAATGAAAAAGCCAGACACTCTTGTAAAGAGCACAGGCACAGATATAAAAACTATCGGAGCAATTAGAGTTTGAAGATAAAAGCATGAGAAAACACTTCAGTTGTTACTAAATTCTTCATTACTATGGTATCAAACTGATCACATCAAAATTATAAATATGAGAAGTACTATCTCTACAACATTATGTAGAAAGACATTAGGTATAAATTATAACTACGCAAAATAACTCAGTGGAAAACAACCCCAAGTTAAGAACTACTATGAGATATTTATGTAATGAAATCTGCTTCCTCAAATGATAGCGTCAAGATTATTTTACTGTTACCAAGTGCTTTTTAATTACTAAGTTAGAAATGTGTGCAATTAAGCTTAATAATTAGTTTAAATAAATTAATATGCCAATATATAAAACTTGGCCAGATTAATATTTTATTTACAGGAACATGTTCTTGCTGCTAAAAACATACATAATCAAAAACAAATGGTAAACACACACACTCTCTCGGTATATATATACATAAATACACACACATACACACACTCACAGTGTGTTTTTACCATTTGTTTTTAGAGAGAGAGCGATGCTTTTTAATAAATTGTTTAATAAATTATACACAAATGTTTGCATCCTCACTTGCCATTTACTGTATCTATTATCATTCCTTCTGGAAGAAACAGAAAATTAATTAATTAATTAATTAATTAATTTTTAGAAAGCCAGCCTTTTGCTGCATGAACAACAACTTCTCCTTGACTTCCCAGCAAGGCAGAGAATGAACTAAGCCAGCTGAGGTGCTTCAATATTGCTTTGAGCGAATGGATGCCCACATGCCAGCATCAATTTTAGCTACAAGCCAGAGTGGAGCGAATAGATTGTATGAGAGAGATGACACAGTTTGTCTGAAAACTCTAGGGCTTCATACTGCAAATGCCAATCAACCACAAAACCTTGACAGCGACTGAAGAAGCAAGTACACACCCACAGGCAATGCCTGGAGTAGAAACAATGGGTGAGAAAGAAGGAAGAGTCTTATCTTGCTAATGGCCAACCCAAGTGAATCCGGAACGTTCAGCAAAAGAGAGGACGAGCGCTCCCTCCAGCCGCTTCCATCCCTTCAGGGCCGCCTCCCTTTCTATTTGTCTACCGGTGGAGGGAGGGAGGGGAGGTGAAAGCTCGTACTCACCAAACAAGGTGAGAGCCATCGTCTCGGCTCCGCTAGTCGCCGGATGGCGTCGGGGGCTACTGAGCCAGACCGGCGGCCGGACCGGAGCTCTGCGGCGCTCCCATCAGCGGCACGCGCCGAGGCGGGGTGACAGCAGCAGCAAAGCAACAAAAGAGCAGCAGCAGCAGCAGCAGCCGCCGCTGCCTTAAAAGTTATCGCCGCAATCGCCCGAGCCCCTTGCTGCTGACCAGGGGAGTGTGGGAAAAGCGGCTCGGATGCCGGGGATGGTTGCGGCGGGAGACGTTGCGCCAGGTCCCGGGAGGCCCGGAGGGGAAAACTTCAGGAGCCGCAGACAGCTGTTGCCTCGCCGAGCGGCGCGTCGCTCCCTTTCGGACGGCGCTGCTCCCACCCACTCCGGCTGCAGCCTTCAAGCTCTGGTAGCCATCTTGCTTCGCCACATGACCGGCTTCTCCTCCCTCCTGCCTTCGCGGCTTGCAGTTCCCTGAATGGGTTCCCATGGCAACGGGGATTCATGGGCCACCACCTTCCTCCATCTCTAACCTTCCATCACCCCACGGAGAGGCAGGCGCTGTCAGCTAAGAAAGACAGAAGCGTATGGACAGGGTCAAGGCCTCTCCATGGGACTGCAGTCTAGTGGTTTTGTTTTTATCATTGAAAGAATGCAAAGAGAGGGGAGGAGGTCTCTGCTTCTCGCTGCTCCTTGCACTACACTTCCTCCAGATATTGAAGGATAGAGTTCCAAGCTCTGGCTATAGGAAACTGCCTCCCCCTCCTTTCATTTTTATTTAGGGACTCTCAGGCAAAGCATCTTTTAGTTCTCCTTATGTTTAAAAGCACGTTTCCCATGGCTCACTCCTTCCATTAGTACAATTGGTGGCATAGATTAAAATACCTGCTTTACCTGTAACAAGAAGAATGCCTCGGAAGGGGGGGGATCCACTCTATTTAATTACCCCAAATGACAATGCAACATATATACCAAAAAAGAATTAACAAAACTTGGGAAGGTCCTAGGTGTAACTTGACATCTTAGCATCTGATAAGTTCAGTGGTTCTTAACTTGGACCCAATTACCCCTTTTTTCTGGTCTTGAATAATGTCATTTACCCCTGCAAAAAAAAACAGACTCTGTTGTTTTGGGCACATAATCAATCAATGCCCAAATTACCCCAGGTTTAAAGGCTGTGAAAAAGCCTTGTTTAAATGCCTACAGCCTATTTCCACATGACGTTACCAGATGTTTTGTCCTCATGTCCTCCATCTGGCAGACATAGCCCTAAAATCAAATACTGGCTGGCTTTTTGAGTATCTTGTTTATTATTATTATTATTACTATTACTATTACTACTATTATTTTGGACTGCTTTCACAACAGTAGTCATTCAAACTTTCATGTATTGTGACCTTGTAAATTGTCTGCTTCTTTCTTTCCCTCGTCTGTCTGTTGACAGACTCAATAGCCTAGATTTACATTATTTAATTTATTGACTGATACCAGCAATCAGCTTCAATCCAACCCCTTCAAATCTGCAATCATTGTACTCATCCTACATTTCTATGGTGAAATTTGGAAAGTGCATTGTTGTTGATTCTATATTATCGCTAGCTTATCTTCTTGAAAATAAAGGTTTGTTGGAAAAATATTGTGACTGAAAAACCAGTCTTTCTGATGCTGGAAAAAGTAATTTCATATACATGTAGCCCTGAGTACATTTGTGGGGGGGGGGCAGTTTTTCACTGTAATTTTCCTTGTGGATGCAAAGAAATTTAAACAGCGTGTCCTCCTTTTCCTCCCATTTGTCATCCTTTCCAATTGTCCATGTCTTCCTTTGCCTGTTCAGATATCTGGTAACCCCACATGTGCCATCAAACAGTCCATGTGTTTGCACAAAATATTTTTCTATGGTTAACTTATTTAACCCAATTTTCTGGGTTCACGTGAGATATTGAACCATAAACACATAACATGCTAGGATAATTAGTGGCTGGTGAAGACTCCATGGCTTCAGCATCAGGGGCATTTTTTCTCCCTTTTCACCCATTTTTTTTTCTTGTGTTCTCTTTAGTCTGAAATATTCTGTATTATTTCTATGGTCTTAAGTTAGCCTAATGAAAGTGTTTGTCTAATATGGATTTTGGAAGGAAAGTTCACATTAGTTATTTTAAGGATACATCTTTTTTTTTGTTTTGAATTTTTGAAAAAAAGATACACATGCACATTAGGAGCATACAATGATCCAGATTTGATTAAGAGAACATGGAGAAGTAAATACAGCACCTTTCTGGAACATTTTAAAGCAACTTGTTTTTCACTGGCAGCTGTAGAGGAAAATAACACAATCCTGGAGAAAGATGTGGCTGTGTTAAAGAACTGCAGACAGGTGCTATATTTGGGCTCCTACACAGTTCTTCTGAATTATTTCCAAAGAGCTACACAGCTCTACATGCTGTATGAACCTAAATTCCTTTATGAGATTAGAATGCTCTTGGCTCAAGCTGCTAATGGTAAATGTCAAGTCTATCTGCAGATTATCTCTGTGAGGCAGATAGGTCAATTAAAATGATCTGCTCCAGGTTAGCTACTGGCAACAGGAAGCAACGGAAGTCTTTGTTTATTTATTTATTTGATGTATATCCTGCCTTTATTTTGTATAACTCAAGGCAGTGTACATAATGCTCCTGCATCCTATCTTTCCCACAAGAGCAGTTTTGAAGGAGGTTGTAGTGCATCGCCTTCTTAATAGGCCCTTCTGAATTTATCTGTCTTTAACAACTATCACCCTGTCCCTGACCTTCTCTTTTAGAGAAAGTGGTTGACAGTGATCAGTACACCACTAGAGAATAAGTGGATTCTCTGGTCCCTTTAGAGTTTAGACCTGGACATGGGATAGAGACAATATTGATCATTCCTGTGGATGAATTTTGTTGGCACCTGGATCAGGATAGTCGTTGGTTTGTTTTTATTTTCTATCCCACCTTAATTATTTTTTATAAATAACTCAAGGCAGCGAACATACCTAATACTTCTTCGTCCTCATGTTTTCCCCACAACAACAACCCTGTGAGGTGAGTTGGGCTGAGAGAGAGTGACTGGCCCAAGGTCACCCAGCTGGCTTTCATGCTTAAGGTGGGACTAGAACTCACAGTCTCCTGGTTTCTAGCCCAGCACCTTAACCTCATATCCTCATACTCATATCCACATACTGTAAATGTCTTAGGCAGCCTTCAATACCATTCATCGTGGTGTCCTTTTGGGCATCCTACTGAGTTTGGGGACTGAAGGCATTGTTTTACAGTGGCTCTACTCCTGGGGAGTAGAGAGAAGGGGAGAGGAGAGATTGGCTGGCTCAGTTGCTGCTACTTTGGGGAGTGCTGCAGAGTTCAGTAGTTTCTCCCATCCTTTATAACATTTACATGAAGCTGCAGAGTGGGGGTGGGGGTATAGAATCATCAGTACACTGATGATACCCAATTGTACATCATTATCTCAGACTATACAGGCAATGCTGTCAATGTCTTGACCCAGAAGGCTGTTAGAGTTTGGATAGTAATGAAAGAAACTGAAGTTGAAACCAAGTAAGATGGAATTATTGTCCATTCATCAGGATGCTCTGACAGCTTGTTTCTTGATGGGGTGGCACAACTCATGAGATAGCAGGTCCATGCCTTCAGGTCTCTCCTTGGCTCACAGCTACTGCTGGATGGGCAAGTAGAAGCCATGGTCAGTGGGTCTTTGTTTACCAGCAGCTGGTGCACTAGTTGTGACCCTATCTGGAGTAGGAGGACCTCATACCCTCATCAACACTTATCCGGACTACTGCAATGTGTCTTATGTGGAACTGCCTCCGAAGACTACCAGAAAAGTACAGTTGGTCCAAAATACAACACACTAGGTGTTAGCTGATATATACCATCAAAAGCATGTTATACTAATGCTATAGGCTCTGAACTGTCACTGTTTAACATTTTGAATGCTATCTCTAAAGCCATATATGGCTTGGTACCAAGTATGTGCAGGATCATGGTCTCCATTTCACCCACCCAATTTGGAATTCCTAGGTGAAACTACTGTTAGTTTCCCCAGTTTTGCGAGATTGGGGGTAGAGGGGTGGGACAGTGTTTTTCTGTGACTATGCTTATGCTATGCAATAGCCTCCTCCTGGAAATCCAATTATCCCTGAAGTTGTTGGCTTTTCTTTTTTAGATATATATAATTTTTACTGAAGACATTTTTAACAAAGTAAAAAAACATGAAATAAAGATAATAAAGATAATAAAGAAAAGTAGTAAATAATGAAAAAGAAAGAGAGAGAGGAGAGAGAGAGAGAGAGAAAGGGAAAAGAAAGATTATAAAGAAGCGGCTTCCTATCTTCTTGACAGCAGTTATAAATGTATTTATATTTTACCCTCTCTCTCTAAGGTTACATCATAATTTCCTTCTTTCCATAAACTATTATTTCTAATCTTCAAACCCATAAATCACAAGTTTATTTTTCTATTTTTTCAGCAAAAAGTCCATAAGGGGTTTCCAGTCACTGATAAATGTAGCTGTTGATCTTTCTCTAATCAAACAAGTTAATTTTGCCATCTCTGCTAGTTCTGTCATCTTCACTAACCATTCCTCCATTGTGGGTATTTCAGAGTCTTTCCATTTTTCTGCATAATATAGTCTTGCAGCAGTAATCAAATATATAAATATAATCTTCCATAGCTCTTGTCTATTTGGCTGTCCATTAATCCCAGCAAGATTCAATTGAATGTTGATCTTTAAAATTCTTTGTATTATTATATGTAGTTGAACCCAGAAATTTCTGGCTTTTCTACCAGTCCACCAGACGTGATAAAATGACCCTTCATGTTGTCCACATTTCCAACATAAATTTGAAATACCTTTATACATTCTAAACAATTTTTCTTGAGTCATATACCAGTGGTACATCATTTTATAAAAACATTTTTTAGGTTATAACATAATGTAGATTTCAATCCTTTTAACCACATATTTTCCCTCTGTTTCATCAGTATATTGGGTCCAAAGTTCTTAGTCCGTTTTATCATACAGTCCTTCACTTGTTTTATTTCCGTTTCAAATTTCAGAGTTTACACATTATAGCAATTACACGTTCATCACGTGCACATAGTTTAACTTCAAATTCTGTCTTCTGCTGCTCAATTACAAAAAATTGTTGGCTTTTCATAAATGTTAAAAAACTAAGCTATTTCAAACAGTTTTTGGAGGGTGAAGGGATAACCCTCCTTTTAGGTTTATAGAGGAGTTTTCCTTCTTGTTTGTATCACATTTATTGTACCATGGATATTTTACTTTGGGATGTTTGCCTTGTAAACCACCAAGACAGTTTCTGTGGGCCCACTGGCATGGGCACTCCTGGAATAGAGGATGACAAACAATGACAACTTTTTTCCCAGGGAAATGTGTAGATGCCATGCAAGATGCCCCTTTAGCTAAATTGGGGCAAATTATTAAGGGTTCTCAGACCCAATGGGTTTTCTTTATGAAAGAACAGGTATCCATTTTTTCAGAGCATGCATACAGAAGGAGGGAAAGAAAAGACTGATGTCAGTGAGATATGAAGATGCTGAGAACTGTCAAATTAGAGAAGGGGGATGTACGTCTGACAGGGAAAGCAAGGAGAGGGAATGGTCACAGGGAAAATCAGTGATTCTTAAGTTAGTATCAGACCAAGGAATTGTTGAATCTGCGCTCTGCCGAAATGGAGGCAGGGGGGTAGAGAGAGAAAGAGAGAGAGAGAGAGGTGCTTTCAATCCCTGAAACGCCAGTCTGAACAAACAGGCTGATCTTGTTGCTTCACATTCCACTTTTGGAAAGTAGTTGCGTGTAAGGTTATACTACACTTGTATCTTTCAAACGATCTCCTAAGAGCAGGGAAAAGAAAAATAATGACAAATCAGTTGTGGGATGGGGATGGGTGGGCAGGGGTGAGGACTAGCCAGTGAATGTCTTGGAGAAGGTTTTTGCTCCAATTTACTTTTCCTCTCAAGCTGGCCCCAACTGTCCAATAAATCACGCTAAGCACTTTCTGCCTTCAGTGAATGTTATGTGAATACTTTCATTTGAGAAGGGATTTCACAATATTTAAAACTAAAGTAAACCAGATGCATGTGTGTAGAGGAAACCAGCATTTTTCAAGGCTTTCTGCAATTTCCTTATGTAGTACAGTGTTAGTCACTTAGCCCCACCAGATATTTATTATCCAGATACTGTTGGTTTTTCAACTACCAATGTGGATATATGTTTGCATTTGTGGTCAGTTCTTCAAAGCAGATAATGCTTGAGTGAACCTGAGGAGCTGTTTTCGCAAGATATGTTGAACCAGGAGAAACTCCATCTGCCTTATGCCTCCTCATTACTTTTGAAGACCATGTTGCAGTAAAAAATGGCAGACATTCCTACAAGCAGCTGCACAGTCTTAACACATTGGTAGATGTTCTAATCTCATATAAACAGACTCTCTTGCCAGAGGTCACTGCCTGATGGCACATCCCATTCTCTTCTGTTGATATCCATATTCCACTTTTTTAATGCTCTGTATTCATTTATTTCAGCAGTAACTTGTCCTTGGACAATTTAAAAAGCAATAGGATAGTGAGTTATCTTTGTTGAAAGATAGACTGAGTGGTACAGTATCATACAGTACTCCACCAGTATACTTAGTGCTTGTATACTTCAATATACAATGTCTAGCATAATACTTTAATACATGCTTTGACAGTAGAGATATTGCATCCACTTCCCATTTTAAAGTTAAACATTTGGATGACTGGGTGGGGAAAATGAATCCTCCCAGAGGCTCTGAGCTAGGATGGTCCGGCTGATCATCAGCAATGTGGTAGTATATCTGATTTTGTTTCCCCCACAGCATAACTGTCTTTTTGGTTTTTCAAAAAACCTGTTTTAACCCTTTCTAAGCCACCCAGAGTGTTAACAAGTGGACAGCTTTAGGAATGGATTGATTGATTGAATTAATTAATTAATTGATAAATCTTGACCAATGAGAACTCTAGCAATTTACACTAAACCTTTAAGCAGTTCTTAAAAACAAATAAACAAACACAGAAACAAAAATATAACTACTTTATCCAGGGTAGGATCTAAGAAAATGAGGAGAATTGCAGCATAAGCTGAGAGAGAAGAGCTTTGGTCACATAGACTTGGAGTATACACAGACCACTGTTTCTGGTTCAAGAGCCAAACCACAACTTCAGAAATGGCCTAATTCACCATTGGCTGAGTAAGAAATTGCCCAGTAGAATCTGGTGTCTGAAACTGGAGCAAAGCCTTTATGCATAGATAAAATCTGAGAAATCTGTGGGGGTGGGGAGGGGAGGTGTTATTAAGCTTTAATTTAAAAAAAACTGATTTTGTAAAAAAAGTGTGTAACTTGGTTGGAATTTGATGAAATTTTCAGCAGCAATATAATCTTCCGTGGGGAACATTCATGCCGAAGTTCATACATACAGGTTTAAAGGTTTTATAGCAAGAGGAATCTGGGACAACTGATTGGTGGGCAACTATCCAAGAATAACAACAACAACAACAAAACCCCAGCAAAAGTTATGTTAGAGCAAGCCAGGAAAGCAGCATTAATAATTATCAACAAATGGATAAGATTGAGAATGAAATTTATCAATAGTTTTGAACATTAATCTATAATAGATTAAGAAGAAAAAGTTCTTGGCACCACAAACCAAGAAACCTAACAGTCAATTCTTTGTGGAAACTGGCAAAGAATGAGCAAAGTCACCTGCATCAAATCATTTTAAAACAGAGTAACATACATCCCTGCAATAGTAGTATTAAAATATTCCTGCTTGCATGATAGTAAGTAGCACTCTAAAGTGCTATTCATTGTAATCCAACCCATTACTTCATCTTCTCTTTCCACTTTGGTTTATTGAGAAAGTTACTTTTGCAAAAGCTGTTTGTGTCCCAGAGTTTAGATGGGAGCTTTGTAAAGATCCAGACTGGGACTGAAACCAAACAGGATTGGTCCTGCTTAAGCCTGGGGTTCTAAACAACCTGTCCAAAATCCCCTGCTTTATCTCTAGATTCAGGGTTCATCCAAATCTACTGACCTTGAGAGAGAGAGAGAGAGAGAGAGAGAGAGAGAGAGAGAGAGAGAGAGAGAGAGAGAGAGAGAGACTGTAGATAGATAGATAGATAGATAGATAGATAGATAGATAGATAGATAGATAGATAGATAGATAGATAGATAGAGGTAGTCTTATCCCTTCTGTGAGAGCTCAAGTTGGCATACATGGAACTGTCCCCTAATTTATCCCTATGACAACAATCCTGTGAGTGCTTTTGCATGACTAGCCCAGTAAGCTCCAAGTACATGTTTTAATGCCCACACACAACTTTGCATCTAAGATGATGATGTGAGGTCTCCCACACCTCTCTCTCCTTGGATTTAAAGATGTCTTATAAAACCAAAAAAGCATTTCAGTTTGTGCAAAGCTTTTCCGTCAAGTCTATCCACTCTCCTTATCCACTGACCATCAGGAAATGCTTTGGGGTTTGAGCTTGGTCAATAAGCAGTGTCAGAGGAGGAGGAGGAGGAGGAGGAAGAGACTTCCTTCAGAAAAAAGATGATTTGCTGAAACAAGAAAAACAAAACAAGATCCCTCAAATACAAGAAGACAACAAAATATCTAAAGAGAGACATTAAGGAACACATTACAAGTAACCCTAATATTAACAATATATTAGTCAGATGGCACAAAGTAGGGCTTGAATTGTGGTGTCTGCATGAACATAATGCTATTTATGTGCAGCTGTTTACAGTTTCAAAATAAGAAAACAGTGACTATGGCAAGTACAGAATCTCCACAAGAGATAATTTTTAATGGATGTAAGCCACCTAGAGTTCTCTGGGAGATGAGTGCCTCTAAAGCCTATGGGGGGGGGGGGGACTGAGACAGATACAGGGGTGTCTGTGTTAAATAGCTCCATATCCCTCTCATCAGCACAAGGCCTAGCGTTAAGCACCAGTGAACTGTATTGTGCAAATCTCTCTGGGAACCTGGAGATAAGAGACAAGCATAGATTTTCTTTTTCAGCTTTCTCCTACTGGTGTTCTCTAGACATGCTGGGACAAACTCCCAGAATTCCTAAAATCATTATAGTGAGGAATTCTAGGAAATGTAGTTCCAACATACCATGGGAGTACAAGGTTCGGGAATGTCAGTGCTTGGTACTATGACTGTATGACACAGTGCATTAAGAAATGGTATCATTTGTTTTGGCTCTTTGTGTTGGGTAAACCTAGCCAGTGTGGTATGTAAGCATTGGTTCTAGGGCTTCATAATTGTTTATTCAACAAAACCATGGCTTAGTGCAATATGTGAACCCAATAATAATATATAAATAGAATTCTGAAATGTGTGATTTTAAGTACAGTATTGACTTAATAGATGTTAACTATTAAAACTCAAAGATTGAACTAAATCAGCATATCATTTATTGGAGGGGGGAGAGTTTCCATTCACAATCAGTATATTTTATATTTTGCTAATATATTAATTTGCATTTCAGAACAACCAGAACATTTGTAACTGGAAAAATGTATTTGTATATTTGAATATGGTTTGTGGAAGGGGATTTTTTTTTCCAAAACAATGTTTTAAATACATAAAATCTGCCAAATGAGAAATGTTGATTTATACATCCCCATTTATTTATTTAGAATATTTTTACTCAGATCTTTAGTAAAAACTAAAGGACAATTTAGAGTATCAAAGGCTGATCAAATTGTTTTGTCATATCAGCAAAAAAGCACACCAGTCATTAAACATAGATAAAACTTTATTTTCTATCTTTTCATGTTGATCCCTAAAATATGCTAAAAGCATGCCTACAATAGCTCTGGAAAGAACTGTGTAGATTGCCAATTGGTTCACCCTTATATAACTAATGAATCTGTCTATCTTTTAAGTATAAAAAGGGGACTTAAAATAAAAAAATAAAGTGCATGCATACAAGAGAAGGGATATAGAGGAAGAGATCATCACTAATTTTAGATTCAATATACAGACAACTAGGGCTACCACATCTGGGTCAGAAACATCCAGACGATCAATACTTGATAGAAAAGAGTTACGTTTTCTGACTCTTTTCTGCCACCTAATGACAATCGGGATATTTGCAGGCTAGATCCTATGGTCTTCACGCAAGGACCAGTTGAGGGGAAAGTCTGAGGGAAACAGCATAAGGTGCAGGAAAAAAGTCCCACTCTCAGTTCCAGTTTCCCTCTCCCATCTAATTTGTACACAGTATGAAAAATATTGAGAAATTAGGATTTGCTGACCTTTGTGGTGATGTGTTTTGTTTACCATTTACATATTAATAATGTATTACAGTAAGTTTTTTTTTTTCTGAATTCTCTGAGAGGTATCTGCAGGGTATGATCCAAATGCACATTAAAAATGTGTGGCGCTTCAGTCATAATGTCATGGTGGCCATGACTTTTTGGACCATACCTGTGGACACCCATGGGTACAGCCAACTCCAGGGGGTTTGAGGATGGCATTATTTTGGTGCAGAATCACAAAGACTTAGATGAAGTACACTGTCCAGAATGAAAATCACTTGGTGATTTTGGGCCCAAGTTACTAATAGTCCAATCTCACAGAGTTATCACTGTAGGGCAAAATGGTGAAAGTGTTATGTAAGCCACCCTGAATTCCTTGAGAATCTAAACAGATAAGTACATTTTGGTACTAATGGTTCATAAAAGAGACTGTACTAAACACAGAAAGTTTGAAGTCTTGTTCTCACTCTGGAGTATGGTGGGGTAGAAATGTGGTTAATAAATAAATAATAAACAAATTGTATATACAAATTGTGCCACCCTTATTCCTAAATCTAACTGAATGCTGTTCAAAACCAAAGTTTGATGTCTTCTCTTCAGGGTGACAGCAAGTATTGTTTTCAAGAGGGCAGAAAAGATTTTATTTAGGGGAAGGGTATAAATACAATTTTTCATCTGCAGAATAGTAAGGAAGCAGTGAGATTCACTTTCCTTCAACAGCAGCTTCCTTTTTTCAGAGTAATAGCCAATATAAAATGATATATTGTTTTGGTGGTATCAGTGTCTCACATACTGAGGCAGAGATAGTAGATTAAATTACCAACTTACATCTCATGGGTTTATTCAATAGCAAGATGAAATCTACTCAGATCTGATCTAAGATCCTGTTGCTGGATCAGAGGGATCCACTAAGGTTAGCTTGTCCAGGGCCCTTCGGAATGGAAGCAGCTTGTTCAAAGGGCTTCAGGATTTACAGCCAGATTGCTCAGAGGTAAAGCAAAAATTTCTTACTCTGTCTTTAAATGTTTATGATGAAATAGCTTTATTTAAGAAATCCCTAATCATGGAAAATACCTAGATATTTCAAGCAAAGAATCATTTTGGTGGAATATTTTTACTTGCCACTAGATGGTGCTTTGTTTCAGAACATGGAAAAGCAGGACTATCCAGTTTTCAAAAGACGAAAACCCTTTAAAGAAGAATGGTGCTTTGGATTTATCATGAAGGTTACTTTCTGCAGTGGTCATGAGGCATTCCACAATGGGATATCTTCCTTCCCCTCACTCCAAAGGCAGGCATTCCCAACCTCCTTTTCTACTTTTAAATACCTAGATGGGCTGGATGTCCTTCCTCTGCTGCTAAAAAAAAAAATCTTCATGTTACCCTTTTCCTATAGTGGAGTTAGGGCATTCCATAGTGGGACATGGATGTGCCCAGGGCTGGGACTTACATTTGGAAAATTCCTAGTCCTTTCTAGGAACATGTTTCTGCCACACCTCCTGCTGAAGGAAGCTTTGGCCAAATTACAAGAATTAATTTTGTAGGGTTTAATAAAGAGGACATAGAGGACCACATGGCAGCCTTACATATGTCTCCAGGATGGTATTACTGTAGAAGATGGCTGATGTGACCATACTTTTAGCTGAAGCGGCCATAATTCCCTATGGGCCTGGTTTGTTCCATCTCATAGACATTACTGATGTAGGCCTTTATCTACTTAAATATCATCACGGTGAGGTTTTGGGACTCAGGGGGGACCGTTGAAAGGAAGTCTGTAAGTGACTTGTTCTTTTCAGGTAGATCTTAAAAGAACATCTGGCATCTAGTTGTACCAGCCCTTCTCTATTTTAAATCTTGAGGATGGCACAGAAAAAGGAAGGATTTCTTTTGGGCTGCAGTGGAAGAACAAATTAACCTTGGGCTTAAAGGTTGGTTTTAGACATCACATGATAGTGTTTGGCGGGATGGTGCAGAACTGGCTGGTAGCTCACCTATTTCCAAGCTTGCTTGGCAGAAGTTTTGGCTACTAATGTAGGAACACTACTTCCTATGTCCAATATTGCATATAGCCACTCCTTGTTTAGTGGCTACCTCATTTAGTCACTGTTCAGAAGTATGATGGTTTTTTAAAAAAAATAAATCATTTTCCAACCAATGTGTGCACTTATGACCAAATTTTGTGTGCCTGACAACAACACATACTGGAGTGAGAGTAAAGCTGGTGTAGCTATGCAAGAGAATGTTAAACAAGATGGCAGCAACCAGTGACCTTCACAGCATCTCTCTCTCTGTCACATGTTTGCTTAGGGACCATTTCGCTTCCAATTTAAGGAACAGATTGTGGTTGCAGAACAAGGAGAGGGTGTAGTTGCTTTGTGCAACCGGGAATGATGAAGAACATGGAATTACAAGCCCAAGGATCTCTTACCTGGTGGAACGTATCTGGTTGCCTGTACGCTCAGATGATTTTGTCTTAAGGACCAGATAATGCTTGGTCACCCTGTTTAATCTCAGGGATAGGGAAAGTAATCTCAGGAGACCCCAGTGAATTCTGTGATGTGAGATTGTTGTGGGAAAAACCAGTCTGCTATAACATGAACCAAAGCAATGGAGATTTGAAACGAAGTTTATTAAAATGCCTAAAAGAGTGTTCACTGGGTTCCTAGCCAACCTGACTGAGACCCCTGATAGTAGCTTGGCAAAGCATTATAAAGGAGATAAAAAGTTGTATCAACAATCATGAACAATTAATTACATTAGCATAGGCAGGGAACCCCCCCCCCCACTGTATATCAGCAATAAGATGATCACCTGAATCCAGACCTTGCGCCATAGTCTTGCTTTCACCCCTGATCTACATTCCTTCACTATTGTAAGTATTATAAGATAACTGCTTTGCCTGACCTTTTTACACCTTGTTATCTGGCTTCTGCTCCCTTCCTCAGGGTCACTTTAAACCAAGTTACAGTATCGAAGGGCATCCTGAATCCCAACAACTGTTTTAGTTCTGTGCAATTTTCTACTGACCCAGGAAACATGATTTAAACATGAAGATACTAAACTAAGAAAACCTACTTTTAAAGAACTTTAACTTTTAACCTCCACACTGTCTTTGGAAACACACATCTGATGTTATCTGGATTCACAGGTGGGTAAATTTTCTCAGCCTCCTAATATCAGGAATCAGAGCCTACTTAACTAGAGTGTTTGTGTTTTAGAATTTTCAAAGCTATTTGTTTCCTCTGTTTAAACCTGAATGAAAACCTGAAGGATGTCCTGTCCTATTAGGAATACTGGGATAATAGCTGCTCCCATCACTTGTGGCCAACTCTAAAGGGGACTATGAAGCTGGATGTAAGCTCCAACTTCAAAGCTGTGCATTGAGGGTTGTTTCCTTCAGCAGCATCCTTCCCCCTCCCCCTTGTAAGCTCTCCATATTTGAGCCTGACGCAAAGCATGTTGTGTAGATGCTGTCTTTTGCATGGTAATGTGTGTGGCATAATAAAACGTCCGACCTGTGATTATCCATTTACCAAGCATCCCAACTGTACATTTTTTCCTTCTTTTCTAAATCTAAATCCGTACCAACTAATTTAGGATGACAGTTGATGAAATGGTCTAATCATAAAAGCTTAGGCTATAATCTTTAAAGGGATTACTTCAATAAATAAAATGTACAGGCAGCCCTGGGTTCCATGGGCTAAAATTAGGCATCACTTTGTTATAAAATCCTTTGCAGACATGCCCAAGCAACTTTCAGCTGAGCACAAGAACCTTGCTGAGACAAAGTACTTAAGACTGAAAATGAATTTAGTCCTCTTTTACTCCTATTAAACTGGCTTTTGTCCAAATCCTTCAGCTGTAGGTTTGGCTGGCTGTATTGATCTCTTGCTCTAAATGAGAGCTATTTAGGAAGACTTTGATGAGTAAATTCACAAGCTCTCACACACAATCCCACTGTATTTTCTTGAAAAGGTACACTCTCAGAGGACAGGTTATATTGCATGAAATACAGTGTCAAATACCTTGGAACACTGCTTTATGGTTTGTAACCTTTCTAGGAGGGAAAAAGATTTATGACTTTAATAGGTAGAAACCATTTCTTACCATTTTATCTGACGCTCTACCAGTAGCTAAGAAAGTGGTGGGGATTATCATGGAAGGGAAAACTCCTCCCTTATGCCATTCAAAAGAGATACCGGTGTGTAGAGCACCAAGATCATAGCCACAGAAAGTTAGGTTCATCTCTGCTTAATAACATTAATACAGTGAGTCTAAGACTCTGCTGTTTTATGCCCTCCCAGGGTGATTTCCCTTCTTATTTATTTAGGCAGTGACACTATATCAACGCTGCCCTAATTTGCTGCAATATTAGTATCAGTCTCATACTAGACTCCCAGTGAAACAGGTCTCCTATACAACATCAGTATTAACACAGTATTGTTGATATTGTGAAGGGCCCTTGGGAGACTTACCTATATTGCATGTTATGCCAAGGAGCTTGGGGAGATTTGTGGAACGCGTCACATAGTTTAGTCTTGATCTCATATTTAGGGCTTTCCTCCACAGCTGCATCAACACACATTCCTTCAGTCCTTGGAGGCAACTAGATTCTATGGTCAAATACGGACGATTCCACCAAATGCCTTGAGAGAGCATGTGTTTGTGGAGCATCCAAAGTAGGAGACATTGCACATGTCCTATTTAACTGCCAACTATATGCCCCAGCAAGGGCTCAGTACCTTCAGACATTAATTGACAGAACCACATACTGGGACCATAACAAAAGACTTTGTTGCTTCCTCCAGGGCACAAATACATAGGTGGTCAATAGAACTGTTAAATTTATAGTTAGGGCTGTCCAACTGAGAACACAATTTATAGAACACATTGGGGTGGCATGTAAAGGTGATGAATTCATCTAAACTCACATTGCTTCTGTATTTTATTACTCGTTTTATTATATCTTGCATTTTTATCTTACAATTTTATCTCTATTTTACCCTACAGTATTTATCATATTTTATCTTACCATAGTATATTTTATCTTATTTTACTGCATTTTATCTGTTTTATGGTATTACATTTTATATTTTATATCTTATAGTGGCTGATGCCCAACTTTTGATATGGTCAATTGACTAATCAATAAAGTTATTCACTTCAGTCCTTGAGCTGGCAGAAAAACACACCAGCATAAATGGTGCTGCCCCATCCGCTGATCCCTATTTGGCCTCAGGAATGAGACTGGTGAATGGTGTTGTCCAGTTTTAATTTCTTACATTGATTTACATAGCCACCTATCTCCCACCTGTGACTCTGGGCGGCAAACATAGGATTAAAATAACAGGGTGGATAAGGAAAGAAATAGGTAGAATCTCCTTTGTTTCTTCTCCCACCAAGCATCATGTGCCCTGACATGTGGTGAGGTAGAATTTGACAATTGTTAGGTGGGTGCCTGGGATGGGACATTTGGTTTTTTTCTCAAGTGGAAAGTACATGGGTGGGAATGCTTTGAACTTATGACTGTGAGGCTTTCTTAAGTCTAGTGTTTTTTGGAAAGGGTTCTAAACTGATGTCCAGAAATAATCCGGCTGACAAGTGCAGGCATGGAGGAAGGGTGTGGGAGGGAGTTAATCTCTCTCTTTCTGTCTCTTGCTCTAATAGAATGCAGTTCTGTATTTTAAGCACAAGCCTATCAGTCTTTCAAAAAAAGCACTCAGCTGGCATTTCAGAATAGGTCTACAGTCTTTCAGAACAGTGTGAAACCTGTATATATAAGGAGCCTCCATGTCTCTCCTCCAGCAAAAATAGAAATGGCTATAGAGCAGTGTTTCTCAACCTTGACAACTTTAAGACGTGTGGACTTCAACTCCCAGAATTCCCCAGCTGGCATGTGCTGGCTGGGGACTTCTGGGAGTTGAAGCCCACACGTCTTAAAGTTGCCAAGGTTGAGAAACACTGCTATAGAGGTATGTGACCAGAGGGGAGAGAGGATGGTTGCAGCAGCTTAAAGTGGCCAAAAGGAGCTGGGCAGCTCCTAGCCTGTCCGATGGCAAAAGTTTTGTTGGGAGTAGAGAAAATCACAACTTAACAACTAAGATGACTTTAAGCTCCTTCCACTGTGGAGTGAAGAGCAATGTCATGGGAACGTATTTTTAAAAAATGGTTAGTGGGTCATGTTTGTGCTGCAATTAGAGAGGCGCAGGGATCTTGGTGGAGTTCAACTGCTGATTTTTGCTCTTTGGTTTCCTCCTCTGCCTGGAATTTTTAGTGTAGCCTTAATTCAACTTGGCATTCTCCAATTGTGTCAGACTTCAATTTTCATAATTTGGCTGGGATTTCCAACAGTTGATTTGTATAGAAGGCGACAAATTAGAGAAAGCAGCTGTAGTAGGTAGCTCAAGAGAAGATGAGACCAAGCCATTTTTTAAAAAAATATATGTGTGTCAGAAGCATCACAATTAAAATAAGGCATACTGTAAAACATAGAATTTAAAATATAAGATATAAATGTAAAATATATAAAAGTTAAACAGATCTTGCCCAGAAACTAGCAACGTTAATTGTGTTCGTCACACTGTCATGAGGTCCTCAAATGTGCATTGATCAGGGCACAGAGGACAAGTGTAAATATGTGTTGTTGTCTGCATGTCTCCACATTCACAAAGGGCAGAGGCCACCAGATAGCCCCATTTGTTCAGAGTATCTCTGGATCTTGTTATGCCAGTGCGCAGTCTGTCCTGTGATGTCTGTACTTCCCAACTTTCACCAAAACCAGGTGCCAGCTCCTCTGCTGGTTCCATCCAGTGTTGGTTCTTTGTAGCTTTCCACAGGTCCACTCTACTTTCAAATTCATCAAAATCTTCCCTTGACCTAAGGAAACATTTCCTGGATTTTAATCTCTGAGGAGCAGGTTGTAGGCCATAAAGAGGGTGTTGTTTGAGTATTGATGATTTAAGCCTCTCTCTATATGCTGCTGCTTCTCTATGGATAGCAGGTGGAGCAATGCCGGCTTGGTGGTAGATCTTATCTAGAGAGGTAGGTTTCAGACATCTGGTAATACTTCTGCTGGTTTCATTCAAAGCAACATCTACTTTCCCAGCATGTGCTGATTTATACCGAACTGGGCAGAGTATTCACCTGCCGAGAAGCAAAGGGCTAATGCTGTTGTTTTAAGGACCCTTGGTTTGGCACCCGAAGTAGAGCTCATTAGTTTCCTGAGAATGTTGTTTCTTCCACTGACCTTCAATTTAGTATTGATACAGTGCTGTTTGTACGTTAGGGCCCTGTCTAAAGTAACCCCGAAGTATTTAGGGTTGTGGCAGTGCTCCAATAACACTCCTTTCCATGTAATTTGCAGCTTCTTAGCAGCCTGCTTATTGCAAAGATGGAAGGCACATACCTGAGTTTTTGCTGGGTTTGGCCTTAACTGGTTATGATGACAGTTATCGATCCAGCTCTTCCAGGGCTTCAGTTAGGCCTTGTTCTACCTCTTCAAATGTTTTTCCCTGTATAGCCATTGCTTGATCATCAGCGTATATATAGTTGTTAGTGCCTGCAGGAAGAGGCTGATTATTGGAGTAAATATTGAAAAGGGTTGGGGCCAATACACTACCCTGTGGTAAGCCATTCCTCTGATTCCTCCACCTACTTCGTCTTCCCTGGAACTCCACAAAAAACGTATGGTTCTGAAGCAGGTTCCTGATGAAGTTTATAAGTTTAAAATCTTTAATCATATCAAATACTTTCGGCTTCCAGACCAAGCCATTCCATTTCAGGAAAGCTGTGTAGAAAATAGTCACAACTTCTTGTTGTTACTGCACTTCACTGAGAAGTGACTAATTCATCCAAGATGTTCTCCTGAGCTCAATGAAGTATTCATACTTAGTTTGATACATGGGTGAGAAAGAAATTGGCCTGCCAAGTAAATTCATAGCCAAGGAACATTCAACATTCATAGTCTAACATTCAACAACAATACATATTCCTTCAATTAGCTGTATTATCTATCTTTTACCCCAAAAATGGTGCGTCATCATGGTATTGTAATTTTTGGGAATTAAATGGAATTAACAGCCATCAAGAAATAGAACAGAATCTTCATTATTAAATGAAGCAAAAAGCCAATCATTTTAGAGAAGTGGCAGCAGCACTAATCTTCAAACAAGGTTCTTCTCTATCTTGTGAACATATAAGCACAGTAGTTCAAGAGCTTACATAATAGCTGGCATATTCACAGGGAAAAGAAAATCCTTGTTCCCAGCCTACTAATATTATCTATATAAGAAAAAAAGAGAAATATAAAATGACATAGACACAAGGCATCCAGAAGGCCAAATACAAGCTGAGGCTATGAAAGACAGAAGGATCATCAAAGCAGAGGACATTTATTTGTCTGTTTTATTACTGTGTCATGAAACAGGAGGAAAGTTAAGCAACACATATGTTTACAAGTCCATTATTACTTTCTAATAAATTCTCTGAGGGAGAATAAGGACAGGTCTGAAGGACTTAAAAAAAACAAAACAAGTGTGGCAATAACAGAAGGTTCAAAATAAATATAGAGCCAAATTAATTTACTTTCCCAGAATGTGATGGAAAGATTCCCACATCAGATCCCCACATTAAAAAATACCATCTTTCTTGCATTTCACAGCAGTCAGACCATGGTCTTTCTTCTGAATAGTTGAACACCCTCGGCTCCAAAGAAGGGTTGCAGCTGTGGTTTATCATCTTTCAAGTTAGTCTTTAGTATGATGCTGGATTAATCACTTATTTGCACTGATGTTGAAAACAGAACTCAGTCAGTAAGCTAAACTAGGATCCAGAGTTGTGATACTTTTGCATTCTAAAGTCATTGCCCTAAATCAGGATTCAGGGATTGATTTCTTTCAAGATGAGCAATGGTTCTGTCTCATAAGAGCAAAGTTTTTGCATGGTGCACATCTATTTGTGATGGCAATAAATGAAGACTGAACCTCAGGGTAGGGTTGGGCCATTCCAAATGATAAACTACTTTGACTGGAAAGAATTATTACTCAAATCCAGTAATATATCATAAGATGATAGCCCAATGTTTTTCAAGTGGTACAAGTATTCACCTTTTTTATTTTAATTGACTGAAACTCATACTTTCATGTAAATGAGAAACTAGAGCTGAACATTAGTATTTAATTTTATCATCAAGTGTTTCTTCTCGAAGCCATTTAAACATATTTATTATTATTGGAAACATTGTTCATTTTTATGCTGGTATTGTTGCTAACAAAATTTGCAAGACTACATTCTTTGACTTCCTTCAAATCTTGTGTTTCATCATCATTGGTTTTTACCAATTTTGTGTAAAGCCTCAAATTGATATTAGGTGATGTACAAAAACAATATTACATTTCACTGATTTAGATACAGTAACTAGAATTAAATAATACAATTTGTTCTTAGGCTTATTTTAAACATACTGCAATCACAATTCATATTATTGAGTAGAAACCAAAGCAATCATCTGACTTTCTCAGGGGAAAGTTGAAGACTAACAAACCATGGAAAATATTTAAGTTTTCAGAGTCATTTCACTAACATTTTCTCAAGAGACTACCATCACATCTACTGTTAAATGAGAAATGTAACAACTTCTTTCCCATATTAACACACAAGACTGCTTATCTATAATGGGAAACTATGTGGCTCCTCTCATTGAGCTAAATTGTCCAATATTCCAAATGCATACTTTAAGATCATCCCTTCTTAAACCTGAAAGCACCTTTTATATCTAATTTATGTAATGCTTCTTAAATAGGAAGTCTGATACAGTGAACACTTTATTCATTCATTCTACAGGCATTTTCGTTGTCACTCTAAAATTAGTAAATTTTAAAAAGCTGTGTGCCAGATGATTAACAATAAAGGGGAAGAAATGGATAGTTCTTTCTGCAATTGACAAAGGGTTTTTACTTGGACAAAATCCAGTTGTTGGAAGAGGTGCTTAAGTTGAAGGTTTAATAGCAGAACAGAGCAGAGCAGGAGTGGACTGGAGCAGCATGTACTGCAAACCCTAGCAAATAAACCAACACTTCATTGGCACGGTGCAGCAGAAAAACCTCACGCTATCAAAATTTGTTCAGTGGAGAATTAACGATTTGTTCTGATTGCAAGTTTTAATTATTAATAAAATAAAATCCTTTGAAACTCTTATTTCACAATGGTCCAGCTTACCTGGCTTCAGTTATCTTGAAATATGTAGCACAGTATTAAAAGAATTGCAGAAATAAGTGGAAATAATGAAATTTGATTGAACTTGAAAATCTTAAAAGTAGGCAACTCAGAAGAATTGTATTTATAGACTGCTAGTGAAGTATGATTCAGAATCTGAACAGGTAAAAGACTGTATGATTAAATAGATTCAATAACAGGGATGCTACAGTGGGAATTATTTCAATGGAAGAAAACATTAAAATTACTTTGAACATTATTCTTAGAGAAAATTGGTATAAAATATTTTATCATTGGTATATTAACCCAGGTTTGATTTCTAAAACTGATAATTCATTTTCAATTTGCAGCTTGGATCATTCTTTCATATTTGGTGGCAATACTATAAAGCTCAACCATTCTGGACAATGATTCACACTAGTGTGAAACAAAACCTATTGTATTTTTTTATTAAACTTTACCAGGCCATATATCCCCTCAAAGTATACTGAATTAGCTTTGTATATAACTGCTGCAAGGATATTATATGCTTCTTAGTGGAACAGTTATCTGATCCCTTCAAGGGAAAAATGGATAACCAAGTTGAAGGTATGTGCTTTGGTATCTAACATAACTTTGTTAATGACAGAGATTTCAACTCAAAGTGGAAACCATTTTTAGACTGTAATATCCTTTTATTCTTTTGTCATCTTTTTTGCACAGTACTTGTTTATATATTTTCTTCAAAATATCCAATTAAAAAAAAAAGAAGTAGAAAAACTTCACACTATAAAGCGATGGGGAAAATACTTGCTGCATAAACTCAATTGCCTTTTGGTATTCTACATTCCAAGGGCAATGGTCTTTTACATTAATCCCAGTCTATTACATCATGCACAATACATACTTCAGTGGGAGAAAGATGTAAAATTGTGAGAATTTTACAGAACTATTTCCTACAGATACCTTGATAACATACCTGAAGTGTTCAAATAATGAACCAGCCAATACAAGTCTTATCTTGGGAATTTTATGTTAATGTCCTATCTTAGAGTGAAGAACCACGCTGAGACAGTAGCTTGAGTCTCTAGTGTTTATTGTCTTACTCTACTAGACAGAAAATCCTGCCAAAGGCCATGGGAAACATTCACAGATAAACCCAGAACTCAAGGCGGGTCTGCTCTGAGTTTCTTCGAAGGAAAGTTCAAAGCCTCTAAACTACACATGCGTTTCCCCCCCTGGATAGGGGCCCCCTCCTGCTCACCTCAGTACTCATGACAGTATGGTTAGTTTTTGGGGCAGACCTTATCATCAGCCTTAATTTACAGAGTTAAAAGTGTGGTATCTTGAAATTCCATGCACACAGAATGATACATGTTTTCAGTTAAATTTCAATTTTTGTTAAAATCTGAATAAATGCAAATTTGTTCAGTGTTTTTTTAAAGTCATGAATAACACTAGAATCCTTTCTATGCTTAAAGACTATTTATTATTTGAAAGAGCTGAAATGTATATCAATGATAGATGTTATGCTACTCCTTGCATTTCAAGATCTTTAATTTCTATTTACAAAAAGAAAATTAATCTTTTTGTATCCATGTATCTCTCTTCCTACTTAGCACAACATATTGGGGCAGGGGGTATAATGTGCAAATGTTTATAACACTATAATTCTTTTAGTCTGAATAGTACTACTGCTATTTAAAATTGCTATAGTTACTTCCATAAAGCTTTCTCCAGGTTCTGAATAATGGGAAATGCTGCAGCTCTAGCAGTTTTGAGTACCAATATCCTAATAGCACAATCTCATAGACACATCCTCTCAGAAGCTGAATGATACAGCTGTACAGAATTGCAGCCTCAATACGTTAACAGCAGGATGGGTTCAGTCAAAATTATGCATGAAATGAATCCTATTCCATGGTACTATGCCACGTTGTAGAGAAACAGTAGGAATCAGCAAGGACATCACATCATAATTGCAAGGCAGTAGATACAATTTAAAGATAAATTTTATTCTCTTGATGATTTACTCATGCAAACTGCACAGTGAGGAAAGCAGTACAGTTTGTGAAACATTTCAAATTCAAGGAACGCAAATGCAAAGTACAGAAGTAGTGACATACATTTTAAAACGGAATCTATGGTTGTACAACTGTTTTGTTGAACACAGAATAGGATTTTCACTAACCCCTCCATTAAAATCATTTTACATATCTCCTCACACGTACTTAGATTTACAACAGCAACACTTTTGTTACTAAAAACACCGTGTTACATTAAATAAGGTTTTAAAATAGGATTGGCTTATATTGCTCCAGGCATTGTTACTGAGTCACCATTTAATTCAGTGAGCTGCTTCAGAACAGAAATGGAGATAGTAGAGTACAGCATAGCCCATCATATTTAGCAGAGCAAACACAACCAAATTATTCTTACCTAGTTCATGGAATTCACAATGAGAGAGTATCACTCCAACTCAGATAGGGAAATGAGTCCAGAACCCTTGCTTTTACATTGTGCCTAAACTGGAGGGAGCACAAGGCAGGTGCATACATCAGGCGTTGACAAGAACATGAATGCCACCTATCAACGATGCATTACTTTCAACTGGGTGCACATCTCCACCTCAGCATGACTAGAATTAGATCAAGGCAATTTTCTGTGGACGTTTCTTTCAGAATTCATGTTTGGTGATGGAGATTCTCTTGTTTTTGTTCTGGGTTTTAAATTCTGTAAGCTTGCTCTCAGTATTGCAGTTCTTAAAAAAAAACCTGATAAAGCAAAGATATTTAGAGTACTTCTTTGCAAACTACGCAAAAACCTGTCCCTTACAGTTTCAATACACAAAATATTTAAATTCTTATTTTCAGACTTAAAGCACTGAAATGATATATACATAATTTAATGACTGCATCCAGTTTCTGTTCAAGTTTGGTTGTACACCATAAAATTGTTTTCTGTCATTGCCACCAGTTACAATTCAGTGACTTCACAGCTTGATGGCACCCCAGGTTAAAACAAAGCATAGAAGAAACAAGTTACACAACCCACAATAAATGCAATAAATGTTTGTTATATACATAATGGATTTCTCCTGTTCTTTTACTGCCAGATATTGCATTGTGTAATTTACTTCACTGTTCTACAAAGTTTTACTGATGTGAAAGCACAGACCTTTTGAGATTTTACGATTTAATAAAATAGTATACTGCTGTTGTTTTTAATGTAAGTTCAGAATTAAAATAATGGCACATAAAAAAACCTCAGCATCCTACAGATGATTGGATAATGAGATGAACTGTACCTACAATCATCTCATCAGGAACTACATCATGGAATGTTAGTTATCCAAGTTCACACAGTAAATTACAATTCAAAATTGCAAACACCTATTCAAGCCAGCATCACATTGAAGGCATCTTTAAACATTCAAGCACAGATTGCCGGCATAAAGTACTGAATCATTCTCTTTTTCTCTCGTGTACCTACATGCACACACACACATATGCACACCTGCATACACACACATACACACTGTAATTGTTTCCACGGTATGGTAGATCATTAACTCCCCGGCACTCAGGCATCAAAATTTTTCTACTAAAAACATGACAGTGCTTACACAAGAATAAAGTCAAGTTACCTTGCAAATACAAGACATTAACCAAAAAGGAAGGAAACCTTGAGTTGCTTGATGAGGGAATTTTAAGCTTTTCTGGCACCATACCATGTCAGAGCACACATAAGCTTCTTACTTTAAGAGTCAAGAAACTACAAAATATCAAGTTATGTTTGCTTTGATAAATGGTTCCATTTTTCAACCCTGTTGAATATCTGTTCATTATCTTTTTTATTTTTGTAAATGAACAGCTGTAGAATTTATTTTCATGACAGAAATGAAAGTCCTGATTTTAAAATGGAAGTGTTAGCTAAGCTGATATCATTTAAAAAGAAAATCTAGCTAAAAATGACCCTGATCAAGATTATGTATGTGCATAAAAGAAGTACTGTATATCATATACTGTACTGGCCCTGTTAAACAAAATGCTTTAAAAAACATCCAAACAGTTAAAAAGCCCCCCCACCCCCCAAAATTGCTACACAATATAATCAAACGTATTCTCCCAATGTTTTCTTCTCATAATGTGCAAAACAATACAAAGGCAAAAAGACTAAAAACGAATTTACTGTTCCGGTCTTTTTTTCCTCCTTGCCTAGTGCTTTATGATCTTGTAGACTTTACAAAGTCAATAGAATCTATGTAGAACTTTGGTATAAAATATTACAAGATTACTATCACAGTTTTGGGGTGAGTATTAAGTGACTGGTCTTAGTTATTATTATTTTTGGAATACCATCAAATGAAAGAGAAGTACATTTCAACTGTACCAACACTTTACATGACAAGCACTGAAAATAACAAGCAATCCTAGTTAGGAACCAAAGTGACTATAAAGAGACTAGAACCTGCTGTGCAATTCCTGTTTGCCAACTTCCAAAGCCAAATTCAAGTTTGCATTTTACAGATGAGTAATTATTAAGCTACAGATGTCTCCTAAATGAAGGCTATTTCCTTGGTTTCCCTTTGAAGTTGCTAAGGAATATCTAAAAACAAAGTAAGTTTTTGATCAACTTCCTGAAGGCTGCGATTGGGACGGAGGAGCCATGACAATCTGTGACAGCACTGGCTCTGTACTCTGGTCTGGTATCTGGGTGAGAACTGACGTAGCCACTGCTTCTGCCTTGGAGGTGGAGCTAACGCCATTAGAAGTGCTGACGGAACTATGCTGAATAGCTTCGGTGTGAGGACTGCTTGGCACGGAAATGTCTTCAGAACTATCATCTTTATCTGTGGCTGAAAAGAGAAGAACAGCATTTCTATTCCTTGTTCGTGAAAAATGCATCAACAATCAAATTACACCATAAGAACAACAGGTTGTATATTCAGACACAGATCTTCAAGCAAAGCTCCCACTTGAAGCTGCTTCATGAAACAATGTGGTCCCTTCATTTTTGAGAGAAGGACCTGGATGGCTTCACTGTGCTTTGCTTTACTCTTCTTCTCAGTCTCCTGCTCTTACAATAACTGGAAGTCAAAAGGGAGATGGGTATTCTCATGAAGTGCCTTGATGGGGCCAATCGTATGTATTCATTTTGCTGTGTAACAGAGGCTAATCAAAACTGCTGCACCCCAAGTTTAATATTTATCCAGTCATTTTGAGGTTAAAAGTACAAAAGAGCAAGCTGCTGTTCTATCAAACTGCTTAACACTAGCAGCATTAGTTGCTAGCCATGTATACTTTGTGAAGAAATGTTTTGTCTTAATAACCAAAAATAACTAGTTAATAACTGTTGCCTTCTCCTTCTCTGTGCAGCTTCTGTCATCTACTTCCTCTCAAGGCATGAAATCCTCCCATGAAGGATAGAGTTGGCATAGGAAGCTAATGGGGGGAGCTGGGGAGCTAATCATCCAACACAGCACTGCCAAATTCAAATGATCACTTGGAGAATGTCCTGCCGCTGAGTAGCATCCAACACAGCTTTGTCGCTGGTAGAACTGCTTCTACCAATGGACCGGGGAGTGGGGCATTTCTTTCCTCCCCCTAAAAATCTGTTTTGAAGTGGATGGGAAGGGTTGTACAGGGAGAAGAGAAAACTGCAGCTTGTGAGCGAATTTCCACTCAACACTGAATTTCATTGACTGTTAACATAACTGAGACAAAGCTCTATCTAGTGAGTATGTGTCTTTATGAAAAATCAACAACCCTATTACATTAGCCTATCCCTTTTGTTCTATCATAGCATTAAAAAAGTACCGTCATTTATCTAATCAAGCATTTATAAGTTTTATTTTATCATTTCATTTATTTTATCCACCTTAGACACCATCTCATTCCAACTGACTCAGGATTTAACAAGTAACTTATAAATATATTATTTTACCTATTTCTAAAATACTCACCTTTTTATTCAGAATCAAGGTACGCTTACAGTACCAATACTATGACGACGCTAGTGAACCCAAAAGCACATCCCTGCGTCTCAACAACCATATATAATATTCTGGAATGGATATACAGCTTCGCACATCTTTTTCTATTTTGCACGCATTCCCAGTAATACCTAGAATTATATGTTGTGAACAGAAATGTGATTGTATGGGGACTGTTTATATATATTAAAATATCCTTGTCAATCTATAACGTATTACTAAGTTTCTGGGTCTGGAGTTTACAAGCCCTTACACAGCTTGTAAACAGATGTGGATTTTGCAGAAAAGTTTCCACTGTGTGCCAGAGTCCATGTTAGAGAACGGGACCTAATTTACTGGACTAAGTAAACAAATTGGTTATGCTAACTTAAATTTATAAATACATAAGGGGAAAAAAGGCCAACAGCCAAAAGTAATTAACAGAAACGTTTGACTAGAGAAGTACTGTATGTACAGCTAATAGTTTAAATATTAATTTCCAAATCAGAAAACAAGAAAAAAAATTGTTGGAACATTTGTAGTATTTAAAACCCTTAAATTCAACAGAATTTATTCTTTTATTTTGGGTTCCTTTACAGAATATCAGTTAAAGACACTGTATACACAGATTTTAAAATGCCCGAAGCATCTGAAAAATTGTGTTAACACATAAGGTAGATTTCTATTCTGTAGTTCCATTCTTAGAGCAGATTTTGATTCCTTCAGCTAATAAGAGGAGAAAATTAATTTTTATTGACTCCCATATATCCAATACAGAGGTCTCGTCAAAGCCACTGGAATGGATTCTTGAGGCACACGTATTGCACAGAATATAGGGAAGAATGGGTAGCAGCATTTTGTGTCGTTACCACCATGATACTTTTTCCGTTCTTCAAGGCATCAGTGAGTTGTATAGCTTGTGTCCAATGTTTAAATTATAATTTGGCCACTTTGTTACAGAAATAGGTTATATGGACTATACATCTTAATGGCATAGGCCAAATTCTTACTTTTATTTGCATTGTATGTTCTGGTCATAGTCTGGTAGCTACTTCCTATGAGTGATAATGTTTAATGTTATTGTCCTGTTCAGACTATGAGACGGCCAGGCAGAATTACTATTAAATTCTTTATTTACAATAACTATTAACAACAGTAAAAGTCCTTAGAATAGATTAGGCAATGCAGTTCAATCAAGTCCACCCAGGCAGTAGAGGATGGTCAGGCAAGGCTGCAGGTTCAGATCGTGGCAAAGCAGCAAGGCAGAACTCAGCTAGTTCTCTTATTGAGGCTACAAGACTCGGTGAAACTAGAGCGCGTGACAAAGAGGAGGCCTGAGGCAGGAGGCTCTGAACGGGCACGAAGGTTAGACTAGGCTTGACCACAGAGGCTAGACAAGGCTGGACTGGAGCGTCTAGACAAGGCTCTGGTCTGGAGACAAGGCTGGACTTGGCAAGAATGCCACAACGAGGCTTGAAGCTGGAAGCGAACTGAAATGTGCTGGAACAGCAAGACGAGGCTTGGAACTGGATGCAAGACTGTGCTCGGCTGGGATGGCAAGAATAGGCTCAACTGGAGCAGTGTGTGCAGGAAGCAGGTCCACGACGGCAGGAGGAGCTGGCTCTGATTCCACACTGGCTACAGGCAAGGCTCCCGACTTTGGTAAGGATTCTTCCACAATTACTGTGAGCTCGAAGGATCAGTTGTCCCCGGCAGCTTGCTCTTGGTGGGCCTGCCTTTTTAAGCGATCCTTTCTGTGCCATTTTTCCTTTGCAGCCAATCGGACTGCTTTTTGATTCGTGTGCTTCTCTGCTCTTCTCTCTTGAGCACTGATTGGAGGATTCAAACCTCCCTCCCAAGTTTGTCCAATCAGCACCTCCGATTTCTCCCACTCTGCTGAATCATCCCTGGTTTCTGTTTTTCTAATTTCTTCCTGATAAGTTTCGTTGTCCCCTTGAAAACCTTGATAAATTTCATTTTCGGAGTCAGATTCAGACTCAAACCTCACAGCTATTTTCACTGCCAACTTCTACATTGAATAAAAATAGCATGCACTAATGTCTCTGAGATAGTTAAATATGCCAGAAGGAAAAAAAGGATTATTTCTGACATCAATATTCAAGACACCTAAGCTCATTCAGCAAACTATGTATACATGAAGCTATCCTATAGCAGCCTAGATATACGAAATAATATTGTTTTGTCAGATGGGAGCCATAATGGCTTCATCCTTGCAACAATCATTGTTAATATAAATTCAAAATATATTTCTGTATGGTTTCAATTTGCTCCAAGATGCCACTTTCTATCCTGTCAAAATGACTGGAGATCAAATGGACTGAGATTTATAACCTCAAAACTGACAAAATCAATGTGCTAAATATATACAGCCACAGAGAGTTGCTAAATCTCCAGAATCTTTTAAATTAAAAAATATTGCCCATTCTGATGAAACTGCTTACAATGGCTACAAGTAAAGATGGTGGCCATTAAGTTTTATTGCAAGCACCTGAGGAACTGTTCACATGCAATACGAAATGTTCTTTTATTCTCCTAAATTACTGACACTGGCAAATTAAAATGAAGTGGCTACATATGGCAGAAACAATCTTCACATTTACAAATACCCTGAAATATCACTAAATCATAAAAACGAAAGCTGTGGGTTATATATTATGAATGTTGCCTAATGCATTCCCAGCTCAGTTATTTGTTACAAATTTGTGTACAATGGACAAATTTGGCCATTTATTCTACCGTAGCGGCTGCTTTTTTGGGCTCTTTATTATATCCCCAAAATAATGTAACAAGACATACACAATTAACCTTCAAAGTGCTGAAAAAGTCAGAAAGCCAACAATTTAGTTTCTTATATTTTACCTTTACATTGCTATACCAATAAATATTAACATTTATTTTTTTCCTTCAGCAATATTATATATTGCTCTTTTGGATGAAAATTAATGTTTAAATAGGCTAACAGCTATTCAATATAAATATATAACATTATGATCAAGAGGGTTGGATTAAAATATTTAATTTTTTAAAAAAAAGAATTCTATGAATTACCGTGTCACTGTACATATTTTGCCAAAACCTCGTGAAATATTTCAGCATCACGTTTCAGTACTAATGCTTTCTTGGTTTGGTATTTCTTGGTATTACACTGGCATAACAACCTAGGGCTATAGGGAATGCAATATTACTCACTATGATAGCCAGATTTCTTCTGCATGGCTGTAACAGGACAATCTTTATGAGCCAGAAGAAGCTGTTTCAGCTGTGCCACTTCATTTCTAAGCAGAGTGACTTCATTCTAAAAGAAGAAAAAAGAAGTTACATTTTAGCAGTATTAAGTTTTCTGCATTTCAGACTGAGGTTTACAAGGTCCTGAAAAGAGAAATAAAAGACACGGCACACACTTCCTGTATATATTAATACCGCATAAGTTATTATGTTCCAATCCTTCTTCAACCTTTTGTCTTCTTTGTCTTTACTATGTAATCATTTTCAATTCATTCTATAATCAATTCAATAACCTCTATGGCCACAGAAGGCCTCACACATTGCCCTTTGTTATTTTAAATCCTCACTCCTATCTTCTTGAAGATTTCATCATCTCCATCCAAGCACAATTTTCTTGGTCTTTCGCTTCCTCTTGACTCATCACTCTTCCTTCATATATTTGCTTTGCAATTTGATCCTTATTCATTTTCTCTATATGACCAATCAAACTCAACATACTTTTATATTGGTTATTCGGTTTTCTATTCAATCCACATGCATTCTGCATTCATTAAATCTTGATCCTATTACTTCTACTATTACCACACCCTACTATAGTATACAATCCTACTACATTCAGTTTATTTATGCTTCTCTTGACATATCCACTCTCACTTCCACATAACAAAGTAGGAAGAAGCTTGAGCTTATACAGTCACTTCTTGAGAGATGGGCACCTATTTAAATTTGATAAATAAACTAACAATTTTTCAATTTGGATGTGCATTCCTTGTAACAGACCACATGCTATCCACTACCATTCTAACAGAATTTGTATGTCTTAAAAATGTAACCATATATTTTAATA
Source organism: Candoia aspera (assembly GCF_035149785.1). Taxonomy (NCBI): domain Eukaryota; kingdom Metazoa; phylum Chordata; class Lepidosauria; order Squamata; family Candoiidae; genus Candoia; species Candoia aspera. The sequence continues at coordinate 191,083,779 of NC_086153.1, read as the reverse complement.
AATATTCTATCAAGCTGCACTAATTGCTCAAGTGTTCTGTCATTTATACTGTATGTAACTTGCAACTGATCATTCCATTTTCTCTTTGAACACAATTATCGTCTTTGATATATTAATTTGCAAATCCATGTTCCTTTTGGTAAAACAAAATCTAATGTTCACTGAAAGCTTCTCAACCAACATGGCACTGTCTACATACAAAAGTACGCATACATTCATTTTTTCCAAACACACAGTCACAGATGCAGTCTTCACACACATCAAACACACATTTTATAGAGCCACTCAATAAATAAACCACATCCATATTTTAACATTTCTCCAGTTACAAATTCTGCTTCTTGCAGCTTGATAATTTTTCAACATCGTTATAGCATTGATGACTCACTTTTCATCATTTTTTCCTTGGGCACTAACATTTATTAGCATTATTTTTTTTAAATTTTCACTTTTGTTTCTTTCACTTTTTTTTGCTTTTCTTCCACATCCATTTTCCTTCAAACTTCATTCTCAGCATTACCAAATAATAGTTCGTTCCACTCTAGAACCTCACAGCATCCTTGTAGCCATCACTAATTTTATCTTTCATGATAATCAACTCAATAATGCTTTTATTTATATTGATTCCATTGCATAATTACACATTAATAGACTTACATTTAAACTAGGTATTTGAAACAAGCAGATCTTTTCTAACCAAATACTCATCATTTTTATTCTTGGGTCTCAGACTGGGCCAGTTATTATTTTCTGTATTTTCCCTTTCATCTTGTTACTATCCATCCATTTGCGTAATACAGGGAATAATTTTTTTGCCATGCATTGCTTTCATTTAGAATGTTTTACAGTTTTTCCTAAAGTTTGTCCCTTATTCTTCCATTATCACAATTCACTGGAGTATAATATACAACTATCACCAGTCTATGATTCCTACCTTAATATTAATCCAGAATGAAGATACTTTCGTTCATAATTAAACTAATCCCATCACTTCCCTACACGTTGTAATGAACTCCAGTCCACGAGAACAGAAAACTATTCAGATCACTTACACCCATCCCCTTTCTCTTACATTTCACAGAGGAAGAATTTATCTTTTTTTTTCATTTGTTAATTCATGCTCATATATTCCTCTTACATCCCAAGCTGTACTTGTACAAAAGAACTTTGCAGTCTTGGCTTCTCTCCTAAATATTTAGGCCAACTAACTCTGGAGAAGGCCAAATCAATAGTAAAAGAAAGCATTAGGGACACTGATCGCCAAAATGGTATTACCCGTGCTCCCAAATTCTATCGCCAAATTCTAGGTAGCTGCAAACCCTCTACTGCAGGGTATCTGTACAATCTAATCCTAAGCAAATATAGATCGGCCTCTTCCAGAGCCCGCTTTGATGCCCTCCCTTCAGCACTGCTGGCAGGAAGATTTCATGGGACGCCTTATTCACAGAGCCTTTGCCCTTGTGGATCCAGGGAGGTAGAAACTCTTTCCCACGTCCTCATACAGGGTCCTTTTTATGATGCCCCAAGATGTGCTCTGATCTCCTGAATTATTTCTAAATTTGTGGGTTATACTGATAGATTTTACATTTATTTCTTTTTAAGGGATGCTGGGATGCTGGTGGCAAAATATTTTCACCAAGCTATACAATTACGCCAAATTTTTAATGAGATAATATTGTTTTATTATTTTGTTTTCCTTTTTCCTGACAATGAATTGTTGAATTAAACTATTTTCTTTTATTGTAAAGGCTGGTCAAAGACTGTAATAATAATGTTGTTGCTGCTGTTGTTATTCCAAGTTGTAGTGTTTCATGGTAATCATCTGATGGGCCCCATAAATATTGACTTCTGCTGTTCATGATGACCTTGGTTAACTGAAGCTTCCATGTAACTTTTTAGTACACTAGAAAAGATGTAGACTAAGTTACCAGCATCAGTTACACCCATGCCACATGCAGCACTCCTTGCTACGTGCAGCACTCCTCACTAACAGGACAGTATTCACCAAATTTTGGACAGTATATTACAAGACAACAAAAACCTTGTTTTACAGCATCATATTCGTGCTAATTTATGTAAGTTAGGTTTTCTAATCAACATATGACCCTACATATTATTGCCTGCATTCCACCAATTAAGAAGTATGTTCAGTGAAGTGACATTCACTCAGCATATACAGTATATGGAACTACTGATACCAAAAAAAAAAAAAAAAAGGTAGACCAGAAAGACCCATACAGAGTAGACTTATTTCCCCCTTTATTAATTAAAAGTAATTTGAAACCGTTTTATTTATTCGTTTAGTCGCTTCTGACTCTTCGTGACTTCATGGACCAGCCCACGCCAGAGCTTCCTGTCGGTCATCAACACCCCCAGCTCCCCCAGGGACGAGTCCGTCACCTCTAGAATATCATCCATCCATCTTGCCCTTGGTCGGCCCCTCTTCCTTTTGCCTTCCACTCTCCCTAGCATCAGCATCTTCTCCAGGGTGTCCTGTCTTCTCATTATGTGGCCAAAGTATTTCAGTTTTGCCTTTAATATCATTCCCTCAAGTGAGCAGTCTGGCTTTATTTCCTGGAGGATGGACTGGTTGGATCTTCTTGCAGTCCAAGGCACTCTCAGAACTTTCCTCCAACACCACAGTTCAAAAGCATCGATCTTCCTTCGCTCAGCCTTCCTTATGGTCCAGCTCTCGCAGCCATATGTTCCTATGGGGAACACCATTGCTTTAACTATGTGGACCTTTGTTGTCAGTGTGATGTCTCTGCTCTTAACTATTTTATCGAGATTTGTCATTGCTCTTCTCCCAAGGATTAAACGTCTTCTGATTTCCTGACCGCAGTCAGCATCTGCAGTAATCTTCGCACCTAGAAATACAAAGTCTTTCACTGCTTCTGCATTTTCTCCCTCTATTTGCCAGTTATCAATCGAGCTGGTTGCCATAAACTTGGTTTTTTTGAGGTTTAGCTGCAAGCCAGCTTTTGCACTTTCTTCTTTCACCTTCATCATAAGGCTCCTCAGTTCCACTTTGCTTTCAGCCATCAAAATGGTATCATCTCCATATCTGAGATTGTTAATGTGTCTTCCAGTGATTTTAACTCCAGCCTTGGATTCCTCAAGCCCAGCATGTCGCATGATGTGTTCTGCGTACAAGTTGAATAGGTAGGGTGAGAAGATACAGCCCTGCCGTACTCCTTTCCCAATCTTAAACCAGTCCGTTGTTCCGTGGTCTGTTCTTACTGTTGCTACTTGGTCGTTATACAGATTCTTCAGGAGGCAGACAAGATGACTTGGTATCCCCATACCGCTAAGAACTTGCCACAATTTGTTGTGGTCCACACAGTCAAAGGGTTTAGAATAGTCAATAAAACAGAAATAGATGTTTTTCTGAAACTCCCTGGCTTTTTCCATGATCCAGCGGATATTGGCAATTTGGTCCCTAGTTCCTCTGCCTTTTCTAAACCCAGCTTGTGCATCTGGCAATTCTCGCTCCATGAATTGCTGAAGTCTACCCTGCAGGATCTTGAGCATTACCTTACTGGCATGTGAAATGAGTGCCACTGTTCGATAGTTTGAACATTCTTTAGTGTTTCCATTGTTTGGTATGGGGATATAAGTTGATTTTTTCCAATCTGAGAAACCCTGTTAAAGAACACTATATTCCTATTCCATATTAATCAATTTTTTAACGGTGTACAACTAAAGCTACCGGATCAGGGCTGCAAAAATCCAGATGGCCACTCGATGGCAGCAAAGTAGGGATGTGTAAAATGTTCTATGTATCAATCGAAGTGAATATTTGTAGCTCAGGGTTGAACTGTGGAGTCCTTGGTGCTCCCTGAACCTTGTTGTTTTCTTGCACGCCAGAGAATTCCTGTAAGCCTGGCACTCAGACAGAGCAGCCATCAACAGACACATAGAGGTAAACAACATTTATATACCATTCAAAAGAGACAACAGAAAAGCCAAAAGACCAGGACACTCCCTTGCCAGCAATCAACACCCAGATATGCAAAAATCAACACTAGGATTAACACCAGATGAACCATCAAACAGCACAATACACCCTAATCAAGGAACTATTAACTCAGTCAGTCAACCAAGCAGCAAACAACAGCCCAATCAAAGAACTCCCAAGGAGGGAACAACACCCCTACCAACACAAGCAGGGCAAGCCATGGTATATAAACTGAGAGCAAGGCCCACTCCCTCCTCGCACTGAAGATGTTGCCTAGTCTGGCAATGAAACGTCTGTTCTATCTATGGATGATGTAGTGTAAGGAACTGGCAGCTGGTTCACATCCAGATCTAAACACATGCGTTTTGTCTAGGTGTGAACCTGAAACACATGTTTCAGGCAGAGCTGTTCTGAAATAGGAACAGTAAGGAAAAAATAAGACCTTCAGTGGCAGCACATGTGGTGGCATCCAGGGAAGGTAATGGGAAAGAATATGCCGTTAAGACTGGGGAAGGATGGGCAGACTGGCTGAATTCAAGTGTGACAGAACTGTGGAGAAACAAGAAGAAAGGCACTGAGAAGATCACAGAGTGGGCAGGTGGGCATGTTATGCTTGAATGTCAGCAAGCCCAGGGAGTAAGGGGAAAGAAGGCACTGAGATGATTGGTAAGCAGGCTGGCACAAACATTGCAGGCTTTGATCTGGCTGTGCTTCCAAATTGCAATGTCTTTGTTTGATGTACAAAACACTTTCAGTACATAATATTTGCTACCATCTAGTGACTGTCTGGATTTTGGTAGCCTTGGTAGCCTTTTATGCAATAGAATGAGCAATACTGAGGAAGCAAAAAGGTGGCTTTGACCTTTGACTTTGTGGTCAGGCTATTTAAATTACTACCAATAATTATCTGAGTCTTTGTAAATAATACCTAGCTTTTTGTTTTAGCCTTCAAAAAGCTAATTCCATTGCACAGATTTCCAGAACATTTTTGCACCAAGGGCTTTATTCCACTAGGACAAAAGATAGTGAGGCTAAGACAAAAGCAGAATTTCATTTAATTTCATTTCCATGTAATTAAAATTACTAAATTAATTAAGAATAGCTAGCATTGTTTATCCCCAAGCATTTAATAATTGCTTCCTTCTAGAAATTAGAAAGTATAATTTGGTGAGAACTTTGAGGAAGATTTGGGAGCTGCACCCAAGACATTTAAGGGTTACATGTAGATTTAGGGCTTCAGGATTTGTACCCTTGGGGTATGTCAAGTTGAACAAATTAGTTTATTAAGTGGAAGTATCACTGTCGACTATTCCTGAAATAACCGATACTTATATTTTTATATTTTAAATTATATTATATATAATTATTTTAATTATATTATATAAGCCACTTTGGGAATAATTTGTCCTGAAAGGCAACTTAAAATTATTTAAAAGAAACAAACACACTATCTCAACAAACTTCTCAGAGCCTGCACTTAAAATACCTAAAATAACCCCAAAAAGTATAGTCATCTAAATGCTGCCTGATTTCACATGTAAGCCTTTAATGTTAGTAGAAAGGATTACGATTGACATCTTTCCTCCACTGCAACTGCGGCAGAACAGAACTGAGTATTCTAAGTTGTATTCTTAAATTGCACACAGGGGTTCATACACCTAGCTAAATATCCTACATGACATGAGGATATTCCTAAAAATGTCTCAGACAGCACAATGTCCTCTACAAACTAAAAGATTCTCACTCAGAACAATCTCTGCCTGCTGGCTGGGGAATGGCAGAATCCTTTCTCCCCAAGAAACGGTCCTTCTCTTAGCCATGGAAACAGCCACTTGGCAGGCTAGGATAAGTGTGATAGATTCAGGAGCATTCATTAAAGGGAAAAAAGAGGCAGGAAAACAATTGGCTCCCTACTGCAATTTAATTGTTGGGTTGAGGGTAGGGAGAAATAGCAGTTTTGTCGAGGTGGTTGACAAAATCAGAAAAAATCAGAAACAGTGAGCCCATATAATACATATATTAACATAAGGGCAACATTTTTCTGCTTTAGAGGATGTGGATGAATTTGCAATTTTCAGTGTCATGGGTACAATCACAGATTGACTGTGGTGGAGAAGTAAACCCATTTACTAAACAGCTGCCATGCCACATACGGTCATCAGGTGATTTTACCCCTAATCCTAGTTGCCTTATTTGCTTTCTTCAATTTTTTTGCAGAATAAATCCTAGTCACTACACCTTGGCTGTTCATTTCAGCCTGGAAAAAACAAAACTGAATGAGATTTTTAAAAAATGTTCTTCCCATTAATCTACTTACTGTTCCTCACAGTGGCTGTCATGGCCCAGGACTCTGACTCTGAAGAAGCTGTTCCAGCTGAATCAGTGGAATGTCAGCCTCAGAAGATGCCAGGCCAGGAATCATCTGAGGCTGATCAAACACAGGCACCATCAGAACAGCTGGAGTAGTCAAATGATGAGGCATGGCCCCCAAGCCCTCGGACTCAGTGAGTAGAGCGGAAAGCAGAGCAAAGATGCTCAATGAGGCTTCTCGCCAAGCAAGAGAGTAACTATTCTAATTAAAGATAGCTGGCTGCAGCCTGATGTAAGAGGCAGCCCTGACTCATGCTTCTCTGTTGGAAACAACTGCCTGATCTCCTGCTTTGGTGTGTTGGTCCCGTGAATCCTGCTTGTATAAAAAAAAAAAACCCTGAAACTCTTGACCTTTCGACTGGCTGACAAACCTGACTTGGCTTTCTGAACTTTGGACAGGATTTTGATTTCTCTCCTGCCCATTCCTTTGAAAGCGAAACTACCCAAGCAAGCTTTCTTTACCTGAGACTCTGTTTTGATTTACATTCCTTTCCTTGTCTGTTTATCTACTTAGCCTTGAGTAAATATTCTCACCTAGCAACTGTGTGTGTGTGAGTCTAAGACCTGAAACAGGACAGCGGCACAGATATCAATAACAAACTTCAAACAGAATTGAAGGAGAGTGTAATAAACATTTTTTTTTGCTTTTGCTTCTAAATATCCTTTTGGGCAGACTGCATGGTTGACATTTTCAAAGGCAAAGGGCAAGGGTTCAGAGATAATAGGAAGGTCTTCAACAGCGTTTGTACACTTATGAATGCGATGTTGGAGATCTCAGCCTCAAAGACAGAGATAATTATCTACAGTATTTCTGAAATTCAAGTAAGCCAGAGTGTTAATGCCCTTGTAATCAAAGTATTTATTTACTTGAGTTGATGTTTTAAAAGTTTCATTTCCAAGACTGCATATTTATGGCATGTTCCAGTCGCAACGTTTCATGTTTTGACCAATATATTTCTTATTCTGAAATAGAACCCAGAATGATTAACCAAATCCATTAATATTACAATTGACACCTTTTTGCTTTCAAAACAGTAAAGCTCTATGTACAGTAATATTCGTATTTTACATTTACAGGCTTCTACTTACATTCCTGAACCTGTTTATTCTGTAGAATTGACAAAGCTAAAAAAAACAAAAAACAAACCAACGCCCTGCCAAACTTCATCATTATTTCAGACCCAGCATACTGTCGAAGACCAAATTTATTATATTTGATATTGGATGTAAGTAATCATTATTGCTCACCCTGATCAGCTCTGCAAACTTGTCAAGAGAAGAATTATGGAAATGCAAGATTATTAATAAAGCACATTATTTCTTTCTTTGACATTTAATTTTCTTTACTATTGTCATGTTCACCGTTTCAATGTGCTTGGTACATCGTAACGTTTCGCATATCATTAGCCTGATACGTGTTTGATCTCAGAAGGGAGGACGATTCCTTTCCAGGCCGTTCTTATCTGTTGGCTGCTGGGTTGGAATGTATTTGGGTTATCTCATGTATTCAAGGCTGCTTTCCCAGGATGTGTAGAAAACGGTTACCAGCACCTGGGAGGGGGGTGGTTGCTCTGGCTGGTAGTGGGGAGGGATCACGTTTGGAGCCGAGGGTTTTTAGTTTGTTTTTGGTGCGCTTTCTGTCATTCTCAGCTTTCTCTGTATCTGCCTTAATTTCTTTAATAAACCAGATTTCATTTAGCAACTTCTTGTGAGTCTGAGTGTTGGGGATAGGCAACCATTACAACTATTCTGTCCTTCACATTGACCAGTTCTGCTGATAGCAGAATGTAAAATATGCTTTTTTTTTTTACAATTAGTAATATGAAAGTAACTCCTGAGAATCTGTGAAAAAAAATAGTTTCACCTAACTACAGTTCTAAGGCTATTAACACAAGTAGAAACCTGTATTAGGTCACATTTATTCTAGAAAGTAGACATGGCCCATTGGGATATATCACTCACATTCAAATTGTCCTGGATAATTTTCTGGATATAACTGAAAGAGACTGTTGTCACCTTAAAACTTTAGGTTGACTTCAGTTAATCATCACTGAAACAGATATGCAACAGAGTGGCCCATTCCTAAAACTTTGTTTTTATTGTTAAAAAAAATAACGATTTTTGATTGTCTAAACCTGTTAAATAAAATGTGTAAACTGCAAGTCAGAAAAACAAAGTACCTGTAATTGACCATTTAATGAGCTGAGGTCTTCTGCTTTTTTCTCCAAAGACTGGACCCAAACTTTTCTTTTTTGTCTGCATCTTGAAGCAGCTGCTCTGTTCCGCTCTAAGAATTTCCGTCTTTTCTCATCAGGATCTTCATTTGCTGCCCTTCTTCGGCGGCCTCCTGTATTTGGAGTTTGTGGTGCAGGCTGAGCAGGAGAGGCCTGGAGGTACCAGAACATCACAATTCATTAACACAAATTCTGTATGCTTTTTAAAATATTCACTATAAATTAATTTAATGTTTATTTTATAACAGCATCCCAGGATTATTATTAGGCACTCTCTCAGTTATTTGAGCTTCACGTCAAATAACTGAAATTTAATAATAATGGGTATGCCTAAAATACTTAAAATATTGGACATAGTGTGGCAGGGATGTCACAGAAAATTTAAAAATTGTCTTCCCCACAGTGTCAGATTCCTCCCATGAAAAGGATCACAGAACCCCTTATCAGAGCATCTTCCATTACTTCCTTATCAATAGGTTAGACTCTGTCACCAGATGGGAGGGGGCGTTGCGATGGAGTGTGAATTGCATTATTATGGCTAGAGATTTATGGCAGTTCACATCAAGGCCAGTCAGTAGAGATACACCAGCAACACCACCTGGATGGGAAGGGGGGTGACATACTTTCATGGGAAAGGAAGGCAATTAAGGGAATGTAGTTTTGGGGCTTCCCTTGAAGAGTATCTGGAAGCTTCAGTTGGTTCAAAATGCGGCCGCACGAACAGCGATGAGTGCTCCGAGATCAGCACACGTAACACCCTTACTGCACGAGCTGCATTGGGTTCCAGTTTGCTTCTGGGTCCAATTCAAGGTGTTGGTTATCACCTTTAAAGCCCTACATGGCATGGGTCCAGGTTACCTACCGGACCGTCTCACCCCATTACATCAGCCTGTCCCACCCGATTGTGCAAAGAGGGCATGTTGGGGAACCCATCTGTAAGAGAATTCCATCTGGTGGGGTCCAGGAGGCGGGCCTTCTCTGCAACAGCTCCCACCCTTTGGAACATCCTTCCCCCAGAAGTGAGGTTAGCCCCCTCCCTCCTGGACTTCAGAAAACAGTTGAAGACCTGGTTTTATAGTCTTGCCTGGAATAGGGAGGGGAAGAGCCATTCTTGGGGCTGGTTGATTCCCTAATTCTGCAGGGACCAGTTTTATGCCCTTATGGTTTGAATTAGATCCGCCATGGCTTGGATTTTATTGCATTTTATGCTAATGGTTGTATTTATGATTTTATTGAAATTTTAATTGTTTTTATTGTGAACCGCCCAGGGTCCCCCATGTGGGGGAGATGGGTGGTGATAAAAAATTGATAAATAAAATAAATAAATAAATAAAAATAATTGTATGTTTTAGCGGGAATTCTCCATTCGCAGCTTTACTTCTGTCCTAGCCATTTTGCTTCATTAAACAGTTAAAGGATCCTGGTCTCCTGACTGTCATTGTGTTAATGCTCGAATGGTCTAGTGCTGACACACAGTGTGGAGACAATTATTATCTAATATATGCAAACTGTCTCCAGTATAATATAGTACCACAAAGTCACTGTGGAATCAAATTTTATTCTTTTCATCTTCTTCACCTAAGACAATAATAAAAGTTAGGCACTTGCAATAGTGACAAATGCAATGAAAAGCAGGTAAATTTAAGTTAAATTACATAAGCCCATCTAGATTTCCCCATCATGAGAGCAATAAATGTATTTAACTATCTCACTTGCTTATAATTTAGCTGCCATGTACCCTCAGCTTCTGTCCTCTTCCTTTAGCTAATTCCAAGATCAGTCTGTCTCCCTATATACACATGTTTAAGACATAGAGCATGGAAGAATTGTAAGAAATTTTTCATGTTAGCAAACTGAGCCAGAAGGTAGGTTTCATACCGGTGTTTCAGTAGTAGATGTTGCGGGTTGTTGCAGTGATTGTGGTCGTACTTCCTCTGACTGAGTTCGAACCAGTCCACTTGTTTGTCCCTTGGTATCTCCATTTGTTACCTGAGAGTGCTGCTGGGTCAGCGCAGCTTTTAATCTCTAAAGGAAAAGAAAGAAAGAAAAAACCCATACACGCTCATTTTACCATGATGTCCTGTAACAGAACACCTACTCAGCAGTAAAAAATGTAATGTTACATGCATCCACATGATTCTATCCAATTTTAGGCAATTCTATTATCATTTGCTGTCACATTCCAGAGACTTTCATGAGGTTACCCAACTCCCAAGACAGGTTTTCTAAGATAATCAAAGATTTTGATTAGAAAGCCCTCACATGCAAGCAGAATTCTTTCCACTCAGCACTGCATACTATCCATTGCCTTCCTCCTAACTACAATTTCACCTTTAGTATCTGCTTTTAATAAACAGCCGGCTAATTCCACTTGTTTTAAGGAAAAATAATGTCTGGTATAAATCCACAAATATTATTTTTCATGTAAAAGAGACTGACAACTTATCAATATGGAGTGCATTTTAAAGATGTTACATACAAAATTTAATGAATCAATGTTAATGTTCCCAAATTATTTTAAAAAGACTCACTGAGTTGCATCCTCCTTCCCTAACAGCATGTAATAAGTATGTATGCATTTAAATAAATATATAAATAAATAAAATATTTATTTGATTTATATGGCCACTCATCTCAAATTCATGACTCTGGGTGGCTAACAATAGATAAAAACAAGAAAAAATCATCATAACAAAGTAATAATATATATAGCAATCTGAAGTGTTTTGGAGCTTTGGACAAACAGATGCAAAGAAGCAGGAGGAAGATGACTGAATTACAGCAAACTTTCAGTTAACTGGCACTCATGGGGATTGGTAGATGCCAGATAAATGTAGTCTCTGGTTGCTTGAGAGTTACTATTAAATTTTATTTAAAGTATTCTTTATTCAATTTTTTTGCCGGTTGCTTGAGAGTGAGTGCCGGTTAACCGAGAGTCTACTGTATTCTTTATTCGATTTTTTTGCCGGTTGCTTGAGAGTGAGTGCCGGTTGCTTGAGTGCCAGTTAATTGAGAGTCTACTGTACTACACTACAACAAAACTTTGTCATTTGAATCGTGTCATTCCATGGGCCAATTCAATTCCACAGGCAAACAGATTCTTCATCTCCTTCTCACCCAAACTTGCTTTATATTGGATATGGCATATATCTGGAGAGAGGAGAGCAGAATAAAATCTCATTTCACTGGTAATTACAGTTACAAATAAAATAACTTCTATATGAGAAAAAACTGTTGAACTGGTGGCTTCTGAGATAAATGTTTCACTTAGGGAATTTGGAAGAGATAAGCCATCATGGGAGGGAAGCTGTAAGATCTATGGAAGATTGCAGAAAGTTATGTTTTGTCCAAGATACTATACAATCAAGCATACATCTATCTAACAAGCCTAAATGATTATTTCTACATGTTTGCATATACTTTCCATTGCCTTTAATATTTTAGCAAAATACTCCAGTGATATCATTGCAATGTACTGAATGGATTTATCACATATGTGAATCCATTCTGTAATCTGATCTCCCTCCAGGGAGCTTAAGGCAATATACATGTACCCATAATCATATTATGAATTATGTTACAGCGTAAGAAGCTTACTCAAGGCCTCTTACTAAATGTAATAAACTTAACAGAGGTCCCTATCACTGTATCATACTAGAGATAATAGTGATATATTGATGCAACAGAATCAAAAACAGAATTAGTAAAACTAAAGTGCACAGATATTAACTCAAAATACATTCACAATACTTCTGAAATATTAACTATAATCTGATACTGAACAATAAACTACAATCTGATATTGAATAATAAAGGCAAAAAATGCTTCTATCGTTGATAATAAATACCTATCACATCTTCCTGAATTGGCTGGATTAGATCACTCTATCATGAGTTCATAGAAACGTTATTATTGTAAAAACAATTTATGAAAAAGTCAGATCCATATTTCATATCTGCCACAAAACCTCATCAGAGTAATAACCTTCCTTCTCCTGGGTGTTATCTTACCATCTGCTACTCTATTACTTATCTTTATTTTGCAACTAATTAACAGCATAATCTTCTAAATTCAGCAAGTTAATTATCATTATTGTGGTCTTTGCAGCATCATCAGTCCTCATGAAGTCTTATCTCCCTGCCCCCCCAAGAGAATGTATAAAAATGAAGTTAAGAAAGGGTCTGTTTCTTTACAGCAGGCTCATTAGGAGTTTGCTGATTAGCTTGGCATGCAGAGAGTCAGGTCAAAGAATTCTGCCGAATACAAGGTCCCATGCCGAGCTTAACCGAGTTAATGTGAGTTTCTGAACATTTGCCAAGCTACCCTCTGTCAATTCTCAGTAGTGATCCCTGCAGAAAACCTACAGGCTACCCACTATACTCCAGGTATTTCTCAGTTTGTCACAAGATGTTGCAGAGTTCTGGAGACTGCCACTTAAAGAAAAAAATATTTTTCTATCACAATAATTCTAATTGAAACATCTTATTTGCTACCTCTTTCTTTTCCAAAAGTAAATGTTAACTCTTTATTTGCTACAATTCTGGCATTTCAGAAACCATTATTATCCTTCATAGCTCATTTGAGGACACTAGTATACTATTAATATTTCTGTAGTGCCATCATTTAATGTAGCAATTTTGAAAACATAAATGCTTAAATCAGCATCCCAAGGAGTCTACAGCCTAAAGCAGGGTTTCTCAACCAGGGTCCCCTGGAAGATCACGATTGAAAAAATTATTTCAAATTCCAGCAACTTCACATTAAAGAGGTAAGTTTCATTCTTTGTTTTTTAGTTTAAGAACACTCTTAATGCATATATACAGACCCACACATCGAACAAATAAATTAATTTTGTAACTTCTGACCTATATTTGAGCCTGAATGTGCAGGGGTTCCCCGAGGCCTGAAAAATATTTCAAGGGTTCCTTCAGGGTCAAAAGGTTAAGGAAGTCTGGTCTAAAGTTTACAAGCTTATATGTTACATTTGCCCGGGTTTAGTTACAGTATTCAGCATGGCTGTCTAATCTATATTCTACTAAAACTGTCATTGTGTTTACCTGTTTGTCACCTCAAGTTAGCCTAAATGGTGCATTATACCGTAACAATTTTTGAATCGAGATACCTAAAACCTGCTAACTTAAAGAATGTGTAAAAAATCTGGGACCCATTACTCCTGTGGAACTGAAATTTCCACGATGTTCAGACCAGTTTTATTCACGAAGTTGTGGCTGTTGCAGCGTCCCATGGTCACATGCTCATGATTTCTGATGCTCCCTGACAGCTTCCCACAAGCAAAGACAAAGGGAACCTGGCAGGAAGTCAGAAGTTGCTCCCAGTCCCACTGCTTTTTTGCCTGCCCCTGGTCATTTTGTTTAGGTAAGTAAATATTGACTTCTTATTGAAGTTTGTTTGCCACTACAATTATTTTTCTATTTATGATATACTGCATACTCTTCTTGGATGATCATGGGACTGTCCAGCATCTGGGTAAAAAAAAAAAAAAATTTAATGTTCATTGTGGTTACATCTGACTGCACTACCTTTCTCTCAAAGGATGACCCAATGGGTCACAGGGTTGTCTAGTATACTTTATAGTTGACATATCACACAAGGCCATTTCAAACAGACTTCCTTTTTGGAACCTTTGGTGCTAGGTTTTGGCCTGGATGTACTGCTTTTGCCTTCAAATTTGTTCAAGGCAGGGATGTGTTATGACTTTGTGGATCCGAGGCACTTTTGCCTTCGTGGGTCCTCCCTCCATAGAAATAATTGTATTAAAGGTTATATTTATATGATTTTCAATATTTTCAAAATTGTTCAGAGGTGTTCACTGATAAAATGTGCCTTATTTCCTTAAACTGGAGAAAATGGGAAGCAAAGTAGGGTCTCAATTTTGGGAATGATGCAGGAGAAGGTCCTCTTCCATGGACACTGATAAACAGAAAGCATCCTTAAAGGGGCCTCAGTTATACATTTTAAGACCTGGATAACTTTGTATAATAATAGGGGTTATCTTCTATAATGAGATTATAAACTGTTCAGAAACAAGAACACTTTTTTGTATTTGAAAAGTAAGTGGCAACTAGTACTAGTTTTTCACCATGTACATTATGTGAAGCTTTTATGAAGCCAAATCTGTGAAAGGTTCAGTTCAAGGCCTTTCCCAGTCTTCTTCACTGAAGACACTTGTGCTGGAATTGCCACTGAAGTCCAGCCACTTTACTTTGGAAATGTTGACAGCAGAACCCACTAACAAAGGGTCTTAAAGCAACCATGTAGTGAGACTCATACTTCCAAATCATTTGCACAGCCCTAATTAATGCCTGTATGTTAATGTTGAAGTCTGATCATAGCAGAACCAGATGTAGTTGGCATCACAGCTGGGCAACAACACTCTTGGCCAAAATTGATGCCTGAACATGTAATAAAAGGGCTGGATTCAGGGAGATTTGCAATTCAACTCATTATTTACAGACCTTACAGATGCCTTCATGTACAATAATAAACCTCCAAATTCATGAAATTCTGGTGAAGAAACCAGAAGCAAATAATGCTGAAGCAAATAATGATTCAACACCCTGTTTTGTTTTGACTAAGTATAGCTGGAGTAATCACAAGTTACCATGTTCAGTCACTAGTGAGTATTTACTCTTCTCAAGGGCAGCTTAGTGAGAAAGAAGGGGGAATGATATCATTTTAACAAGGAAGCCAGCCAGTTATGTTATCTTTGGACTACCAGGTTTAAAAACCATTTGCGTTGTAGTACTCTGTCAGGAAACAATCACTGTATGTTTTCATATACCTGGATAAACCTATGAGTGATGATTATAATAAATCATAGACGCACACATATTGACAAGCATTTATTCCATGTTAGAAACATGGCATATTGAGCTTACTTAGAAACTTAGTCCTCAATATGCTATTTTAAGTTCCTTTAGCCCCATTTGAATGTTATTCTCTCCTAAGTTTCTTGGGAGGGGGGTGTTACTTCTTCAAATCAGGCAGGATCTAGAAGCATACTGATGTCCTCTCTGCTATTTGTTTGTTGTGTAATTACAGGCCTGCTACATAAGAGAACAGGCCTGCTATTGTATTATTGCTACTATTATAGGAGCTATATGTCCTGGCAAACAGTGCTCCTGATCAAGATATTCTCTTCTCCTGCCTCTTCCCCTGCTTCCCACTGTCTAATATTCTATAGGCTATAAATCCGTTTAAACTTCACAACTCTGTTTTTAACATCCATCTCCTTCACTCTTAGCATTTTTTAATATACATTTGCGTATGTACTCTCAAACCTGCTGATTATCTTTCCTCTTGTGTGTGGCCTATGTTGATTTGGCTACAACGACCAGAGAACTGTAATTGTTTATCATTATACACACAAAAAAGTCAATTAAAGACTACAATTAAATAATTAATTTATGAACTGTGGGAAATTAATAATTCAACTAACAAAGGTTTGAATATATAACTTCGAAAGTACATTTTAATACTTTTTTTCTCACAAATAATTTAATTTTTTTTAAGTAGAGAAGGCTACTAACTATAGCCATATTGGCTACTCTGAAATTATATACTGTAGCTACCATTGAATTTTGCATGATTCCCATCCACTTTGATCATTTCCAAATGTAACACCTGCCGATTATGAGATATCATAATCAAATGATCAGTTCATTCAATCTCTACAAGTAATAAAGAACATTGAAGTTAAGGAAAGGAATCAGTTGTTCTGCCGTTCGCATTTACAAAACATACAAACTATGGAATTCAATGCCATCAAGGGTTATGACGGCCACTAATTTCAATAGTTGTAAAAGGAGAATTGGGCTATCAATGACTACAAATCTTGATGATTCAGAATGCCTTAAATACCAACTACTAGGGAGCAACAGTGAAGAAAGTGTATTGCCCTCCAGTCCATGTTTATCAATTTCCTGAATGCATCTGTGCACACACAACACTGACCTAGCAGGCACTTATGTTTCAATTATATATATTCATGCAGCTGAGAAAAAAAACAGAAACTACAATATATTTTACCTCAAGTTACACAAATGTTGAGCTGGTCATGGAATTATTTGAGTTGAATTTGAATTTATTGCAGTCACTCACCAAAGTACACTAACAAAAATAGATAAGAATTAACACTTTCTACACTAAAAACAAGTAACAAGAAAGTAAACGAACTCACAACAATGAACTGCTAAATCAGAAACATGTACAGTAACTGAACACTTGCCTCAACTGTAATTTTAATTTTTAAACTAGCAACTTTTTCAGCAACTGTAGTTGATAAAATTACTAATTCTACCAGGGGTTTTGATGTTATATTAATGTTCTCTGAAAGATATAAATTACAATGTAATATTATGTTTAAACATGTAAATTTTGATCCAGTTTTCATGCTTCCAGCAACAAAAGATGTGGAAAATAATTTAAGCTTGTTTCAGTATTCTATGCTTGGACAAAACACCCCACAGCTTCGGGTGCCAATTCAGCTTGGGGTGTCAATAGGTCAATTCATTCTATGTGCTATTCATGTGTTTCAATGCCCTGCTACTGTTTGTTTTTTTTAAACTTCTACCTATGGGGACTTGGAGAATGCATTAGCTAATAAAGCAGCAAATAGAGGTTCTCTCTTCTGCCCCTGGCTGAAATTAGTAGATGGGAAGCAGATGTGAAGGAGAATCAAGTAAATAATAAATAACTTGTAGGTCACTTTATGCTTAGCATTTATGGATTGTAATGTAACACTGTTGTCCATATGTGTTCTGGGTGTGCTTGTTTGTTTATTTTTACATTTGTACCCTGCTGAAGCCAAAGTGACTCTGGGTAGTACTTCCTGTTTTACTCAGATTGCCAAATGCAAAATTGTGGACTACCCATGTACGTTAGACAGTGCTGCAATGCTACTGAGCTTCCAGACTGTCAAATGTGGAAACTATGAGCTCTGTAGACAAGCTCAGAAGGTTATTAGGAAGAAGCTGAAAGCCAGAGGGGTATTTATTTTTTTGCTCAGTTTATGCAGATTTCACAGTGGGTTTAATTTGTTGCTCCTACTGTTTGCTGTAGAAAGTTTTAAAATATTAACATTTCAATATTTAATGTCCAATTTTTCTGTAGGTTGAGTAACAGTACTTAGCATGGATAACCACCCACACACTTTTGTGGTCATAGGATGAAAGACTCGTATCACAGAATGTAATTTCTCAAAAAGAACTCTCTGATCCAGTAATTACTGACTAGGTCCCTTGGCTAAGTGTGATAAAATAATGCAGTGATGTACCATGCATCACATGAAACTAATGCTGCACTGTTCATTTCAGTTAATCAGGCCACAGGCTTAGTTAAGTGCGGAGGGAGCTGCATGATAATAAATGAGTAAGATGGCAACTAATTAGATTGCTCTTCTTCCTTTTTATATATGGAAATAACTGTTGCCTTAGTTTCAGATCAGTTTATAAGTATAAATAACAATGTTCACCAGCATATAATGTTTTATAAGGCTGTATTAAAGGCTGCCAAGTACCACTAAGATTCAAGTTAGTGGTCCGTTTTAAATGTTTTTTTTTTTTTCTGAAACTTAAAAAGATCTACACAACATAAAGACTCACTCAGAACTCTAATTTCACTGGAAGTGAAAACAGACCTGCTGATAAAGATTTGAATAGTAACCTCCTAAGAATCAGGAAGTACAAAAAGACTTCAAATCAGAACATAAATAATCAGTTTCGCACTGATTATTAGTGCTCACATACAATTCTGTGTCTGGGGAAAATGATGGCATACATACCAATTTTGCCTCTGACTGCACAGGTTGTGGAGATGAGGGTCCTGGAATTCCTGGGATACTAGGCACCACGGTGACAGGTCTGACAAGCTGCCCAAGAGAGTCCGAGTTAAGACCAAATAAAAACGAATTCTACTTCATAAGCAATTAGGATTTTCTACCCATGTGAACAAAAGAAGGAACATCCCCTTACCATAACTATACCTGCAATGCTGCTCTACCTCAATGAGATTATTAAGATTGGACTCAGGTCTTCACTTAAATAACCCTGTCTGCTGACATTAGGTAGAGGGTATCCAGGAAGAACACCTACCAAGAGCGGCAGCCTATTTGGGAAATAACCTTTCCAAACATGTTTATTAATCAAATGTGTGTGCTGATGTCTTCACAAGACTCGTGGTGGCTAACAAGATTACAAAAATACAATAAGGTATAGAAAACGTAAGAGTTAAATAGATACAGCCCAAACAACCTCCGGAAAAGCTCCTCTTCAGCATTTTCCAGAAGGCAGACAATGTGGGAGCAGACGAATACAGGTAGTCCTTGAGTTACGACCATTCATTCAGCAACCGTTTAAGTTATAAAAGCACTGAAGGGACCTCAAAGTTCCAGTTGCTGCAGGGCCCTTGTGGTCACGTGAACAAAATTTGAGCACTTGGCAACCAGCTCACACTTACGACTGGTTGCAGTGTCTCAAGGTCATGTGATCACCGTTTGCAACCTTCCCTGACGGCTTCCCATGAGCAAAGTCAATGGGGAAGCCAGCAGGGAAGATGGCAAATTGCTCAGGTAACTCTCCCCCACCCCTGGCCTTTCTTTGCTCACATGCATCATGCCCTCTTTCCTTCCTTTGCTTGCACACACCCCGCACCCTTTTTCCTTGGCGTCCCTGAACTTACACATACAAACTCACCTCACATCCTCTTTCCCTGGCCTCCCTGCACTCACATACACCCTGTACCCCCTTTCCCCAGCCTTCCTGCATTCGCACACATGCATGGACCCCATGCCCTCTTTCCCCAGCCTCCCTGTGCTTGCATGCGTCCTGTGCCCTCTTTCCCTGGCCTTCCTGAGCTTGTGTTGCACTGCAGCAAACCCCCCCCCCCTCAAGTCCTGCACAGCCTGTGCTGGGCCTCTCACTTCCTGCAGCACCACCGCAGTCTTTACCTGGGGTTCCCTCTGCTTCCCACTTAACAACCCACACATCTGGAGTTATGACAACCAGGACTGCTTGGATTGCTGTTGCTAAGCAATGCAGTCACATGATGTTGCATTTTACAACTGCATTGCTTAGTGATGGCAATTCCAGTCCCAATTGCAGTTGTAACTCAAGGACTACTTGTATCCAATGGGAGGTCCTTCCAAAGGGCCAAGCCCAGCACTGAAAAACAGTGCTTCAGTTGCTGTTTTGTTAGGTCAGCTTTACCATAATACAGGAGCTTATTCACCCAGGCTTTTATCTGCCAAATTCTTATTTACTACTGATTTACTATTACTATGACTACTTTTATTACTATTATTGGATTTACATCCCACCTTTTATTTTGTACAACTCAAGGCAATCTACAAAATGCTTCTGCAAAATGCTCCTGCCTCCTATTTTCCCTACAACACAACAACAACAACGCGAGGTGGGTTGGGCTTTCATGACTAAAGGCGGACTAGAACTCACAGTCCATCTAGTCCAATCCACACTTCAGTATAAAAAATCCAGTCTTCCCAACAGATGGCTGACCTATCTAGACTTTGGTTTAACACCTTCAATATGGGGAAGCCCTTCTTGGTTGAACTGTTTGCACACTCTTATTGGTTAACTGAAATTTAACCTCCTATAACTTAAGGTCCAGGCCTACTCCCTGGGGCAGCCATGATGAATCTTTGTCCTCCCCTATGCAACTGGCCTTCACCTAGCATGAATTATGCTATCAAACACATCCTGTCCTTTGCCTAATACAAAATAATTTGGGCTGCTACTTTTAACATTTATTCATGACTTCTGAGGTATCAGGTATTCTTCTGAGTTTTGTATCATTCACAAATTTAATAATGATCCTCTTCTCTCCTTCATAAACATCATAAATAAACATGCTTCCAGGCCTTTGGCTATGATCAAATATATACAGAATTATTTAAAATGTTGAAAAATAACAAGTTGAGTCAGAATGCTACAATCCTATTTGAAATCTTCCCTTTGATAAACCTCTAATAAGTGCATTTTAAATACCATTTTCTAATAAGCTCTGAATCTACATAGTGACATTATTATCTAGTCTTCTACTAAGCAAAGTATCACGGGGAGTTTTATCAATGGCTTTACACGAATAGAGATAAAGTATGTTCACCACTTTTAAAAATTCACACACATAAGATAAACTTAATAGGAATTATTCTTGATAAAGTCTGTACCAGCCCTCCAAATTTATCAGTTACTACCTTGATCACAATGATAGTAAGGAAATGAAATAGGGAAAACTAATTTCTGCCAAAAAACAGGGTATAAATTAGGGATGTCTCTAATTCTTTTGATAATCTATGTTTGGGAGATAGTTAGAGTAGACGTGCTTCATCCCTTCTTCCCAAAATTAGTTTATATGAAGATTCTCCCCCTTGCTCCTACTGAGGAATGTCCTTCAGCTTTTTTCTCCACAGGATCCTGGTTTAGATACAATTTCAGTTTCCCACTATTAGTACAGTATAATTATATGCTCCTCTTCCATCATCCCTACTGACTTCACCAGAGACACATATGTTCCCAGCATTACGATTTGGGGAGATGGACTTGTCCAAACTCTGAAGGAAGGTGTTACACCATACAACAGACTTACTGGAACTGCAGTTGGTACATGCACATTAGAATTTGTGATTGAAGCAGGAATAGCAACGGGCATGGTTTGTCCATTAGGAAGATGCAACAAAAGGGGGAAAGGACCTGGCACCGGTCTAAGAAAAGAAAGAAAAATAATGTTATAGCACTTATGGTAGAAAGTATATTGCAAATTTCAATAGTCTTAGAAAAAATCTAGGGTGCTGAAACGTTTTCTACTGTTATCTCCAATGTCCGATTAACTCTAATTTTAATTTGTAATTCTGATGCTCTTTTCTGCCACCAAACAAATTGTATCTTGGATTTTTTAAATCTCTGATCACAGATAAATTTTATTTTTATTTTATGAATCTTTGCAACAATCCTATCCAATTACAGAAATTACTGAAATGCTTGGTTTAAAAGAAAGATTCAGAGATAAAATTGGATCCTATTCATCCTATTGGTTTCACTATTTCATCACTGCGGCATTTGTTTGGGGATCACCGCTACTGGCCATAAGCTAGAAATAGTTTATGGAATGTTGTAACATTATCTGATGGTTTTCTAGATTGTGGGGTTACTGGGACCTTTTGGTCCTGGAATGTCATTACAAGAAGCAGCAGCAGAAGAAAATTGGATCCAGGTATGAAGTTCTGCAACCTGAATTATTCCTTCTGTTTGCCAAAATGACCAAGAACCAGTACAGGAAGAAGGAAATTTTAATGAATTCCTCTTTTTCATGTGTTCCTTAGCACCAAAGTAGAACTAACTCACCAAGTTTCCAGAGAGCACATAACAAATGGAGGAATCAATGAATTCACTGCCTTCCTTTCAGCAAAAGTATTTTAGGACGGGAACTCTGGAGCTAAGCCAGAGATCTTATGACTTATAAGACAAACTAACACTAGTTTCTATCATTTTCCCCCTTTAGTCTATATATAAAGCACAAAACTAAATAAGACTGACCGTTTTTATTAGAAAATCTGCATTTCTTTTTCAAATTTTACAAAACCCCTACTAGTCCTGGCCATTTTATTAAACTCTTTGAAGCTTTAAATAAGAAAACTATAAATACCAGCAGATGTGATAATATATTTACAAGAGATAAGAACGTTTTAATATTACTCACACTATTGGCCTATTGGAAGATGGAGCTTGTGTTATGACAGTGCTAGAAGTTGGTGAAGGTATGGCTTGCTGAATAATGACACTTGAGTCAGAACTTGCAAGCAACACATTAGGAACCTGCAAAGAAGCTGGGCGCACAATTGTGGAAGTAGGCTGGGCAGTTTGTTGCAGACACACTTCCTGCAAGAAACATGAAAGCTTGTCAATTTCCCATGCCTCATTAGAATCAAAGATAATTAGAATTCCTTAATTATATTTAATTTTTTCTCAAAAACGTTAAATCCATAGAATTCTTTTAGCTGCAGCTTACTACCATTTCTTACATTAAGAACTACCACATGGATCTGGAATAGGCAACCTCCTAGGGGCACATGCAACCCTTGGCCCGATTTCATGCAACCCTCAGCCTAATTTCAAAAGTTCTTCACAACTGATCAGTTCAGACCCCTGGCAAGAATGATCTGTCCCTTCCCCAGCAGTCTGCTGTGAGAAAAGAGAGAGAGAAAGGAAGAAAATGTATCAGAGGTTATGAAAGAAAAAAGGGTATGAGAAAAAAAGAGGAATTCCAGAAAGTGAGTAAATGGGTCAATCAGCTCACTTTTGTTCTGGTCATGACTTGCTTCAGCCTCACCCATCACTGCCAATGCCAATGAACTCCCCAACACATGACATCTAAATAAATGTGACTTTCATCTCCCAAAATAGGTCACCCACCCCTAGCACAGATACTCTGGTCAGGACTACAGGCTAAGACATTATTCTGTAAGGATGTTGTTATGAATGTTTGAGACTTTATCAAATTGCCTCCTTTTCTCATACTTGTGTAAGTTTCTCTACAGCAGACTCTATCATAACGTGAATGTGTAATACTGGTATGGATTCTTGATATGGATAGGTTTCCCTAATTACATTTGAGATACATAGTAGGAAAAATTGTATAACCTTTGTTCATAGACAGAATGAAGGAAGAAGTGTTTTCATAACAAACATTCTGCCATACTGTCCTTTAATAACTATACAGAGTAATAAAGCTGCATTTCAGTCAATCAGAAATTTAACATTTAAAATTTTAGTTTTTAATTTTAATTTTAATTTAATATTTAGATTTAGATTTATTTGATTCAGATTTAATTTGCTGTATATGCAGATGTGTAGACAGGCAGTTTATCAGAAATATTTATGATCTGAGAAATATCTTACATTTAGTGGTAGTATCCATATAAATAACATACATCTGACGTATAAAAAGTCACTGACCTTCTCGTCACTGGTTGTAGACTCTGGATGAGGTAAGGGACTATCCTGGTGAGTTGTTTCAACCACTGAAGGCTCTTCAATTTTATTTCTTATAATTGGAGTTGCAAGAGGTGATAAATCTAGAGGCATCTGTAAGAATTAATGGAGAAAAAAAATTAAAACCTGCAAATTATAAATATCTCTTCAAAGAGCAGGCAATTCACAATAACGCCAATGTACTAGCCAAAAATACAATTTCTTCAGTTAGCCCAGCAAGAAAGAAGATGTCTATTGCTAATATTACCTTTTTGTAAAGTGATATCCTTGAAGTTCAATCTTAGGAAAAACACCACTGTCCGTATGTAAATAAAATGTACCAATACAAAAAACCTGTTAGGAGCTTTTATTTCTTTTTTCAAGCAAAGTAATATTGAATTAAAATAACATTTTGATGCTCTTCCTCATTTTGTTAATGCAAAATTTATAGCTGCAAACAGAATTCAGGTAATCACTACTCTATAAAGTAACATGGTTTTAATCTACTTTTACATACTTTTTTAATATCATCTTCAGAAGCTTTTTTGAATTCATTTTCAAAAGGACTTGCTAGCTCATTAAATAAACCCACTTCTTCACAATTCTTCAAAAATCGAGTTGGCGTTGGAGTTTGATCTGAGATTAAAAGAGAAATATATCGTTTCACCCTCTAATATAATGGCATGTTTACTGCCATACACATTTGCAAATCAAGACCAATATAATTAACATCACAAGCACTTTAAAATGAATGTGTCCTAACAAGAGTGCAGTAAGAGCAAAGTTGAACAACCTGTTGTTAATGTCACCTTATTATTGTTTTAATAATTGAAAATTCAAGCATCATAGTTAAAGGGACTTTAAAAATAGAAGACAATATAAACATTTGATTTCTAGGAGTTCAGGATACCCTATGTAGAGAAGAATAGGGATACTTCATAAAATGTTTGTTGTAGCTGAAGATATGCTTTATCCATTACTTTGCTCATGGGTTTTAGCAGAAGCAAACTGAAATCTCAAAATCATGTTATTTTATCGTAACACAGAATGAAGTATTTGCTTATTCAACGTATCAGAAAATTAAAGAACATCTGAAAATAACCATTTCCTCTTAGAAATTATGATTGAATGGTTAAAGTGAAAAAGTTAGGGGTTAAGAAAAACAACCTTTTACTTATTACTAAGGAAGAGTTTCTCTTCATTCAAAAAGAACTTATTTTTAAAAAGTGAGAGAACGATAGCAACTTAAAAAAAAACGTGAGTACAAATTCTAAGTTCCACTACCATTGCAAAATAGAAATACGCTAATCTACAATTAATTTTGTGTTAATTATAATGCAGTATAACATGGGATTATGCAGAGATCTGGATTCGAAGAGCAAAATATGAGTCAGAGGGTCGCTGGGCACCCATCAGGATACCTTAAAATGTATCATTCTCCAAACTGCACATCAGCTGCAAAGGGCAGCACACAAGCCCCCAAAAAACAAAGGTGTTAAAAATGTTCCCAAGATATATGTCCCTACACACGCTCCAAATCTCATTTTGCCCTTTGAATCTCATCTCTGACAGCTGTAATATAATGACTGAGACTCAGTGACAGGAGGATAACATGTTTAGGGGAATCATGTTAGTACTTCATTGGTAGTTTATGCAATCATAAAAAATTAGACATCTTCATAAGGGCAAAAGAAGAAAACGATTCACACAGTATTTATATGGCAACATTACTAAATGATTTTGCTGTGGAAGCTATGGTCTACCTTTCATACAGGATTTATGTACTTGTTTAGTAAAGCTACCTTTAGAAGATGAACATTACATACAATTCCATGTATTCCATATACTGTAGTACAATGGCATAAAATACATTTGAATCAGTACAAATACATTTGTATTGAATTATACAAATAGATAATAATTTCCGAACACCTTAATAACTCCATGGCCTGGATCACACATTACAGTGAGCCATACATTAACCATGATTTACAAATCACAATGGCTGGAATCATACAACACAACAATCCAAACCCAAACAAACCATATTCTGGCTTAGTGCAATGTGTGAATGTAGTCAATGCATCATCCTAAAATGTGAGCAACATTCTGATTACAAAATAATTTTTTTAAAAGAAATCTAATTCTGTTTTACTGCATTACGTTAAGATTGCCTTTCCGACCCTTCTTAATTTTTTCTATAAACCTTATTCTTCAAGAACAAACAAGAAAGTTTTAAAATAATATATTACCATAAGGGAAAAGACTATCAAAGATATAGAGAGATTAAACAAGAGCCCATTTGATCAATTAAAACTTCTTTTTAATTTTGTAAGACATAATTAAGATAATTGAAAACATAAGAAACTATAAAAAGTTATAACAACATGTATATATGACTTTGGTAAAAATGTATCATGCAGATATGCATTCTCTGTAACTACATCTAATTGTTAGATGTTATTTCTTACAACAATTTTGTGAAGCTGTATGTCATTAGATAGCTGGTCATTACCATGATGCTGAAGCACATAAAGATAGTAGACTAATTTTATTAATTTATCAATCAATGTTAAGGAAAAAGACAACACATGATGTAACCTCATTTTATTTGTAAAATAAATTCTAACAGGATCTCAAGCACATACAGAAAATACACAAAATCTGGGCACATTCCAAGACATGGATTAATAAAATATATACTAACCAGCTACAATGACACTGTCATTACGAGCTGGGCCAAATTTCAGTGTCATCTCATGTTTATGTTTATGGACAGCCAAATGATCCTCGTTGGTAAAACGCTGTGACAAGAAGTTTTAAAATATAGTTATAAATTTGAATTTTGACCAAAATGACTAAACACTGGGAATCATTTTCACAATGGGTTAAAAACCATTTGCAATGAAAAGGCTGATGGGTTTTTTTTAAAAAAAATAAAAGGTTGCTACAATTAGATACTTTCAAATTCATTTGGTTTTTTATTGACCATTCTCCCGAATATTTAAGTAGCATCATCATAAGCACCAAGTGACACATATTACTTTTAATGACATTTTCCACTTAAATACAAATTTTGACACACAGTAATTTCAGAGTTTTAACCACTATAATAAATTACAATATGACAGCCTTACAACAGGCAGAATTCCCTTATTCTTTAAGACTTCTTTCCCCTCTTCATTCTGCCACCATCCCATGAACCCTCTAGTTCTGTTCCAGAAAATCAGGAAATTTTCACAATAGAGTGAGGACATATATACAAAATTCCCCTATTACTTTAGTGCTCTGCTTTCAATGATACAACTTTGCCACCAGATTCTATCCAATGGAACCTGTCATTTAAAAAAAAATATTCAGTAATTGCTGGGCGCAATTAAATGGAAATTACAAGGAATAGATCATTTCTTTTGTGCCAAATCCCCCAGTTTCTTTTCCATATCAGACTGTTTTAAAAGAGGTTGAATTTTTTTTCCAAGTTCAAATTGTAAAGACAAGCTTAACACACATTCTAGTGTATATTAATATGCATATACATAGTCCTCTGGATGGTGGATATGCTTCTCAGCACATACTGGCATTTATTAGAATATGAATTTGAGATTATTCAAAATGAAAATTTGATAAATATGTTACAGATCACACATCAGTATTTAGTCTCCTTCATTTAAAACCACTGAATGTATCAGTTAAAAGCTCCTGGGCTATTAGATTATTATTTTGCTGTGGTCCCATAGGTCTAATGGGCCATGACTATTTCTGAATATCCATCCTAAGATTCCTATATAATCTTCCATGTTTCTTTCTATGACATTGGATAGTATTCTCTGATCTTACCACCAACCTGTATAATTTTTGAAAGGGAGACAGCTTTCTGCCCAGTTGTTCACAAAGGATCACTGCTACCACATTCTTCAAACTCAAAGTGTAACAGAGTACACTGGCTGTCAACAACTCATTTAATACTATATAATGTTAGGGAAGGCAACTTGCTACCCGTCAGATATTACCAGATATCAGAGCTCTCAAAACCACTACCACTGACTATCTTGGCTAGAGCTACTGGGAGTCCAACATATCCAGGAGGGGTGCCAACTGTGATTACCTGACAAAGCCTCTTGCTAGTTTTGATGAGAAAGTTGACTGCTTGGAGGATTTTGAATCTTTATCTCAATTAGGAGCTTTTGATTAAAATAAAGTAACACTGTAGTATATTTTTGGGGGGGGGGGTCTGTTCAATTGTGTCTGATTCTTGGAAACTGCCTGGACCAGTCCCTGCAGTTTTCTTGGCACAGTTTTTCAGAAGTGGTTTGCCCTTGCCTCCTTCCTAGGGCTGGGAGGGAGTGACTGGCCCAAGGTTACCCAGTTGGCTTTGTGCCTAAGGCAGAACTAGAACTCAGGGTCTCCCAGTTTCTAGCCTGAGATTTTGGCTTTAGATGAGTTCAGCAATAATTGAAACATCTGGTAAAAAAGGGCAGGCGTATAAAACTGGAATATTCCATTTTCCATATCATATGTAATATTTCTAGATATATTAGTCCATTAAATAATATAGCTACAATTTAGCTGTCTATAATTAAGTCACATTTATAAATGTAGAACCCAAAAGAAAACAGATCACAGAATTCAGTTGAAAAACTGCTTTAAGAATTGCATTTTCTTAGATTACTTCAGGGTATCAGAAAGAAGTTAGACCATTCTGAATTACTTTATCTTACCTTATTTTATCTATTTTATCATACTGTAGCCTATTTTATCTCATTTTATTGTATCTCACTTTGTTTTGTTTTAGTGTATCTTACTGTGGCTGATGCCTATGCTTTGATATGGTCAACTGACTAATCAATAAAGTATACTACTGATTTTTTCACCTCCCCACCCTCTTACTATTTACTGTGCTTTTATACTACCCACATCAGATGTTTTCTGGGTGGTATACCATCAATTAAAACATAAAATAAATTATAAAACATTATACAAGTATTAAAACATGAAAACCAACATAATACAAACATTTAAAAATATTTTTAAAGCAAAAAAAAAAAAAAAGATCTTCACCTGGCACCAAAAAGACTACAATGTGGGCATCAGGCTAGTATCTCTGTGGAAAGAGTATCTTGATAAGTAATCACAGAAGGAGATATTCCTTCCGATAGCCTGACCTTAAGTCATTTAGGAATTACAGGTTACTGCTATCTATTTTCTGAACTGGGCCCAGAAATGGACTGATAGGCAAAGCAGATAACAAAGCTCTGTCATAATGTGGTTGTATCAGCTACTCTCAGGTAAGTGCCTAGCTGCCCTACTTTAAATCAAACTTTCTGGACTATTTTCAAAGGCAGACTCACATACATAATCCATAATCTCACCTGGAATGATATGAGCATGAATAACGTTGCCAGGCTATTCTTCTCCAGGCAAGGTCGAAGTTGGTGTTATCAGCCCAGGATGATAAGGCATTCTGAGCTCCAGAAGCTACTTAGGCTTTCAGATGATAATACTAACTATCCAAAAATATTACCAAAACCATACATCTGAACCCTAGCAGAAATACAGCTCTTTCCACAATTAGATGAACACCACTTAATCAAACAGGTGGCCCACTGACAGAAATCTTTATTTTCTTTGTACTGAATGAGTGAGTTTTTAACCCTATTCCAAGGCCATCATCTTGCTTAGGCCCATTTATTATTTATGATTATTATATTCAAAATAATTCTACAAGAAAGCCACTCCCTTTCAGAAACACACATGTGCTGCAAAATGAGTTCCTCAAGCATATTGTAAAAATGTTCTATACATATTCAGTAATACAGGAACAGTGAAATCATGACTTCAAACAATTGAAAACACCACTCCATACTGGTGAAGCATTAAAAGATACTTTATATTAAAAGAAGCTTCAAAGTATTTCTTTTTTTCCTCCACATGATTCATCATGACTACTGAACATCTTTCAAAATTAAAGTAAACAATCTAATAATACTGATTTCTGACTATACAACAACTCTAAAAATAAAACGATTCTGTTAACAAAAGTAATTTTTAATGTTTTTTCTGATGTATCTAACCTTCTACTCCTAAATTACCTGTTGACCAGGAACAATTACAATTAATAAATAAACAGATAAACAAACTTGGACTGAGTCTCCATGCAATTCCACTTCTGGCCTTAGACTGCTGTTGAGTATAGCAGTACTAAGACTCATAACGTGTCTGAAAGCTAGGGAGGCTAAACCTGCAGCTCATTCCAGTCCAAGAACCAGCAGGTGAATGTGCAGCAAGGAGAAGTGCATGATTAGACTGGGACAATTGCTTCTTGCTTAAAGAATGAGACAGATGCTGTTAGGATCAGATATAAACCACTTCTGACGTAAGAAATGTTTTTCTGTTGACTTAGATAAACAGGTCTAAAATACATATATTACCTGTCCACATCCAGGGGCAGTACATAAAAAGGGTTTGTCATCACTCATATTCTACAGGTCCTTGTGTTACCTACATTGGAATAGCAAACATATTTAGTTAAGATTATGTCAACTATTTATCTTGTACTGATTTATGACAAAGCCTCAAAAGAACAATTATTTCAATGTTCATACTAAAAGTTTTGAAACCATATTTCTAAAATCACATGAGAAAAAACCCCCAAATAATCTGGGGCATTAATATTTGTCCGAAGTGGAACTGAAACTCGAATACACCATTACCTCTCAAGTTAGGAAACATTTTTATGAAGTACAGAAACTATGCTTTATTAGTTAAACAAAACATAAATGTATCAATGTATCTCCCTTTGATAGATTCCACACATATGTGCCAAAACGGTAAGGTAAATAATTTACTGAGCATGAAAGATCTCTGATGCCAGAGATATTCCATTTCTGATTTTGGATGGGTTGCATTTTCCCATGAAGAGTTAGTTTGTAATCTGGGAGTCCCTGGACAACAGATGGCAGCTGTACCTAGGAGGGCCTTTCACAGCTTCATTTTGTGTACCAACTACAGTATGGCTTTCCCTAGATAAGGAAATCTTGCTCACAACCACTCATATCTTGATAACTTATTTGGACTACTGCAGTGTGGAATGTGGGCATGGGACTGCCTTTGAAGGCTACCGAGAAACTTCAGCTGGTCCACAATGCGGTAGCTTGCGTTTATGGGCACTAGTCCGTTTGCACATGTAACACTGCTGCTTTACCAGTTCACTGGATACCAGTTTGCTTCTGAGGCAATTCAAGGTGCTGGTTGTCAACTTTAAAGCTCTACATGGTCCAGAACCTGAGCATCTTTGCAATTTCCTACTCAAAGTGGTTCCTGCCAGTTCATTATGTTCTTGAACAGATGGCTCTTTTTGGAACTCTACTCTTAGAAGTGTCATCTGCAGGGGCTTCAACCCATGTCTTCTCAATCACCATTCTCCCTTTTCAGGAACAGCATTCCCTGGAGGTCAGATTTGGCTGGAATCTCTTCACCTTTCAGAAGGTGGTCAAGAACTGGCCTTTACCGCAACCCTCTGGGATCTGAGGAGTTTGCTGCAGAGTAAGTGTTTACATTTGTTCCTTGGTGCTTGTAGCATATGATTGTGGTAATTTTCTGTTATTCGTATTTTTACTTCCATTACTATGCTCAGGTGTGTAAGCTGCTCAGAATCAGCTGTGATAGGAGCAATGTAAAAGCCTAATATATAAACAAACACATTACTAAGTGGTGTTTAACAGTACTGGAAACTAATTGCTATGGAAGGTTATAAAGCTTGACGGAAAGATGAACTGAAAGTGGATTAGATACTTACCACTAATCCAGAGGTTCTTAAACTTAACAATGAAAATAAGGAATGTATAAAATATTACCAGAAAATCTGTCAGTGGAAACTTTAATTATATCATATTGGTCTTGAACCATTTTTTCTCTACCAGAACAGGTTTATTATGATTAAGTCTGACAATCAGTAGACTAAATCTTTACCTTAATGAATACAATTGAGAGGCTTTTAAAATAAGTTTAAATTTTATTTTAAAATGTTCTAACTAATTCTTGATTCTAATGGATTCCAAAAAAGTATTCAGTGACAGACTACAAGATGAGAAATTCAGCACAACCTACTTTCATTTAGCAAAAAAGGTAAGATATAATAACACCAAGCAGAAATAAGGCAATACAATCCATTTAAAGCGCATCAGCAAATATTTTGACTGTTAAGGAAAATATTTTAGTATCTATATACATTAACTTTTGAAAAGCTGTTCCAAAATAGGGATACTACCACAGGAAAGACTCTTGTTTTTATACATGAACAATATACTCCATTAACTGATGAAACTCATAGAAGTGCCTCATCTAAGAACTTAGTCCATGGCAAGATGTTACTACAAAATACGATTTTTCACATAGTTAAGCTTGAAGCATTTATCGCTAACTAGGTTTATCCTTTTTGTTGCTGGCTGTGTGATAGTCTGTAGCCAGATGTTGGGAAGATTCTTCAAGTTTGTCTAAGACTCTTTGGTAGGCTAAGATACAGAATATAGCCCTCGCAGAGAAAATTGTGTTAACTCAAGATTGTTAAAGGCTCAGCTACAGCACAGGTTTTTGAGCAAGTGCAGTCTCCGTTGAAAGCAATAGCTCCAGGGCCAAAAGAAGTTCATCTGTCTTCCCACCTATGTTTAACAAGTTTGGATTTTTAATTAATTTTCATGGTTTTTCTTCTCTTTTTTTAATCACATGTTGATGGATATGTTTGTATAATTTAATCTAGACCTATTGCTTCCTATTCTCATTTTTAAAACATAAAAACATTTAAAAAACAGATAACAGACTCATACTCTGAATCCTTTCCTTCACTGTGGGAAGATAAGTTTATTTCCATTTATGTACAATTATCCTTTTTACTCAGACTTGGTAGAGTCAAAGTTCTTCGTGTAATGCTAAATTCCATATTTTAGGAATATAGTTCAGCATCACATTTATATCTTTAGCTATTGTCTTTCTTTCCAAAATTATATTAACATATGCTATGATTTGAAACCAAACCAAAGCTGTAGTTGGACAAGACCAAACCCTTATAACTGATATATGACTCCAATTAAGCTAACTAGACAAACTGAACTAAATGGAAGTTTTCAGTGGCAACTCTCACCCCCATTACATCAACCTGTCCCACCCAGTCAGGCAGACAGGGCATGTTACAGACCCCATTCGTGAGAGGTTGTCAATTGGCGGGGTCCAGGAAAAGAGTCTTCCCTGCCATGGACCCCACCCTGTGGAATATGTTGCCCGCAGAGGTGAGGGAGGCCCCCACTCTCCTGGACTTTCAAAAGGGAGTGAAGACCTGGCTCTGCCATCTCGCTTGGGGCGGGAAGGGGGGTAATCAATCGTGGGGGTGGTTAGCGCCTTGAAGAGACCCCAGGGAATTATATGTATTTAAAGTAAGATCTTTGGATTCGTCATCTTGGATTTTATAATTTATATTTATATTTTTATGAAGAATTTTGTTTTTATTGTATTTTAATCTGTAGTTATTTTAATTTTATTGTAAACTACCCAGAGTCACTCTTAGTGAGATGGCTGGTGATGAAATATGAAATATATAAATAAACTCCACATAAAACATACTACAGAAATCCAGATATGGGCAATTCAAGTAGGCCTTCCATGTAGGTAGCACTTGTGTTTAAGTTGCTTCAAGTTCTACCCCACCCCACACACAAATAGCAGGGTGAGCAATGTGTAAGAATAATTCCCATCAAAACTGCACCCCAGTCCACCGAACAGTATTGCTCAGGTGGACATTATACATAAGGAAGAAAAATCTGGATCCTTGTACACCAAGATGGTATGGGGACAATCAGTGTATGAATTTCTCCTTCCCAGCATGGTACCATTACGTGAGGCCCTTAAGAATAAAAAGATGCTGTAATCCAATTGCATTATTACAACATTGATCAAAATGCAGCTAAATGAAAATGTCTAGAAATGCCAGTTTATGAACCAACCATAATTGGTTTCATGCCCTCTGAGCTACTGAGCACACCTGAACTCCGCCACCCCCTGCCACCCTGCCAACTTATTAAAGAAAAACTGCAATCCCATCTATAAGTAGCTGAAGAATATCCACAGTGCCTCTAATTTTTAGAATTTATTAGCTTTCATCCAGTCAACTACTACTTTCAGACAATAGCCTAGCTATTGTTTCAAATGACAAAAGAAATCCAACTCCAAACTTCTAAATGATTTCACTTAGCACTTTCCTATTGATATCAAAAAGGCATGGAGGATAAGGGGAAATTTTATGGGACTCCACAGCCAAGATACCTCAGGATCAAGCAGAAATCTCTCAAAATTATTCTCTGGAACCAGATTTGCAGACATGAACAGAATTGCCACAACATTGTTTCACTCAACTCTACCTTTCAAAGCCTAATAAAATATAATCAGTGGTATCATTAAGCTGCCAAAAAAATCAAGAACCCACAAAGTCACAATTTCTTTTCTCTGTCCAGAGCCGTCCACCAGCATAGCTGAGAATGCTTCTGGCCTGAAGACAGCCAGCATCAGAAATGAAACTTACTACTCCCAACATAAATTTAGTTGTTTTCTGCTTCCACCATAGATAAAATAATTAAACTACACAAGGGAAAAGAATCCCACATTACTAGTCTTTCCATCAAATTAATGGTACAGTTGGATTCAGACACAAAATCCTGGAAATCTAAAAAAATATTTTTTATGCTCCTCAGCAACAGACTATATATACGTTTTTGTTTGTTAATGAAAACGTACCTCTTGCTCTTCTTACTGAAGAAGTTTATGTCTCAAGACAAGGCATAACAATAACTTAAAAGACATCACCTTCTACAGATTCTTCTTTTTGGTCCAATAGTACACATTAAAGTATTGCCACCCACTGATGCAATAAATGCAGCAAACAACTGAAAAATTTGAAATTGCAGTTCAGTTGTTTCCAAACACTGTACCTTTCCATTTGTTTGCTGAGAACTCTTGCACATTCCCAAAAACTTTCTAGCGCTTTTTAGCAATTATTTCTAATATTGCTCATCATTAACAATCTTCTAATTTTAGGAAGTCCTGAAATTCTCCAAGTTAAGGAACACATTCTGAAAACAAGACATTGTACAGTAACTCTGATTTTTTTCATCAATCCCTTTTCAAGGCTAAACAAATCATATAATTTCAGACTTTAAATCTAAAAATTATTTTCAGATTGTGAAAACCCACAGTATATTAAATACTAATACTAGCACAATGCTGAAATTCCTAGTCATAAATATGTTGGAACTTCGTGCATACTTGTCTATTTAGCAAAGCTCTATTCAAACAGAATTAACTTGTGCCATCACAGTATTCACACCCATAAGATTCTATTTTGTTTATATAGCTAGCTTGAATTATTGACACATATTTCTGCCATATTTGATTAAAGTTCACTGTAGAAAAATGTATAATACTATTTCAACATTAAAAAAATAGAATGATTTTTCTGCATTCACCATCAAGACAATTTTCAACATACAGGAGACTGTTTTGCAAAAAGAAATGTAATCCATTAATCACAGCCTTAACTAGACCTTGACTGTCTTGTGAACTATTAGAAACAGTTTGATATCGTGTTCTTCATATATTCTATAGCTTTATAGGCACTATCTACAGTAACAACAGTTCAGTGCATTTGCAGAACAATCCTAAAAGTTCATGACAAAGTAACTGATTAACAGATAGGAGGAAGAATGGTATTTTGTCCCCATCCTGTATTTTCTTTTGTTTTCATCAAATTTGTAGTTCTTCTTAATACATTCTGCATTAAACAGCAAGCCATTTTTTACAACATGTTTGTTAAGCAGATTACATGTTTACCTAGTTTGATTCCATTAAATTTTATCAGTTTCTACAACAGCTAAATATATTAGCAAGCTTTTACTAGTATTAAATGCTTAAGTTTCTGGCTTCAAACTTCCTGAACTCAGAGAAAGTTAGGAGATTTGTTTCTATTTTATCCCTGTCTGAACCTTTTCATCTATCACACCCTAATTGGTCCAGCTTACGTATTTGTTTTACAAATGAACACAAACAGAAACTTTTATTCAGTCACATGACATATAACCTGGAGAGTGTATTATAATATCCACAGTCTGGAAACAAGCTTTTCTGACATGATGAGAAGAACATTTTATTTCTTCTTTAAAGAGAGAAGTAAATGCATTAATATATGCTTGGTTCAGGACTCTAGAGCACATACATTTTCATTATGTTTGGGGCAACAACTCCAACTTGAGAAACTCGATATTCTGCCAAATATATGGTGTCTCATGAATTAGCCTATTTACAACATAAAGACATTCAACAATTATGGAATATCTAAAGAAGGTTTTGGTAAGTATGTATGGAGGGAAGATATCATGCTAATTTTACACAACTCCCAAGAAAACTAGTCCATTTCCAAAGTTTCAACCCATAATCCTATGGCCATATATATCAATAGGACCAAGTTAATAGGGACCAACTCAAATTTCTTTTAACAGAAAAATTGAAAACCAAACTGAACTGGTTGAATGTATTTCAGTATTTTGAAATCGTGTGTGCAGAATAAAGTTGAGAGTAAAGTTTGTAAAGTTCTTTATAAAGTGAGTATTTTAAACTACAGGTAGTTCACAACTGGACTAGCAATTCCATTGCTAAGCGACACGGTCATTAAGTGAGACATCACATGACCACAACTTGAGATTTTACTGCAGGCTTCTCCATTGACTCTGCTTGTCAGAAGCTGGCTGTGAAGCACACAAATGGTGATCTTCTGACTTGGGATGCTGCGACAGTCATAAGACCGAAGTTACTTTTTCAGCGCTGTCGTAACTTTGAACAGTCACTAAACAGGGCAGTTGTTAAGCAAGTACTACCTGTACATCACTTCAAAAGAACACATCAAAATCTCTTTTCTTGATTTGGCAATCTTAGTTTACAAAGATTCAGAAAGTACTCAAGAACGTAGGCTTTAGAAATTATTTGAAATAAGATGAAGAGTTAGCTAATTTTTATAAAGAACAATAAAGATGACAAGAACTACAATACATCTTGACAGAAAAGTATCATGATAGTAACTTAGTAAAATACATACAGGTAGTCCTTGCTTACTAAACACTTGTTCAGCGACTGTTCAAAGTTGCAACAGCACTGAACTAGTGGTATTTATGACTAGTCCTCAAAGTTCTAGCCATCACAGCACCCTTGCGGTCACATGATTGTGATTCAGGTGCTTGGCAACCAGCTCGCACTTATGATGATTGCAGCATCCCGTGGTCATGTGATCACCATTTGCAACCTTCCCTGCCAGTAAGCAAGGTCAATGGGGAAGCTGGCAGGGAAGGTTGCAAGTCACTCTGGTAAGTCCTCCCACCTTCCTGCCCACTGTGCCATGTCCTCCTTCCCTCAGCCTCCCTGCACTTGCACTGCACCACAGCACCCCCTCTCCCAACTCGTGTGTGGCTTGTGCCAGGCCTCCCACACCCACCGCACTCCTTACCTGGGGCTCCCACTGCCTCCCGCTTAACGACCCACGCATCTTGGGGTTACGACAGCAACCTGGACTGGCTGGATTGCCATCACGAAGCAATGTGGTCATGTGACATTGTGCTTTATGACCGCATCCCTTAGTGACAGCAATCACGGTCCCAATTGCTGTCGTAACCTGAGGACTACCTATAATCCTTCTAAAATAGTGAATGAACAAACCATGGTAACGAGATAATGGAATATACTGTAATAATCCATGCACTGAACATCTTGATTTAGCAGTTCAGACTAAGTTGCCAGTGTTTTAAAACTTGACATGACTGTGGAGAGATAAATTTCACAAGCATATATAAACTTATTCTTTATAGGTAAATAATCAAGCAGACAGATTCTTCACCTTCTGCTATGAGTACTCTATGAAGCATAACTTTAAAGAGTGCATTTACTTCCAATTCAAACATTACCCATCTGAAATTTAGGCCTCTTCCACATGGCCAAATTAAAAGCACTACCCATCAGTCTTTCAGTTAGCAGAAAGGCAAACCACATAAAGTGTGCTGCCCTCATTGCTGATCCTTATTTTCCTACAGGAACAAGGCTAGAGAATGGTGCTGTCCAAACTGAGTTATTACAGGCCAAGTTAAAGAAAGCGATTGGTAAACTCCTCTGGCTTTGTTTCTTCTCTCACTCAGCATCACCTTCCAGCAGGAAAAAAATTCTTACTGTGGAGAGGGGGAAATCTAAACAGATTTATTAGATTTATAGGCCACCTGACTCCATCATTATTAAGATGCTCAGCATAGTGGATTTAGCTACCTGTCAATTGTTCTAGTAAGTGGTAAGCGCTAAGGGGTGCAAAAAGTAAAACAGGACATAGCTCTCTCAATGCTCATTACAGCCCATCTTCTGTGCTTGTTTCCAGTCTGCTGGGCTATTTCTGAACATGGATCTCATGTTTATCTGAAACCCTGCTAAACCCATGTTAAAAAATAGCCTGGCTAGGAAATAACAGTGGGAAGAGTAAACTCCACTCTCAGCTACTGCTGCAATGGAATGGTAGGACAATACAAGCAGTGAGTGTTCAAGGAGTTCAGTTGTAACTTTGTACTGTAGCTAAAACCACCTGGAAGAGCCAAGGGATGGCCACGGAGGGCATGCTATTATGATTCGCCCATGTGTGATACCAGTCATTACCATGGCACCTAGTGCTGCCAAAGCAGAAATGAAGTAGGCAAAATGCCCCCCTCCCCCAACAACAAATGTACCTGCAGGGCACTGCACAAACAGCCAAGGGATCCACAGATTTATTATTTTTTAGTTCCTTATACTGTGAGCACAGCATTGATTGCCAGTAGGCTTCTGGGTACAAGGCAATGGTCTTGACTTTTAAGGCCCTTAATTGCTTGGCTCCTAGATACTTGCATTCCCCAGGTAAATCTGGCCTGCCAGCACACTCATCATGGTTGGGAATAGGCTCCCACTCTATGAAATGTGAGTTCAGTGGCAGCCAGGAGAAGATGTTTTTTGGTGATAGCCTCTATTGTATGGAATAGCCTCCCCCATGGAAATCAGATTGGTGGCTACTCTGGCTCTGTTTCAGAAGACAGTCAAAGTGGAGTTAGTTCAAACAGCTTTTAGAATCTTAAATTACCCTGACTGGTGCTGCCTGATGAATGAAATGACTTGATTATGACAAGTCTCAATCATCAGCAAGTGAACTGCTGCATTCTGCACCAGTTGCAGCTTCCTAATAATTTTCAAAGGTAGCCCCACAATACTGGTCCTGGGTGTTGGTGTGCTTATCTGTGAATCCTCAAAAGCAATAGTAGTAAAAATGGGGGGAAATGGTTGTATAAAATTCTTGGGCAGCTGAGAGTAGAAATCTGTAATGCACCCAACAGTGACTGAACTAGCAACACACAGTTGGCAAAACACTGCTCACTTGCCCAGTTAAAACCCACCCTCTGTGCAGCATAGAACTATTGGTCTCTCAAAGGCATCCTAAACCTATGTTTAGAACCTAGGACTGACACCTGTTTTTAAAAAGTGCTAAAACTATATGTAAAGAGCTTGGGTAAGATCTGATACGCATTTCAAAAAAAGATTTAGGCAGATGCCTCTGCTGAAGCCAGGTATCCAATACTTCCTACAACCCAAAATGGTCATGGATGGCAGTTCCCAGGAACCAATAAAATCTGATCAGATCAAATTCCTAACTGCATCAATAACCTCTTCACTGTCACACCTCCTTCAGCAGTTGAAACAAGGAAAGCCTTCTGGCCCTAAACTAGAGCCGCGCTGGTTTTATTTTGTTCTTGATTTCAACTCAAACTGTCTGTATCTCTTTCCTTGCCGGAAACAGGGTGGGGAAGAGATGTGCCCATTACTCTTCAAAAGCGACACTTGAGCATCCAAGCTAACGCTTTCAGGCCTCCTCCATCAGGGTCGCAGGGGAGGGAAGGTCCGAAGGCACCCTTACTACAGGATCCGATTATGTCCCTCTCTGCACAGCCAACGCTAAAACGAGAGAAGGCGGCTCGGGCCCTCCATGGCTCCAGCCCCCTTCTTGCCTCCTGGACTCCGGGGGAAACAGGATGAGACGGAGGAGTCCAGGCCAAGGACAACGGTGAAAGGGAGCGAAAGGAGAAGCCAGGCTGGCGCTGGGGGCGGTCAACACCGGTTGCCGAGAGCAAGAGACGGGTCGAAAGAGAAAAAAACACGGAGCGGAGGCGCCATGTTACAGTTCCCCAGGTTCCCTCTCCTATCCTCAGCCACCAGGGCCCGGCTCTTCCCCCAGCCTACGCCCGGCTAAGGCTAGAGCCACACCCCGAGCCGTTATCCTAACCTACACGTCAAGGCGAGGCACGGCCTTCCTCTCCGCCTCCATTAAAACAAAACCAGTCCGCCGCGCGCGCACAACCAACTCACCCCTCACGACCGCCGGCCGAGCCGTACATTAAAGCCCGGGTCTTCCCCCACCGGCTCCCGTCACATCTCGCGGGAACTCCGTGACATATCGGTTTCTTTCTCTCTTTCCCCTCCTTTCCTCCTCCCCCCTTCAGGGGGTCAGGAGAAAATGGGGTCACGTGCCGCGGAGACGGACCGGCAGGAGCACAAACGGAACGGAGGAGGACAACGCACGTACAGCCGCAGGAGAGAGGCCACGTGATTGTGCACTCCGCGAAGGCGGGGCTGCTGCCATTCCACCGGTGCCTGGGTGGCCGGAAGCTGCCTTGTCTTCCTTCCCGCGCTCCTCCTCCTCGCGCTGCGTGGGGAGGAAGAGAGAGATGTTTTGTCGCGAACCTGGCGCTCCGAAGTGCTTATGGGGCAGGGCAGGGCAGGGCAGGGCAGAGGTTCTAAATGCACGCAGGAGTGTAAATAGCCTGGAGCGAAGATCACCGCGCACCAGTAGTCTCAGCAGCCGAGCGCCTTTGGAAGTTCATACGTGGAGGGGGAGAAAGCCTTTCCTTCTCTAGGTTTATCCGGAATGTACTATGTAGTTACGGTGACCATATGTCCTTTATTATACAGGACAGTCCTTTATTTCAGAAAGCTGCCCTTTATTAGAATATGCGTTTTTATAAAGTTCTTGGTTTTGCTCTTGAATTTTCTTTTGTAAAGCAAAGTTATAAACATAATTTTTTTTTATCCTTATCAACCCCTTTCAGATTTTCCCTTCTCAGGTTTGTCCTTTATTTTTTCCAAGAAAATATGGTCACTGTACATATAAAATACATAATATATAATGTTTTTGTTGTTTATTCGTTTAGTCGCTTCCGACTCTTCGTGACTTCATGGACCAGCCCACGCCAGAGCTTCCTGTCGGTCGTCAACACCCCCAGCTCCCCCAGGGACGAGTCCATAATATATAATAATATATATTTAATATATAATACACGGTCTGTACATGGAAGTTCTATTGTTATATATGTTGCACAGGACGGGATATGTTAAGCCCATAATTTCTGCATATTTACATAGAGTAGAAGGCAACACAATGGAGGTAACTTCTGAGTAAATATGTATAGCCATCTTTCTCTGGTTGGGATTATGGGTGTTGAAAATCCAGCAGTTCCAGAGTACGGATAATTAATGATGGCAATTGGAACCATAATTGCTGTTGCTAAGTGATGCAGTTGTAAAGCATGACATCCCATAACCATGCTGCTTAGTGATGGCAGTTCTGGTTGCCATCATTAAGCAATGACCACGCAAGTCATTAAGTGAGGACCTCACATGACTGTGACTTCGCCAGCTTTCCCATTGATTTTGCTGGTGGACATCTAGCAAGGAATGTTGGAAATTGCAATCATGTGACTGTGGAACGCTGCAATGGCCAGAACTCTGAGGACTGGTCATAAGTCCACCTCGTTGAGTGCTGTCGCAAGTTTGAACAGTCGCTGAATGGACATCAGCCGAGGACTGAGGAAAGCTAAATTGAAGCTTGTGATGTAATATGACAGTCTTACCATTGATGCTTGTTTTGTAGATTAAGTCAAAACTTTTAGTACTTGATGCGAGCCTTCTACCCTACCAGTTTAGTTTTGTCAGTCTGTCATTGTAGCCAATTCTTGCTTTTTGCCTTTTAAATTTTTTTTTAAAATTAGTAACAACTAAAAAGAATGCAGACCAAATTAGGTAACTGCATAACTTCCAGCCAAGTTCCAGTTGTGGTTTTCAGTAACTTCAAAGCATTCCAAGGCAGAATTCACATGTTATTTCTAGATCCAGCATGTTGTTCAAACCCAGCCATTTTTTGCGTTGGCTGCCATGCATCATTCAATGTCTGAGGAAACAAGACCCACGTAGAGCAGCTGAAAACACAGAACATGTAATTGTAAAGCTCACCTGACAGCCATAAAACATGCCCCTTAAGCACTGATAGGCAGCAGCACTCAAACTAGTTATTTCTCCTGCCTGGCCTGCATGGAAGGGCCAACTGCTGAACTGAAACCTCATCAATATTCTGCCAGGATAAGGCTTTGGATGGCAAGACTGGAAAAATTTGAGTTTCCATTTCCTAAAATAGTAGTCCTTCATCTGTTTAAATAATTCTGTGCTGCCAAATCCAACTGCAAGAAGCTATTGGAGCATGCACAAATGCAGTTTACATGCATGATTCTGACTTTCCCATTTAAAATTTCCTTGTCTTCACTGTTTCAACACAAATGCAACTGGATTTGCTTGGCAATTCTCCATTCTTAGCACTAGGTTAGTATTTTATTTTCTAGCAGTTTAGTAACTTTTGTATCTTGCAGTTGGTCCGGGGCACAATTAGGTTTTCTGGTCGGTTCCCTGTGGGGTCATCATTTAGAATGAGATTTTTGTTTGCTGCAAGCATGCGTTTGTCTGGTTTGCAGTAAATGCATGAACTCACTTTTTACTTCAGTATGTTATCCTTTAAACACCTCCCCAATTTTCTATTTCAATCTTCAAATGCTATGAGATAGACTTAAAAGGATAAATCTACTAAATGTTGTGTAAAAGGCATGCATTAGGTTACATCCTTTACTTAAATGAATATTTCAGATAGATTCATTTGTAATCTGAAAAACAATATCCATACGAACACCACTTCCCAGTGGTCCATTCTTCTATTTCTTTAAAGTGTCACACAGATTTAATTAAGCCCCCATTAATGATGACTCTACTGTGTGCTGCTCACACAGCTGACAGACACTCACCAAAGGGCATTATTTCCAATTGTGGATATAATTTATGCCCATGTATGATAAAGTCCTGTATACAGTCTGAACAGACCACATTCACAATATTATTCCACTGAGCTTTAATACCAATTTTCCTGGCATGAGCCTCTGAAAGGTAAATGTCAATCTCTGGTCCCTCTGCAGACTTTGAAAAAGTTAAGCAATTAAAGTAGAAGCCAGTTACCATGTTACCATCTTTAATTAAGCTGCTTTGGAAGTAGCATACATTTCCATGATAAACAATTTCCAAGCTCAAGTTCACAAAATCACATTGTAGTTCATTAGTGCCAATGCTGGAAACAAGTCTCTTCACATGGCAAACAGAATTAAGAATGCAACCATGAGACAGAAGAGACCCATGGCTTCAGACAGGGCAAATCCCAGAATAGCATAGGAGAATAGCTGCTGTTTCAGAGAAGGATTCCTAAACAGAAACACAAGATAAAAGTCACTTTTGTATAAACAGTGAAAGCAACCTTATTTTTAAAGAGTAGACATCCTTTTGGGGCAAATGCCCTTCCGATCCTTAGAAACCTCACAGGTAATCAGGACTATTAAGAAAATCAACAATATGTTTCCACACCTGTCTCTCACATTGTTAAGGATGGCTGCAGAGGAGGATACACTTTCACTTAATTCTCATTTAGGGTTCCTAGAAAAGTAATGGGAGAAACTGCAATCTGTTCCTTGCCTATCAGCTGATAGCTCGTCATCTAAGTAGGGTATAACATGGGTGGGGCTCTGGCAGGCCAAAGGGAGGATGGTTGTGGGGGTGGTCACGTAGCCCATGCTGACA
Organism: Candoia aspera; assembly: GCF_035149785.1. NCBI lineage: Eukaryota > Metazoa > Chordata > Lepidosauria > Squamata > Candoiidae > Candoia > Candoia aspera. Next base: position 191,040,183 of record NC_086153.1, on the reverse strand, counting down.
ACACCTTGAAGAAGCTGTATCTTTTAGCTCAGAAAAAGATGTTCATTTAAGGGGCTAACACATGCCATGTGCACACAAATATGGATAGCTGCATAGCCTAGGTATACGCTAGCAAATAAAATATTACCTACAAAACCAAAACCATTTTTCCAGCCTTCAGTCTTCTGAAATCACACCTTTGAAAATTAGTGCCACTGGCAGCCCAAAATATATTAGAAGTGTAGCTTTTGATTGCTGCCCACTCTTGAAGGAGACACCTCAGACCAGTGTTTCTCAACCTTCGCAACTCTAAGACATGTGGACTTCAACTCCCAGAATTCCCTAGCCAGCATGAGGTTGAGAAACACTGCCTCAGACTATCTAGTACAGCTGTTACCGTTAAACCCACTCACATGTTGAAAAGATGGTGGGGTTAGCTTGCTGTAAGGTTAGAGACAGTGGCAGCCCTTCCACATGCAGTTACAGCCACCCTTATTTTAAGACACATTATGTAGCTTTTATTCAATCTGAAATCTTAGCCCAGCTGATGACTTGGTGATCCACTGCATTACATAGTTCAGAAAAATATTGAAGAGAATTGAACTGGAAAACTTGGGAATGTCTTTAATGCTTGTATTTCTGACTAGGATTGAGAAATCAGTTTCTCAAAAGCTACATTTTATGAGCAAAAGAACCCTAATGCTATCTTAGTGAAATCAGCCATTTTTTTAATGGGGATTTCTTTCAATTCTTAAATGTAAGAATCAGTCTCATAATGGCACCAATTTCATACTCATCAGCTAGGTAGCAGTAGGCAACCTGATGCCTTCCGGGATCCCTGAATATTGGCTACGTTGACTGAACTTGTTGAGTTACAGTGTAAAATGCCAAAAGTAGACTAGTTTGCCTATCCTAGCCCTGAAGAACCACTATTTAACATTACACTTTTCAGCAACATGTTAAAGTTTGGTTATCAACAACTGACTTCAATAGCACCCTTCATTTGCTGAAAGGACTATAACACTGACTCCATAACTGCTGCTCTTTCTCAGCCTGTCATCATCCTTGAGGCCCACAAATCTTATGGTGAACAAATTATTTCTAGATGGGAAGAAGATAGGGTCCTCTGTTTCTCCAGTTACTCAACATTACAGGTAGTTCTCGCCTACCGACCACTTGTTCAGTGACCATTTGAAGTTATGATGGTGCTGAAAAAGGAGACTTAACGATCGGTCCTTGAAGTTGCAGCCATTGCAGCATCCCTGTGGTCACATGATTGCGATTTGAGCACTTGGCGCATTTACAATGGCACATTTACAAGCATCCCGCAGTCCCAGGAAGTCACAAGTTGTCAGGTGATGTCACGCTTAACAACCTGCAGTGATTCACTTAACAACCACAGCTGGAACTGACATTGCAGGTCTGGCATGGTCATGTGACATTTCACTTTATGCCCATGTCACTTAGCAATGGAGTTGCTGGTCCCAAGTGCAGTCAGTAAATGAGGACTACCTGTATTTCAATGCCTTGGTCTCTGACATGGGTTTTATGGTTAATTTACTGCCATGTTTTCTAAATCATAGCCATGTTGTCACAATGGCTTTTTAAACATGAAAAACTTTTGGTTGGAATTTAGGAGACCCTATGGAACCCTTTCCCTCATGTCTGTACTGTGAAGCAAAGACAGGGAACATAATCCAGGGAGAACAAGGATTATTGGATCTCAGCAAAAAAGAGGGAACAAAATCAGCATTATTAGAAGGGGCACAATGAAAAAGGAATATATTGCAAACTGATCAGTATCAATTATATGGGGATTTGCAGTCTCTAAATAACTGAAACTGATTTTTTTCAAAGTTAACTGAGTTCTAACTTTGGAACTTCCTATATAGTAGTATATTTGAAGTCTGAGAAAATGTAGATTTGTTAAGCATCCACAACTTTTATCTTCCACTGTGGTTTACAGAAGTACACTACAAATACTTATTTTTACTACAGGTAATCAAATATCCTATACTCTGTATCAAAGTATGGAGCTTTTTCTGAATTTTACAGGCTACTCTTTTTCAGTCAAATCCTTTACAATTTAAACTTATTTAACTTGAGTCTTAACTGAGATACCATGTTCTTCCTTACAAGCTCTCCTAGTCCCTGGAGGAGACTTATTTATTTATTTCTATGCCGCCTTTATTATTTTTATAAATAACTCAAGGCAACGAATGTACCTAATACTCCTTCCTCCTCCTATTTTCCCCACAACCACCACCCTGTGAGGTGAGTTGGGCTGAGAGAGACTGACTGGCCCAAAGTCACCCAGCCAGCTTTCATGCCTAAGGCGGGACTAGAACTCACAGACTCCTGGTTTCTAGCCCAGCACCACTAGACCAAACTGGCTCTCTTTTCTTTTATTTCTCTTTTCTTTCTGTCCCACTACTTCCGAGGTATGTTTGGTAAACATGTGACAGAACACCTTAATAAGTGTTTCTACCCTCTGGAATTCCTCGCCAAAGGAAATCAAGCTAATTGTTTGTCTTCTTCACAGTGGCTGGTAAAGTTTTAATTCAAAGAGGCTTTAGTGTCCAAGTTGCTATGGGAGCTGGTTATGATTTTTCCTGTCATTTTCATGCTTTCTTTTTTAAAAATGAAAGTAAAATCACAGATATTATAGAAATGTATGTAAAATGATATATGATATGATTGTAATCTATTACTTTATGCAAGACTGTGGGCCTGACAATAATCATTTGCTACTTCCCAGATGCCTGGCACAAATAAACAGCAAAAAGGAACATTTTCTCCTTCCACACTATCCTAAAACTACAATTTTAAAAATATCGGGAAAATTCAAGGAACCAGAGCTGCTAGATCCTTGCATAGGTGTTTTATTTTCAGCTTGTTCTATTAGAATTCAAACAACAAGGCCATGCTACTGTGCTGTGTGGATAAAAAAAGTGAGATATACATGCATGACTGAAAGACCTTACATTATCCTCCATTCCTATATGCAGGATGATGTAGAGCAGGGGCTTCTGCAGCAAGCCAAGAGCTCACCAAAATGACAAAGCATGTACTGAGATGTCAGGGTACAAGCTTAGGCCCTCATGTATTTGTCATGCTGCAGTGCAACTACAAAGGGGAGGAGCTTGTGTGGGACACTTCATCACACTTCATCACACATTTCACCATTCGCCACACCCCCAGACATATATCCCAAAGTTACTTGAACACTGGGTGAAATGGACATAGATTCATGCAAGTTGCAAATGAAGACATCTAGGTTAACTTACCTGGCATAACCAATGATTAGACTCCCAAAGACGGTTCCAATACCAGCACCAGAACCAGCCACTCCTACTGTGGCAGCACCTGCACCAATAAATTTGGCAGCGGTGTCAATGTCCCTGTTGAGAGCAGTAGTTTGGAACTCCCTTAATGCTAGCTGACTGCCAGCCTTCTGAGCACCTGTAAGGAAAATTGTATTGCCCTACAAAAAATAAAGAGAGAACTCCAAGGATTAATTTCAGTGTAGCAGCCAGATCTCTATTACAAAATAAAGAAGTATTCTAGAAGAAGGGACAAAGGAAGCAACATTTTTAGAGGTAATCAAATTTAGAAAATGTTTTTACTCTTTCTGGATTAAGTAGCCCCAAAGCCCTATCTAAAGTAAAATCAGTATCCTGTTAAAACATCATAACTCTGATTACCATTAATTATGTCTGCCCATATTAGTATACTAACAGCAAGATTCAATCCTGGATACCCAGAATGCACAACTAGTAAGGGAATGCTACATTTCAGCATGTTGTTTTCAAATTTCCCTTTTGCTATTAGGAATCAATAAGCTAGATTTTGCCACCTAATTTGCAGAAGTTTTAGAAGCAGCTTTAAAGCATGCAGAAGGTTTAGGAAATCTGCTCTGGGCAAACTGACATGGAAACCAGTCTGGGAGAAAAACAGTATTAATCTTAACATAAAAGATAAATTAGTGCTGCTGTTTAGTCTATGCTCTATTCCATGTTCATTAACGCAACTAAATTGCTTAAAGCAAGGAAAGTTTATTTCAGGGAGGGTACTGGGGAGGGCAGAGAAGATGTACTGTAAAGGCAAGGCCAAATATACAGCTTGGTACTTTACTGTGAATTATGATTACTAGGACAAGAACACATGGGCTCACCAGATAATTTAGGAAGCTACAGAATTGTTTAAGGTACCTCTCCAGTCCTGACTTCCGGCCTAGACAACACTGATGCAGAAATTGGTCTGTAGAGGATTCTTGATCCAGTACGCATCTAAAGAACAGAGAAGATTAACATAATCAAGCTTCATAACAGAACTCAACAATCTTGGACGTACAAAACTTCAGGGACTTTTGGAATTAATTCTGTTCAGAATCTCAGAACAGCTACCTCATCTATAAAGAAAAACTCACTCTTGAAGTCTTATAGTAGCACCAAATCTTGTAACATATTTAACCCTTAACTGACTCTGACACTTTTTAAGGGAACTGCTTGCTTGGGTTCAATAGAATATTGCTTGTTCCTACTTCAGGAAGGTTTTAGTTGAAACAAATACTGCCACTCTGTCCATAAAGTGCACCTGTTGATTACACAGGAATGTCCATGTAATTTTCTTATCAGCAATACAGAAGTAATTTATACTGAGTTCTTATGGGACATTTAACTTCCCTTTCTAGCTGACATTGCTGTGATTTCCTGCTGGTCTCCCATCCAAGTGCTAAACCAGTTGGACTCAACTTTTTTCAACATTAACCAGGGTCTGTAACCTGAGCTGCTGTTTGTCTATGAAGATGTATCAATAATTGACTTCTGTTCTATCCAGAGTGCCAGACATCTAACTACCTGTTAAGGTGTCTTTTAGCATAACATACTTGTTTTAAATAATTAAATCACTCTTGAGAAAAATATAGAAGTTTTATAGTCAGAACAGAATGAGAAACAATCTGGGCTGTGTGTGAAACAAACAAAATGCCCCCCCCAAACCTACAACATGCTTCATAAGTTCTGCCAAATTGTTTCAAGCAGGCTGCAACTCAGTGGAACTGAATCCCAGAATATTTTGGTTATTCCAGGTTTTGGCTGAAACAAAATTTGTATGGTCTTACAGAGCAAGTAGAACAAAGCTGGTGTTTCTTGCCATCTTTTCCCCCTTGTATGTCCTGTGTTCCTTCCTTTCTAACCTGTCCCACTCTCTCCCCCAGACCACTTCTGCCTCGAACATATATGTTTTGGACTGACCATGAATCCCACATAAGTGCTTCTCCCCTGCACAAAACAGTGCACAGAATGTTCTGCACCTTCCTAGAAAGGATTTTGTTCATCTTGGTTTCTGGCTTCCTCTCTAAAATTTCAAAGTAGCTGTGTGTTAGAGATTTCAGTTTCTGTTGACCATGTTTGAAAATATCATCAAGAAATCCAGTACTTTTGTATGGCACTGATTGCCTGCTACTGTCCAAAATTCAATCAGAAAAGCCTGCCCCATATGGTACACTTGAGGTGTGTTGGATTACAAATAACCTCCAACCTGAATTCTCACCAATATTGGCTGAGAATAAAGGGAATTGTTAACCAACCCATCTAAAAGATGCCAAATTGAAAAAATCTTTGTTAGCATACTACTTGCTATGAAAAGACAAGATTACTACAGGTGATGACCTTCAAATCACTTGATCTTCAAACGTTCTTCTGATCACACAATCCTAAAACCTATTAGGTGAAAGACAGCCCCATTCTGCTCTTTTGAGAGCACTGTCACTTGGAACCAAGCAGCAAAATTTTGATTATTCAAAACAGCCCCATCATTACACTGCAACCACCACTCTCTCCCCAGGAAGATTTTTTTTTCCCGACTTCCCAGAAGATACAGCGCCCTCTAAATCCCAAGAACCGCTCACTTCCGACAAGCGGCCTGTCAGTTGCAGGGAAGGCCTAATGAATGAATGAATGGGAAGAACCTGGGCCCAGCCGCCGCGGCCTGCTAGTGTCCTTGGGCAGCCAGCTCGCTCGCTAAGGTCACGCGGATTTCCACGTCGGCCTCTTTCCAAGACACAATCAGTTCAGGGGACTCGCAAGACGAGACTTTTCACTGCCCGGCTGCGCGGACTGGATTCGGTCACCGCAAAAGGCGGCTTTATGCCCGGCGGCAGGGAGATCAAGGGGGCAGAGAAGGGGCAAAATCGATGGCCGGGCTGCTGGCTGGCTGGCCGGCCGGCCGGCCTGCCTGCCTCTCTCCGATCCTCGCCCGCAACTCCTTAATGCACCCCCCCCGCTTCCGGGAGGCCACAGCTGAAGGCCAGGCCGGCGCGAAGGCAGGCGACAGGAAGGGCAGCGACCCTGAGCCTAAACCCAGGGAGACCAATGCACGGCTGCAGCCCAGCCTGCTACAACTCACCAATTCGGGGGAGCCGGCGGCGAGCCTGATGCACGCGAACATGGTTGCTGCTAACGCTGCAGTGCTGGGAGAGCAGGGGCCGCTGGAGCTCTGGACCTCCTAGGGATCCGGGGCTGGGCCTGGTAGCTCGCTACGGGGGAGAAAAGAGAGCTTTAGGATCCGGTAGACAGCGCTTCCACGGCGGACAGGGAAGGATGGCGCCCCGATGGAGGCGGATCCGCGGGCCCCGCTGGCTCACTTACAGATGGTGGTGGCGGCGGCAGCAGCGGCGCCGGCGGCTTTCCGCCTAAGCGAGTATGGCTGTAGAGGTCGAAAGGACCGCAAGCTCTTTGCGCATGCGCAGTGGTGCGGAGAGGCCAGATGGGGAGGAGAAACATTTTTTAAAAAGTGGGGGGGCGTGCTTAGATTGCAAGGTCACTTTACGGTGCGCGCGCGATCAATGTTGGGCGTGGAACGGAGGCATGGATCGGCGGCCGCTACGTGGGGAAGCCGGGTAGAAAGTGAACCGGGAAAGGCTGTAATAAGACGTCATCCATTTTGATTGTGAGGGAGAATGCATTTGGAGAAGCATGTCCATTGGGCCGAGTGGGACATAGCTAAAGGTCTGTGGGGCACGCGGCAAGAACCAGTTTTCCTGATTGGATTTCAGTTAACTGAGCGGCGGCTTCAGGCTGCCTCTGGGGCTTTCAGTGGGCACTCTTGACCTTTGGGTTGAGTTCAGTTGCTAGAAGAGACTGTCTGCCATTGGAGGCAAGTGCACTTACAACTATTTTTCTGGGATTCTGCTAGAAAAGGCAAAAATTATGCACATCCCTGAGTTTGCTGGACTGACATTTGGCAGATGAGGCTTTCTTCCCTATTGCTGGCCTGCATGGTTGGCAGAGCTTCATCTCCTGGATGTTTGTTCTTCTAACATGCAGTTACCAGGAAAAGGTGGTAACCCTCCACCTTTTAGGAGGGTTAGGAAGCAAGTGATAGCTTGCATACACAGGGACAGCTCTAGGCTAAGGCTGAGTAGGCAATAGCTGAGGAGCACTAAATTTTAAGGGGGGGTGCCAAAATTGAAAAGACTCCCGAAAACACAATAAAAAAGCAAAAAGCAGTAATGGTGGGTTCTATGAGTCAGCATGCCCACTCAAGGGTTAAATATAATTCCACAGAATTGTTGCCATATGACAGCAATGGATGCTGATGTTATTCAAATTAGCTACTGTGTAAATAGGGTGAAAATGTCCAAGGAAAGGAAAAAAGTCTGGGACTGAAAATTGTAAGTGTACAGCTCAAAAACTCAAAAAAAGAAAGAAGAGGACACCTTTTGAAATTCCTAACAAAATCAGAATATGAGCCAAACCATAGGGGCCCCCAGAAAATGACTTTGCCTAGGGCGCCAAAATGGCTAGAGCTGGCCCTATGCATACAGCATGTGCATGCCCTGTGTTCGCCATACTTCTCAAGCTTTGTTAGTACTTCTCCAAATTAGGAAAAATCAAGTTTTACATTAGTATCTGTAGCCTACTCTTGTCTGACCCAAAAAGGAAAACAACAACAGCATTCTACCCCTCTTTTTAAGCAAATATTCCTGCTAATCCTAATCTGCCACTACTTTCATAGAGGTACGTAGGTTGGTATTCTCAAATACAGCTAGCTGAAGAAAAGAGAAGGCCAAGAACAAAGGGTGTTGAGTGAATCTGGATCGAATATAGAAGTCAGTGACCAGTAAGAAAGAAGTACACATTAGTCACAGCGAAAAAAATGATTGAGGATTGAACTGTGAAGCAGCTATATGAAAGAGGAATGAATGGGCTGAAAGGAAGGGAAAGTCTGAAAGAGGTGTGGTTGGATAGACTTGATGAGAGATCAAAAAGAAAGAGTGGAGAGGTTTAAAGAACAAAAGGTAATGTATCGATGCATTATACAGCAGAAGCAAGGTTGGTTTGCAATAATAGATATGGAGAGGCATAGTGAATGATGTTAGTTTCAATTAGATGTAGCTATGTTTCTTTCCCTTTTCTCGCTTCATCTAATTTTTTGGGCTTACTGTGTCATTCTTCTCTATAACATTTTGCATAATATTAAAATAGATTAAAGCACCATAAGACAAACTCTAGTGGCTGGGCTGAATCTGTAGATTGAAGCCTTCTCTCCCAGAAGACCATGGTTTACACCCCAGCTTTGCCTCTTGTCTTGGCATAGCAACTTGGTAGATATTGCTGCCACCACCTTTCTTCCAAGGGGATAGCTCATCTGGCATCTGCCCCTAATTCTGGCGTATGAGAAATAAGATTCCCACAGTTTTTGCCTTACTGGCAACTACAAGGTAGAAAAGGAGAAACTGAAATTTTATAGCACCACCTCCTGGCCCTGCAACACTGAGGTGTATGGCTAGGGAAATCAGCCATCTGTCTTATCTCCTTTATGGGAAGACAGAGCAATCTCACAAGAAATAGATAAAATCAGGCTTTATTAAAAATAGATAAAAGATAAATATTTTAACTTCTAATTTCTAATTTTAAGTTGTCACTTGCAAAACAATCAGTGATGGAAGGAATGGAAACAAGGCTGTGAAAATCACAAACAGCATCTCAAAAATTCCTCCAGTAGAAAAATACACTGGAAAATACAAGATTCTGAGTGGACCATAAGATGATAATGATCTGTTACCTAAAATACACAATCACTAGCTTACATAGAGAAACATCAAGGACAATAAAATAGATTTTAAAAAGATAACCTGAGGCAGCCACCTCACTTTATACAATGATTAGGCTGGCTTTGGGTATCACTGTTGAAAAAGACCTTGGGTGGCATCCACAGAAGGGTATATGATGCAGATGAGATTTCAATGCAAATAATTTTCCCAGTGCTTTTTAAAGGTTCTAGCCATAGGATCTAAATGTTCAGGCATATGCAGATTCTAGTATAGCAGGCTGGACTAGCATCAGGGAAACATTTGAACTTTATAGGTTTGCTGCATCTGTCACTATTTCACAGCCTATGCTTCCTCACAGGACTGTTATACATATAAAAATGAAGAGAAAGGAGATTGGGTGGCAATTATTATAGGAAGAGTAAATTGAAATTGAATGGCATGGAAACAGTTAAAAGAAGGCTTTTGCAATTAAGGGTTAATTTGACCATTTATTGGGGTTTTACAAACAATGCAATGGTAAGACCTATATATATGCTGGACAATTCAGGGTAAGGAAACAGAAGAGATGCTCATACAGGTAGTCTTGGCTTGTTCAGCGACCATTCGAAGTTATGATGCTGAAAAAATAACTTTAGGACCAATGCCCACATTTATGATCTTCACAACGTCCCTCGGTCACATGAACACCGCTATAGTCAGTACACATTGTCCTTTGCCTGACCTGTTGTTTCCCCCCCTTGCAGAGTAGAGAGATTGGAGAGGAAGGGATTACAAGAGAGTAAGCAGGCACACAATGGGGAATACACTGGGCTGTTTGCATAATGCACTCAGAGGTGCCGGCATCAGTGCATTAATTTCGATGTGTATTCCCCATTGTGTGCCTGCTTAGACTCTTGTGATCCCTCCCTCTCCAATGAATGTAAATACAAATAATAATTCCCTTCTTGTTAATTATCCCAGTGCCAGGGTGAGCATTCCAAAGGGGAGGGGAGCAGGGAAAAGGAAAGCATAGTTGTGGTCACATGATTTCCCACTTAATGACCGCTTTGCTTAGTGATGGAGTTGCCAGTTCCAATTGTGGTTGCTAAATGAGGACTACCTGTATTTTCTTCATGTGCACTGTGAAACTCATATGAAACTCTGCCTTAAGCAATTAGGATAGCCTTCCACGATGTGGTGGTCTTCAGTTGTTTGAACCACAGTTCCCATTACTCCATGACTATTGGCCATGCTGCTGGACATAGTACAGATTATAGTCTAAAATGTCTGAAGGACATCAGGCTGAGGAAGGATGATTAAGTTATCTTCCTCTATCTGTTGCTCTTCCAGTAAGAATAAACATTTTTGTGTATTGTTTACTGCATCTGTTGGTGGCTAGTCTGGCAATTTCTGTTTTGTTGTTGCTATTATGAGCAATTATTTTAACACATTTAAGATAAACTGTGTTAAAATAATTGCTCGTTATGCTTTTTATGCTGTACTCTGAGCAATTTCTTTTTGGATGGGAAAGGTGGCATAAATTAGTAATTATATAAAAGCTTCTGGCATTGAGGTGTCTGAAAATCAGATTGGGTGGAGACACTTTGGACAGGTGGTTTTAAAGTCACTTTTGAAAATCATGAAAGCACGATCTTCGCAGTTGCACACTTTCAGGCTCCAGCCGGATATTTAAGTTGTAAGATTCATAATGTAAATGATTTTTTTCCTAACATACAAATAATTCACTTTTTCATCCAAAGATCTAACACAATCATTTAACCCAAGATTTATTTTAAAGCCCTGCTTGCCATTTTTACCTTCCTGGAAAGGAACTTGTCCCTAATGTTCACATTTGATGAACATTCTTGTTCTCTGGCATGGCTAGATTCATTTCCATCTGTTTGTTTGGCATGGTTCCCACTGAAAATGTGTGGTGCCCCTTCAGTAAGGCATGGGTGTTAACTAAACATGACTTTAGAGGGAGGCCTTTATAACACAGCAAGCACCAGTTTTAATGCCAGCAGATCCTGCTGTGTGCAAATAGTTCCAGCTTAGGGCCACATGCTTCATTGCAGGAGATCGCATCTGTAGGTGCCTATAGGCATCATAAAAACAACACACATGTACTGGAGGTCTCTTTCACTCTAGCCTGGACATTTGGAAAGTTGTGTGGGAAAATGTCACCGAGTCCGGAGACAGGAGGTTTTATATACTCAAACATTTTGACAGATCCTTCCTTCAATTTGGGAAAGCCTTGGAGTCAGCATGGCTCAGTGGATTTTAATTGGCCTGGCAGCCTTATAAACTGTTGGAAAGAAGGGAAATATATGACCATGTTTCTAATAGCGCATCTTGGCAAAAGACATTTAACTAATATAACTTGTGAGCAGAACTTGCACCAAGAAATAATGCAGGTATGACTCCTGGTCATTTTCCCCCCTGTTGTCTATATTTATAAACTGACACAATATGTAGTATGTACAGTACATTGGAGGTATGTGAGATTTGAAACAGCAAAAATGTTAGGTCATCATAATAGTTTGAAAACTCAGTTTGGTTCTTGAATCTGTGGATCTGTGGATTTAGGAAGTTTGATAGATATTTGATGTGATTATTAAATAGAGTGGGAGCTAAAAGAAATTTATTTTAAATAGCATTGACTGCATCCAAAATGATGGTGACAGTGAATGCAGTGAAAAAAATATGAATGTTATCTCTGTCAGAATAAGAGATGGGGAATGATGTAATAGATCTGAATGAAGGAGGTCTGATATTGTTGAATAGAGTGGATGAATACATGAAAGGAAGGGAAAGTGTAGATTTAATTATGAATGAAAGGCCTAAAATATATGCCAGACAGTATGAATTGCTGTTATTTAGGTTGTTATGAGTGCGTATGAAAGTAGAAATCCATAGAAAAATGAGTGTTACTATTATGCTCCAGTGAATGATGATAATTGAAGAACCGAATTTGAGTTTTAAGAAGAATTGTACAATGATCTAAATGTGTGCAATCCAGGAGGAAAAATATTTTCCTAGGTGATACTCACCTGGAACTGTGGGAGAGAATACAGAAAAATTGATAGGCTGTTTGGAGATCAAGAATGAATGAGAATGGTGACTATTTTGTAAATATCTATTTAAGAAAAAAGTCTGTTTATTTCAGATACATGATTTAAGTATACATCTGTTTATACATCCATATAGTAATGGAATGAATATAAATGTAAAAGCATGATTGATTTGAGTGTTTATAATGAAAAATTGAGTGAATTAACTGAAGAATGCAGATGATAAAGGATTCTGAAAATGAGACAGGGCCTTTTTTCATAGTGGCCAGGAATGGAATGTGGGAAAATGGACATGGAAGAAAAGGAAAGATGCTAAAGAAATGAGAATGAAAGTAGAATGACACTCTAGCTGGTGCAGAGCAGAAAGAATTATATTACAGAATGCCACAGTATGTAGAAAGTTACAGAAGTGGGAAATTTGAAAAGATGTATGGTTGAATAATGAAATGAAAGAAGATCTGCAGAAGAAAAAGTGCTGATGAGAATGAGTGGTGCAAAAATAAGTCAAGGGAAATATATTGTGTAATACTTACGTAGAAAGAAAAATATAATTGCAAAGGCTATAGTTAAAGAGAACAAGGAATAGTTAAGTTCAGGGGAGATAAAGAAAATTTTGATGGAAATGAAATCTTTTTTTTGGAACTGGGTGAAAAGAGCTAAACAAGGAGTTTATCCCCAAAGAGTGAATAGACTTAAAAATAAAAGGAGCATTTAAGAGATTTGTATGGCAATGAAAGTAATATGATAAAGAATTGAAGAATTGAAATGAAAGCTGTAAGTATGTGAGGGAAAAAATGATGAAAAGTAATCATAAATGCTGTGAAAATGTTGAAAAACTGTAGGGCTGCTGGTGTAGGTAGCTTATTGTATTCATGCTTATTGTTCTAATGGATTTGCAATATGTTTTAATTCTTGGTTTTATTGTATGTCGCCCAGAGTCACTTCGGGTGAGATAGGAGGCTATATAAATTTGACAAATAAATAAATAAATGGAGAAATATCAAAATGTGGATGTGACTTACTTCTGGAGTGGTTCTGCAACTTGTTTAACACGTGCAGAACGGATTTTTGCAGTACGGCCTCACTACAATAAATCTTGCCCTTGTTACTAAATGGTTGGACTGCTGCATTCTGCATTACATGGGGCTGCCTTTAAAGATCACTTGGAAGCTTCATGGAGTCCAGATTGCAGGTAGCACCATCCTTGATTACATTCTGGAAGATGATGAAGAAAGAGCTGTTCCAGAGAGCATTCTAATTGGATTGGGCTATCTTTTGTTTTATCTTTCTTGTGTTGTTATTTTTATCATCACTGAGACTTGATTTTATGCTTTTCACACCTGTGACAGATGTTTTAAATCATTTTTCTATCATGTGAGCCACTGAGAGTCAAACCTGGCAGAATATAAGTAAGTAAGTAAGTAAATAAGTAAGGATGGTTTGCAACAGTGGAGAGTATGGAGAGTTATAGTGAAAGGTGTTACTGTAAATTAGTTATATTTCCTTTTTCCTTTTAACCTCCTGCCTCTTGGTAATTTCCAGCAACATATAATATAAAAGAGTTTCACAGACTGCATTTTGAATATGTCTACTGTCATGCTTCTACTACCTTTTCCACAACTTTTCTTCCAAGTCACTGTAGTATTTGTTCCTTCTTTGTGTTCATTCACCTCTCTCCTTTCCTCCAAGTGTCATGAGCAAAATTTAGTCAGCTTTTGCTTCTTTTTTGGCTGGGTGAATGGTTGGATTAAAAAAGGAGAATCATTTCAAGAGGAATGTATGGATTCCAAAACCCGTTCAGCAGAAGTATAAAAGGTCAGATAATACAGAAAAATGGAAGCTTAATGATCAATTAAAGAGGTGTTGTATTTCTAAAGAATGTTGACTTGGCCATGGGTGGGTTGTATCTTAATGGAGCAATCTGCTACACAACCACAACTGAAATGCTTTAAGAGTGTTGAATTGTAGGAGCTTAACTGTGGAAGGTTTTCTTCAGGAGAGAGAAAGGTGCAGTTATAAAATCCATCAAGGAAAGCATGCTACACAGATTGAAAGAATAATATATGCACTTGTGAATTAGTACTCTTTATCTTGGTGGCTTTGCCTTCTGTGGTTCAGCACTCTAGCTGCATAAAATTAGCCTGGTTTAAGATCAGCCCAACCTGCGCAGGTGGCACTAGCTAATTGAGTTTGGCTGATCTAGAAAGCTAAGTAGGGTTGGCCCTGCTTAGTGGTTGGATGGAATCCACCTGAAAATCTTAGAGCTATTGGCTGGATTGAGAAGTTCGAAAAAAGCCACTTTGGAAGAAGGCACTGGCAATCACTTCAGAAACATGACCAAGAAGACTGTGTAGATATGGTTACCAAAAGCCAAACTTGACACGAAGGTCTCTTCCCCTTTAAAGGTCAGCCCAAGTATTATTTTAATAGCTTTACATAATGTACAGTGGGGAAGTATAAGGTAGCATTTGTATAGTTCTTATAAAAAGCTTTGCATGCTGTAATGATTGCAGAAAAATATAATGTGTCCACCTTCAAACAGTAGTGTAACCAGAAAATATATTCAGGTCAGATTTCTGAGGACAGCTCTACACTTGGTTGCTGGTTTACATTTGATTTTATTTTGCCACTCAGTACCTATCAAGTTAGTATATGGGGAAAAAGTGCTTTCAGCAAAGCACATGGAAAGAAAGAATATTACAGCACACATCTATTTTTAAATACCAGTGTACGGCTTGCCTTGTGGAAGCTATGTTTTCCGGAACATGAAAGCATAGTTTTTACTTGAAAAATGGCTCCTGACCCCAATATAAAAGGTTCTCTGGGACTAGTGCCAAACCAAGACTAAATGAGCCCAGGTGTAGGCCACCTGTCTTGCTGAGTTTAAGCTCCTCAAGGAACTGCCATACCATGTATCCCAAATCAGAAACTAGCAAAATGGAAGATCATAGCTAACCTGAAACTGCCCTAAGATTTCTAGTGCCCAGAAAATATATCAGAGCTTGGAATAACTTACAGGCTGGGATTAGTCTGGTCATAGAACTTGATGGAAGAAAGGGTCTAATGGCTGAGACCTATCCTTGGCTCTGTGGACTTGTCTATTGCTTTGATGTTTCAGCCTTCATGGATTGTGCCTATAAATTGTGTTCATCCTCAGTCTCATGTTCATCTGTCAAATGAGCTTTGGCAATGCTCTGCTGCTGGAATTGGATGAATCCTAGTCAGCTCCACCCCCATAAGCATTGAACTCTCTTCCATATACATTTGCACTCTTTTTAACAATACATGTTAAATATCGTATGTCTGTATAGTTTCTGTTAGCTGTGAGAAGGACCACTGTTACAGCAATGTGCCCTAGCATATGAAAAGCTTAGAGTTGCCTCCATCCTAAGAAAAGCTGGATCAGAGGCATTATTTATGGATGTAAGAATTGCCTACCCTAATAGACTCAGACTCACAAGCAGGAACTTAATGATATCTGATTTATTAAAGAATAGTATGCAAATACAGAGAAAGCTGAGAATGAGCAAAAGCGCGCAAAATACAAACTAAAAACCCTCGGCTCAAACGTAATCCCTCCCCTCGCCCTGCCATTGCAAACTCCCCCCCCCCCCCAGGTGCTGGTAACTGTTTCTGCTGATGTCCTGGGAAAGGAACCTTGAACACTCAAGATAACCCAAACACATTCCAATCCAGCTGCTAACATATAACAATCCCACGAGATGGAATCCTCCTCCCCTCCCAGACGAAACACGCATCAGCCAAATGACATGCGAAACATTACGATGTAACGGTAACATTGGAACGGTGAACATGACATACCGCCCCCCAAAAAAACACTAAGGAGCAGGTTTCAGAGGATAAGCTAGATGAAAGCGTCTAACTAAAACAGGAGAGTGAACATCACGGGCAGACACCCACTCAGGGTGGGGAAAGTGTTTCCACCGAATGAGGTACTGCAGGGTGCCCCGAAGTCAGTGAGAATCAAGGACCTCCTTCACCTCAAAATGTTGCTGTCCGTCAATCATGATCGGAGCAGGAGGTGGGGGTTGCGGATGCCAGTGGTGGGAGTGGTTGACAGGCTTGAGCAAACTGCAATGAAAAACAGGATGTAAACGTTTCAGATTGTGTGGCAAATCCAGTTTAAACGTGACAGGGTTCACAACTCCCACAATGGGAAAAGGACCAACAAACTTAGGAGCCAACTTCTTCAAGGGCTGAGGGGACTTAATGAAATTGGTGGAAAGGTAGACCTTATCACCAACTTTAAAAGCAGGTTGAAGGGCTTGTCGCTTAGCGTGCAGTTTATAGGCAGATTGGGCATCAGCCAACGCCTGCTGAATCACTGGCCACGAATCAGCCAGTTGAGCAGCCCAATCAGAAGCAGAGCAGGGCTGCGCGGGGGGTTGAGGCAACTCAGGAATGGGAACAAAATCCTGTCCAAAAACAATATGGAAAGGGGTGTGCCCTGTGCTCTGATGGACAGCGTTGTTATAAGTCACCTCAGCAAAAGGTAGCAGATCAACCCAATTATCCTGCTGATAGTTGACAAATGCCCTCAAAAATTGTTCCAGGGTGGAATTAAGAACCTCCGTAGATCCGTCAGTCTCTGGATGCGACGCAGTGGACAACGCCTGCTTGGTGCCCACCAGCTTCAAAAATGCCTTCCAAAATTGGGAAGTGAACTGTGTCCCGCGGTCCATGACCAAGTGGGAGAGGCTACCGTGAATCTGGTAGATGTGGATTAGAAAAAGGCGGGCCAATTGCTGAGCAGATGGAATAGAAGCACATGGAATGAAATGGGCTTGCTTGGAAAAGTAGTCCTTTACCACCCAAATCACAGCCTTTCTCTGACTAGGAGGCAAATCCACAATGAAGTTCATAGAAACCTCCTCCCATGGATGGGAGGGGCTGGCCACCGGCTGCAGCAGCCCGTGCGGCTTACCCTCCTTCCGTTTTGACATGGCACAGACAGGACAAGAAACAACATAACTTTTTACATCACGTCTCAATGTGGGCCACCAAAATTGGCGGCGTACCAGATGCAAGGTTTTGACAAACCCAAAATGACCAGCCACTTTATCATCATGAGACCTAATCAAAATTTCCCTTCGCAAACTGTCAGGGACATAGAGGCAGTTTTGCTTCCAAGCTAAGCCTCTGTCAAATGTAACATTGTCTCTATTCGCTTGCAACCAAGTATCAGATTTCACCTCTAGCAGAAACTGTTGTTGCAATTGCGAGGGAATTGGCATCCTTCCCCCAGCCGGTGAAACTGAAGCTGGGGGCAGCTGCGCACAAGTTTGACTGCGTGTGACAGCTTGCAAACCCAATTGGGGTTCTGTCCACAGTGTACCCACAACGTCAGGTGCCTGGACTGAATCCTGGGGCAGGCGGGAAAGCGCATCAGCCAGGAAGTTTTTCTTGCCCGGAATGAATTTCAACTTAAAGTCAAAGCGACTGAAAAATTGAGCCCAGCAGATCTGCTTAGGAGTGAGCTTACGGGGCGTGCTGAGCGCTTCCAAATTTTTATGGTCAGTCCAAACCTCAAAAGGACATTTAGCCCCCTCTAATAGGTGGCGCCATGCCTCCAAAGCAGCCTTGACTGCAAAAGCTTCTTTCTCCCAAACATGCCACCGCCTTTCCGTCTCGGAAAATTTCCGGGACAGATACGCACACGGCTTCAGGCGGTTGTCAGCATCCGCTTGCAGCAAGAGCGCTCCAATTGAGAAATTGGAAGCATCCACTTGAACCACAAAGGGTTTAGTGGGATCAGGGTGTTGAAGAATGGGTTCAGCAGTGAACAGGCTTTTGAGTTTGTCGAAAGCCAACTGGCAGTCAGGTGTCCAACTGAGCAATGCCCCCGGGTTCTTTACCTTGCGTGTGTCCCCCAGCCCCTTTGTACGTAACAAGTCAGTGAGAGGCAATGCAATTTCGGTGAACCCCTGGGTGAATTGGCGGTAATAGTTGGAAAACCCAAGAAAACTTTGGAGCTGCCTATGGGTGCGCGGGCGCTCCCACCCCAAAATAGCTTGAATCTTCACAGGATCCATCTCAATGCCTTTGTCAGAGATCCTGTACCCCAGGTAGTCTGAGTCTGATGAAATTCACACTTAGAAAGCTTAGCATAGAGCTCAGCCTTTCTCAGTTTGCTAAGCACTTGTTTCACCAAGCGCTCATGTTCCTTTTCCGTTTCAGTATAAATCAAAACATCATCCAAATTGACCAGTACACCCTTGAACAAATGTTCATGTAACACTTCATTGATCAATTGCATGAACACCCCTGGTGCCCCCGCCAACCCAAAAGGCAAAACTTTATACTGAAAAGAACCCAGTGGACAATTGAAAGCAGTCTTCCATTCATCCCCCTCCCGTATGCAGATGCGGAAATAGGCTTCCCGCAAATCCAGCTTAGAGAAGATTTTCCCCTTAGCCAGATGTGCTAACATGTCTTTTATTAACGGCAGAGGATATTTGTTTAATATCGAGACCGCATTTAATCTGCGGTAATCTGTACAAAGTCTCAATGTCCCATCCTTCTTTGCTCGAAACAAGACAGGAGAGCCCACTGGCGAATTTGCTGGTTCAATAAAACCCCTGGCCAAGTTTTTGTCCACAAACTCCCTCAACGCCGCCAGTTCCTTTTGCGTCATGGCATAAATTTTTGGTTTGGGCAGTTGAGCGTCGGGGACCAACTCTATCGCACAGTCAGTTTTTCGATGGGGTGGGAGTTGGTCCGCTTCTTTCTCACCAAACACATCTGCAAAGCCTTGGTATTGCTCCGGCAAGCCCTCCAGTGGTGTGACAGCGAAATGCGGGGTTGCTGCTGCCGCCCTCCCCACTGCAGCCTCCGGAGCGTCGTCCTCCCCGGGGGCTTGATAGAAACCATCCCCAGAAGTCAAAGTCCTGTGTACCCAATTTATATAGGGGTTTCGTTGGACCAACCAAGGAATCCCCAGAATGACTAAGGGATGCCCCACAGGCGCCACCACAAACGGCAGCCCCTCACGGTGGCTGCCCATTTGCAACGCCACCATGCCCGTGTAATGGGTGACCGGTTTCCCCCCCGCCGTAGAACCATCCAGCTGGGCGAAAATCATGGGACGTTGCAGTGGAAAGCTGGGTAACTCCAAAGCAGCCACCACGTCAGGGTGCATCAAGCAACGCGAACACCCCAAATCGATCAATGCCCAAACTTCAACAGTTCTTGTGCGGGAGCCTAACTTCACTTTCACGTTCAGTGTGGGATAGTTGGCACTCACCGAAACATGTTCGCGCCCATCCTCCACCACCTGCCCACAGGCGCTCCTTAGAGCAGGTGGCTGGCGTTTCCCGCCGGCTGGTGTAGATCGAGCTCCCCCTCACCCCTGAAGTAAGGAACCTCCTCCACTTCAGTTTCAGCCACGGCTGCCTTCATTTTCCTGGGTAGGGAGGGAGATTTCCCCGTTGGCTTCCCCGAACGATCATCGGTCTTGCCCTTCGGGCATGCCGCCGCTCGGTGACCTTCCTTTCCACATTGGAGGCACTGCGCTTTCGCATAGTGGCGCTCCCTCTCCTCCTCCCAGGCACGTTGACTGGACTTTCCAGTAGGTGCAGCAGGGCGGGAACCCTTGCTGAGCCCGGAATATCTCATCACCTTCCTGTGAGCGAAGGTTTCATGGGCATGCTCAGCCTTCCCTGCCAACTGTATCCATTCATACAGGGTATCTGGGTCGTCCCTACTGAGCGACCACCTCAGGACCTCCGTGTTCAGACCGTCCTTAAAAAGTTCTATTAAGGTAGATTGGGACCAATCCTCCACCTTCCCAGCCAGAGCCTTAAATTCCAGAGCATAGTCTGCTACCGATCGTGGCCCCTGGCTAAGCTCCCTCAGCGCCCGTTTTGTCCTTTCTTTAGCTAACGGGTCTTCAAAGTGTAGCTTCAACGCCCACAGGAATTCTTCGAACTCCTCCAGCTCAGGGGCATCCGATTGACATAACTGCACATACCAATCGGCAGCCCGCCGCTTGAGCTTAGTGGCAATGGCATTAATCTTGGCTCTTTCTGAATGAAAATACGGTTCCCATTCATCCATATAACTCCTTGCACTGATAAGGAAGAACGATAGCTTAGTTGGATCTCCATCAAATTTAACTGTAAAGTCCTTAACCCCCACTCCGGGTGGTCCCTTTGCCACAGCTGGGCGGTCGGACTTTCTTTTAGCTCCCAGGGATCTCTGCTCTCAAGGAGGGGACCTTGAAATTCTCACCCTCGGCACCCTTGCCTCCTCTCTGCGCCGGGTCCTACTCCTTTCCTCCGAAGAAGGTGGGGGCGAAGAAGGAGACGAATGCCTATTACTAGACTCCTCTCTCCTCCTCTCCCGGGGACCCCAGTCCATTGACATTTTCTGTGACTCCAATTTGGCCTCCACCAGTCTTATATGGTCAGGAGTTTGGGAATCCTCCTTTCCCTCCTGCCTCACCACAGTTGGGGAACTCGGGTACCGCTGTTTCCAAGACGTTTTGGATGTCCCTGGTAGGGGTCCCTGTGTTTCATCCCAGGTGACCAGTTCACCTGGCGACTCGCCGGTCGGTTCAGGGGCTCTTTTACCTCCAACCTCCTCTTCTCCCAGGCTGGAGCTCGACACCTCCCGAATTTCTGAGAGCTCCCGAGTAGGGACCCTCTCTGTTCTTATCACCGTGGAGTCGGGTTCCCCCTCGCTCGATTCCTCGCTTTCTGTGGCTTGGGGATTTGCTTTGCTCATCGCTAGCACTTCTCCCTCACAAAATAAATCTGGAAAGGGGCTAACGGAAAATTTTTTGAGATTCTCAGCTTTATGTAAGGATTGCCTACCCTAATAGACTCAGACTCACAAGCAGGAACTTAATGATATCTGATTTATTAAAGAATAGTATGCAAATACAGAGAAAGCTGAGAATGAGCAAAAGCGCGCAAAATACAAACTAAAAACCCTCGGCTCAAACGTAATCCCTCCCCTCGCCCTGCCGTTGCAAACTCCCCCCCGCCCCCCAGGTGCTGGTAACCGTTTCTGCTGATGTCCTGGGAAAGGAACCTTGAACACACAAGATAACCCAAACACATTCCAATCCAGCTGCTAACATATAACAATCCCACGAGATGGAATCCTCCTCCCCTCCCAGACGAAACACGCATCAGCCAAATGACATGCGAAACGTTACGATGTAACGGTAACATTGGAACAGTGAACATGACAATGGAGGACTCTTGTTAGGCTTTAAGCAGTGATGGAAGAACTATATTTTGTCTTTGATTGCATGATGTAGCTTGCAATTTAATTTTCTCACATGGTTTACGTTTTCTGTAAAAATTGTGTTATTATGAGTGATCTTGCAGAGGCACATTTTCTCTAATTGCGATTATTGTTGCTTATCTTTATTCTTATTATTATTACTGTATTTGCTGCAATAATCCAGTAGGGTAGGAGCCTGTCGAGCTTGTGTTCTTTCACAGTTGTGGTTTTATCCTATAAAACATTTTATGTTTATGGAAAAGTTACTCAGATTAAATGGGGTGGCTAGAAAAATATATTGCATATAAAGATGACTAAATAAGAAATTACAGCTGTAGCCAAAGCCAACCTTGTCTTGAGCCTCATCCCCCAACATGGATTAGCTTATTTACTTAAGTCAAAATTCAAGACATCATAGACGCTATCAGAGCAGCAAATGGTGGCAAGGGAGGGGGGATTCAGAAGATTGTGAGCTATGAAATGACAGAAAATAATCCCTAAGAATTTCTGTTGGGAAAAGGAGGAGAGAAGGATGGATGATTATAGAATCATATCTGTTTTGGCCAGAAAGAAAACTCATTCAGGTTGTCTAGAAATCACCTTGCTTTTCCTGGAATCATGTTTGGGTGGCATTACATCAATTAATTCTAGCTTTGAGTTCCATGAGCTCATTCACCAAAAAGCTGTTGGATGCACCCCTGTTTCAAAGACTATTCTCTAAAAATAGTGGGTTGATTGAACATTAGCTACATGCCATGTTTAGGCGGGAAAGCCGGCTGGGTGACCTTGGGCCAGTCCCTCTCTCTCAGCCCAACTCACCTCATAGGGTTGCTGTTGTGGGGAAAGGAGGAGGAGGAAGGAGTATTCAGTATGTTTGCCGCCTTGAGTTATTTATAAAAATAATAAAGGCGGAATTAAAAATTAAATAAACAAACAAACAAACACACTTTAACAATATACCTTCTCTTCCTGATTTGTATTACAAGAAACAGAATGATGCTCCTTTAGAGTGCTGTAACTTCCCTCATTTTTATTATTATTTTAATGTCAGAGCAAGCATCTGATGATTCCCAGATGTTTCTGTTCCCCTCCTGCTCCTTCAGCTATGAGTCTGACCATTAAGGTGGGCAGGAGCCATAACGGATGTTCTCCCCAGTTCCTCATATGCCTGCCTCTTAACAGAGCCCCAAGCTCATCCTCTTCAATTCCTGGAGGAATCCGCTCAAGTATTTGTGTTGACTACCTTAATTTTCATCTCCTCTAATCATTCCTTGCCAGATGGCAGTTAAAGTTTAATGGTCCTGTAAAAATAGTCTCCTTTTTTCTTTTAAACCATCAAGTGTGTTTGTTCAAGTAAACTGTTAACTGCTCACAAATCATGAAAGGGCCAGCCAGCATAATCATTTCAAAGTTCACCTCCATATCTTGGTTTCAGAGGCATGTGAATGAGTGAGGTAACATTAGGAGAAAAGTCAGTTTAGGTTTCTGTTGGTGTGAGGTATGCTGACTGCATGTTGAACACTCATCCCTTTAAAGGCAGTGCTACAAATGTGTGAATGGGGATGTTTGTCTGTTTTTGATTTAGGTATGTGAAGATTAATAAATTTAGGTGATGTTAACTAGTAAGCAAAGTGTCTGTATTAGTTCATACATTAAACTAACCATAATATTTTATTTGGCTGCTTGTTGTAGTGTTTTCTTTAAACTCAACCGGTGTGATTTATAAATAATTGCTTATGGCTCAGAATGTTAGCTAAACCAGGTGATTTGTAAGTTTTTGCTTTTCTCTGCAATAAAATGGGAAAAAAGTTAGTGAAATAAGACATCATTAAGCAGAACATATGGAAAATAAATATGGCTTAGAGTATGGCGCAGAGCGAACTCATGTGTGCTAGCTTGTTATGTGTGCTATAGTTAGAACTTTTTCAGAGAATGTGCAAAAAATGATGATCTCGTAATACTTCGTGGAGCTCCACTGACATTTGTTTCATCTTAGAGGAGGCTAGCCTGATTCCGATTGCAATATGGGGGTTTTGTTGGCTCCCATACAGCTGTGACATTTATTTCAAAATTCTGTTCACAAACATTGATGTTAAGTATTTTCCATATGTTCTGCGTTTTAAGCCCAATGATGTCTTATTTCACTAACGTTTTTTTCTTTTTTATTACAGAGTAAAACAAAAAGTAAAATGATAATAATAACAATAATAACAATAATAATTTTGTATTTAAAACAAAATTAAATGGAAGAGTAATCCAACAACAAAAAAGTTAATATTTAAAAAAGGATAAGTATTAGGAGAATAGACATAACGTGCACATTGTATAATTAAGAAACTTCACTTGGCTGTGAGATGGGTGGCTATATAAATATGATGAACAAATAAATAAATGAATAATAAAAAAACCCCTCTCAGTTTACATTCATTCCTATTTCTACTGCTACTTCAGAAAACCAGCAGATTGGAAATTAAGCATTTAATAGTTGCACATATAAGCTATAAAGACTTTGCTAAGCCTCATATGCTGTTATGGGTTTAGAAATAACACTCCCTCCACCTACGAAATATTGCATTGATATTTCAAGCAGGGTTTTGGCTGGAGAGAAAGAGATTGTCCGGGAAGAGATTGAAGAGATGCAGCTACCCCCATCACCAGACAGATGTTCCAGATGAAATCTTTCCTAATGCATGGGTAGCGGTGAGACTTTTATTTAATCCCACTCCCTTATTCACAGAATTATTACAGAGGTACCCAGACATTGTCATCTTTCTTTTGTAACCCTCCCATGTTTTTGTACGCTTTTGTGTTTTCCTTACCAAGAAATAAATAATGCTTGGAAAAGAAGCCAGGATGATTACATAATGACTCAATTATGAATTACCCACAGAAAACTTGGTTCTTGCATAATACTAACCCATAATGGGTGGACTCGCACTTTACTTTAAACCTTTGATGGTTTGGGATTTAGTGCTGTATGTATAGTGACTGTATGTCCTTTATTATACAGGACAGTCCTTTATTTCAGAAAGCTGCCCTTTATTAGAATATGTGTTTTTGTAAAGTTTTTCTTGGTTTTGCTCTTGAATTTTCTTTTGTAAAGCAAAGTTATAAACATAAACATTTTTTTTTCATTCTTATGAACCTCTATCAGATTTGCCCCTTTTCCAGGTTTGTTCTTTATTTTTTTCCAAGAAAATATGGTCACCCACAGAGGCCTGGCTCAGATATGGCTTGATTGATAGTACTTAGAGATGTCCATCTGGAAACACCTTGCACCCTTGGGTTTTGGCCCTGGCTTTTGGGGGGTTGTAGTGTCATGGAAAATTTAGAAGAATTGACAGGACCAGGCAAAGAGAGGAGCTGGGTTTGACGCTGGCCCTATCCAAAAGATAGGGAAGAAGGGTGTGCAGCCTCCATTTTGTTTAAGAATGAAATTTACCTCTTTAATGTCAAGTGGCCCAAATTTGAAATATATTTTTAAATAAATCGTGATCTCCCAGGGAACCCCTAGTGACCTCTTGCAGAACCCTAAGGTTCTGTGGAACCCTGGTTGAGAAACCCTGGTCTATTTATACGGAACAGTGTTGAGTGTCAACATTGTTGAGCGTCATTGTGACTAGAGGGCCTAACATACAGTAATGCAATGGTGTAAATGCCTGCTTCATGGATATACAAAATGTCTGTAACAGTAAAAGGAGTGTGTGAGAGAGTGTTCCTGAAGTCTCCTTCAGTGCAAATGACTTATCCTTCAGTGCTTGGTTGATTAATACTTTTGTTTTTCTAAGTAGGTACTGATACAAGCAATGAGCCAAGCATGAGAAAAGTAGCTGCAGAGAGGAGATAAAACATGGCAGCAAAAGAAAGTGGGGTTAGAAAACTTGTTTGGGATGCCTTGTAATTGGTTGACCAGATCATTTAGCTGAGACTAGTGATTCCATTATTGCTGGGTGTAAAAAAAGAAGTGTTTAGTTTTTTCCCCCAACATTTTGTACATTGTTTGTGTGCCAACTTTAAAAATGAAATTCCATCAAGTAGAGCTTACATTATGTTCCTTTTGGATACTACAGTTTGATTCTGTTCATTCCAGAGTAAAGAATATTGAAATAGGTTCCGGTTTGAGGCAGCACTAGCAGGTATAATTACCAAACATGATACCAAGCGTAAGGAATGAACATTATAAAGAACACAATAAAGGTGCAAGTAAGTTGATAGGAAGACACACTCCTTGCCCAGGTTGATATTTATTCTTAGGCAGCCTTATCTGGGTGCTCCTTCCACAGTTAAAAAAGAAGATACTGTACTCTTTTAACTTCCACTAGTGGCAGTGTTGCTGGTGATCTCAACTTTTATGGGCCTATTTCACCTCCACAATGTTGTTCCCTCCCTCGGAGTAATGTCTTATGGGTGTTACAATCGTAGACCATGTCTATATCACCATTTTTCGCTAAAGATACCTATAGTATCTCACTCTAATGAAGGACTTCATGCCCACAGATGTAAAAGTTTTGCATTTTCATGGTTAAGATTAGGACTGCAAAATCAACTGATCAAGTGGTGACCCAATCCAGTAATCTGCATATGTGGCTGACCCTCAGTAATTGTGTGGTGGGAAAGACCAGAATCAACAGGAAATTTGATAAACATGTCAATTAGTCATATATATATCCATGAGTGAAATGTTTCAAAAGAGTGGAGAACTTCCACAGTGAATCCAGTAATCAGACAAGTCCTACTATGGAACAGAAACAAACACTACAATGTCTGCTTTGTGCTTCTTTGTTTTCTTGTTCTTTTAAAAAAGTATAGGAGAATTGATAAGCAATTGGGGAAGGTATAACTTGGAAGAGTGGTGTTCCACTTACCTGCTGTTCATCTGGACTACTGTCATCCAACTCTCAGCTTCCAAATCCAGATTCTCCATTTTTTTGGCTTATGGGCAGAATCTTAATTAGAGACAGGGAAGCTGGTTGGAACCATGATTAGAAAATAAGCTGAAGTCTTGTTTGTATTCTTAGTTGAAAAAGATTCCTATGTAGAGCAAGGCTAAGTAGGCTCCTGGCTCACAATATTTATGTCCTGTTCAGACTATGCAACCAGGCAAGATCTTATCAAAAATAATCTTTATTAAATAACTATTTACAATAATTGAGTCCTTGTTAAATGAAAAACTTGGTCCAATGAGCCCAACTGGGCCACAACAAGGCAGCGGGACAGGACTTCTCACTGGAACTATAAGCTGGATATGACTGGAACACAGTGTGCTAGAGACAGCAGGTCTCAAACTGGAATGGTACTGGAACTGTCCTGGTGCTGAACCACTGGATATTTGGAGACTTGCCTTGGACTGGAAGCAGCGAGTGGAACCTTGAAGCAGGACTGGAACAGTGAACAAGGTTGGACTTGACTAGAACTATGGACTTCGCTGAAGACTGGAAATAGGACTAGAACTCAGAGCAAGGCTGGCCTCGGCTGAAAGCCCTGGACTAGGCGGGATTCTCTGGACTGGAGACTTGGAGCAAGGCTTGGAACTTGGAACAAGGCTGGACTTGGTTGGAAGCCCCAGACTAGGCTGGAAACCAGATCCTGAACAAGTTAGGTGTGAAATTCCTGAACACGGTTGAGCATGCGAGGTGCGGTTGCACAGGACTGAGAACAAACGGCGGTGCTGGAGTTTGAAGGCGCGGCTATGCTGCTGGGAAATCATGGAGTGACAAAGCTGGATGCAAGGTGAAGGCTGCTGGGCGCGGCTGACACAGATTCCTCGGTGGCAGCAGACACGGATTTCAATTCCTTGGAGTGGAGTGACGGTGCTGATTCCTCTTCAGCAACAGACATTGTCTCTGACGCAGGTAAGGACTCTTCTTCCGAAGCTGCAGGTTTGGAGGATCGGTTGTCTCTGGCAGCTCACTCTTCGCACGGCTGCCTTTTATTCTGATCTTTGGTACGCTTGGACCCTTCTGTAGCCAATCGGGCTGCTTTCTCCTGGGAGCGCTTTTCAGCTTGTCGTTGGTGCATGCAGATTGGAGTATTCAGTTCCTCCTCCAAATCCTGACCAATCAGCGCCTTGGGTTCTTCCTGTGCTGCTGACTCATCCTGGAGTTTCATTTTCCTGGTTTCAGCCTGGTAAGTTTCCAATTCCTCCTCTGACTCACAGGTTTCACTTTCCAAGTCAGAGGCAGGCTTGGTTCTGACAATTTACTTGGGTTTTTTTTTCTGGCTTCCCAAGATCCATTAACTACATCCTTCGGCAGAAGACATACACTTAGAATTAAAGCATGTAGGACTTCTGGTGGGGGACATGGCTGACTGAACAGCTGTGTCCATGGGCTCTGTGGGCAGAACTGACATGGATTTTTGGGCTCGCGCAGGCTTTTTCTTGCAGCCCAGAGTGATTTCATGAAAAAAGAAAATGCTTGGAATCATCCCATCTGTCCTCCAGAATGGCACCTTGTAGCCAGAGAATCACAAACAGCATTCGTGACGATCTGGTAACAGACGCCGGGAGACTGGGATGTCATCATTTCCAAGCCATGCTGTAACCTTAAAGGGACACTAAGTCGAGCCACCCCATTTCTAAATCATCACCATATATATATATATATATATATATATATATATATATATATAGTTATGTACCCTAAGAGAGGCTTTCTACAGCAAGGAGAAGCATTATCTCTTTGTGTTTATCATTATTTCTGGGATTAATTTTTACAATTTTTTTTTTTTAAAGTTTTGGCTTGTTTCCCTTTTAAATACTAAGGAGGAGTGAGAATAAATTTATTTATTTATTAGTCAAATTTATCACCGTCCATCTCCCAAAAGGGACTCTGGGCAGTTTACAATAAAACCTTAAAAATAAAAAATTGCCTCCCTACTATTATTTTTGTATTGAATTTGAAGAATTTAACTTTTTCCTATATGTTGAATCTGCTGTTTTGAATCTTCAGTTTTCTGTCACCACTTTCCCTGGGAGCTGCTTGTTAGCATACTTTCTCTTATGTCAACAACTTTTGGAAACTTTTTTTTAACTCATTAACTCCTACTCTTGCTAGTCAAGTATCTAGGAGGCGCCATAATCTACTGCCTGAAACATGGAGGATCTTAAGGAGACTTTCTCAGAGTTCTGTTGTGAGCTTAAACACTCCTTTAAACAGATCTTTTCCGACTCCTGCCAAGCTATTTTGCAAGATATTCGGGACATTGTGGAAAATATCAGTTTTAAAATAAGTCATCTGGCTGAAGATGTTGTGGAAGAAGTGGAAGATTTTAACAAAGATGGAGATGTTTCTACTGACAGCGAGAGTGAAGTCTTTGTTGAAATGCCAGGCGACGACTACATTTTGGTGTTGAAGGGGTTAATGGGACAGTCTGCGTTGCAAATTACAAATGGAGTAGTTTTTCTGAGGGAATCTTATGGGAAAGAAGAGGCACTGTTCTGTGCGAAGTTTTTTGCTGAGTTCCTAAGGGGGGCAGTAGGTTGTTTGATTTCTGTCTGAAAAATGCCTTGTGTGTAATATGGAGATATGTAAATGTTTTGGTATATTTTGAGGTGGGGTAAAGATTTAAGACTGTTTATCTGGATTGATGTTAAGGCTTGTATGAATTCATTTTTCTTTAATGATTTGGATTATGATTTACTGGATTACTTTTAAGGTTTGTTTGACTTTTAAGATTTATAAGGTATAATAATAATTGCTTGGTTTTAGGTTTTAGGTTTAATAGGGTTAAGATTGTTATAGTTTTATCAATTATAAAAGTAGACAATTTATATGTTTTTATAATTGATTTTTATTATAGTAGACAGAATATATAGAATAGTGGTAGGAAGGAAATAATTAAATAAATGTTTTTTGGGGGTGAGTTGATCTAGTGGTTTATATAATTTTTTTTAATATAAGGAGAAGGAGCAAATGTATTTAGTGACTTCTATAATGTGCTAATGGAATGATTTATAGAAATAATGCAATCTTGGTTTGATATAGAGTAAGGGATTGATTATGGAAATTGCTGTATATTCTTGTTGAAAGTCGGAAGTCACCTCTTTATATAATCTTCAAAATTCTTTTTTCGTGTGTTTCACACTTTTAGTTTTTTTTTCCTTTTTTGTATTTTTTTTCTTTGTTTCAAACTTAATAACATTATTAAAAAAAAAGAATTAAAGCATGTAGAGCTCAGACTGTTTTTAAACTAACAATGAAACAAAGCTTAGAGGCTTCAGTTTAAAACCCTGTTGCCCAAAGCTCCCTCGATTTAAGCAGTATTGTGTTAGGGGGGCCATTTTGTTCCTGATGTTATAATAATGGGTACCAGAAGTCCAGGCTGATCTACTGCTCTTCCCTCACAGATCCAAACATTCTTTTTTTCAACCTCTAACTTAGGATACAGTGTCTTGAAAAAGTTGTGATTGCTTCGCTTTAGGCATTCACACGCCCAATTTGTAATGCAAAAATAACACTGATTCATCTTAGAGATCTTTGCCAGAATCATGAAGATCATGTATGCAATTAGCCTGGAAAATGCTTTATACCATTATAAGGCAACATTTTAAAAACCGACTTCCACTCTTTGTGCAGTGCTGTTAAATCCCATTTCTCATGAGATTTTGAATAATTACATGCTGTCCTATTGCCAGATACCCCCACCATAAATTCCCTGCCTGATACAAATTGGTGCAATGGAAAATTTATTGGACAAGATGCTGCAGGAATAAATATAGGTGTCTGGCATGGGGATGGAGTGGGGTAGGAACTGAGTTGGGACATTATAATGTGAGATCTATTTTAAAGATGCAATCACAGTGGAGCAATGGGAAGAGTTATGGAGAAACATCAAAATTTACTCCAAGTTATAATTAAAGGAAAAATTGGTGTAAAATGTTTTACAGATGGTACATAACTCTGTCAATGATTGCCAAGATAGATAAAACATACCACAAATGTTGGAAATGCCACAACAAAGAAGTGACACCCTATCACATGTGGTATTGTAAAAAGCAAAAAAGTATTGGAAAGAAATGCATCAAAATATTCAAAAAGCCTTAAAAATAAAATTTGAACTGAAACCACAGATACTTTAATTAGGCATAATTCCAGAAAACATAAATGAAAAATATCACAATTTGCTAAAATATATGTTGGCAGCTGCAAGAAGAAATCTGGCACAACACTGGACAATGGAAGCCTTGCTGACAATATCAGGTTAGGAGACTAAAATTGAAGAATATGCTGCAGTGGCAGAATTGACAGTATACATCCGTAATAGAAGTTTAACCAAATTCAAGCAGGAATAGCTCCCATATATATAAGGCAAATTCAGACATCTGGAATATGGCTTCTAGGATTTAAACAACTAACAATGTCTAATGTTCAATGTAAAGTCAGATATCTAAATTGTGGTTAGTGGCTGGGGATACAAACGGAAGGGGAGGGGAGGATGTGTTACTAGAAAGTCTTTTCACAATGCCTTTAGTTCATATGTAGTAGTTATTCTTTCATTTTATCTTACTCTTTTTCTCATTCTCTTTTGCATTTCATTATTTTAACAATAAAGTATCAAATAGAAAAAATATATATAATGTGAGATTCATCCTGCATAAATTATCTCTGTATTAAGAATAATGTACATAATTCTTCTGTTATATTGAATTGGCAGGATAAATGTAAATTCTTTTTCAAGTTGAGTTTGACTCCTGGTGATTCCATGGAAACCTCCATGGTTGTTGGGTTTTCTTTCTTCTTTTGGCAATAATACAAAAGTGGTTGCCTTTTTTTCTTCCAGGAAGTTTTCAACTTCCTAATCTACTCTAAAGCCTAGCATTTCCAGGTGGAGTTCCATCCAAGTACTAACCAGGTCCTACCCTGCTTAGCTTCTTTGCAATCAACTAAATACAGAATATAGTTTAGGACCAATTGGTGTAGAGGGATCTGTATGAGAAGGGGTTGTGTATCAGCAATTCACCTTTTTCTTTCTGATGGCAGTTCATTACATCTAATGGGATATGATCCTTGAAAATTCCTGGGTATAATGGAGATTTAGGGGTCCAGAATAGCTTCTACCAACAGAAGGACTCATCCCAACTATATTTCTTTAAATTACGACACTATTGACTTACTGATTAAGCATAGCAAGGTAACAGGCAGGAGTGGAAGCAATAACTTATCCAGAATATTTATTAATTCTCTGCAGTGCATACCCATTAAACTGTTAAGAGGGCAACCCCCCCTCCCCAAATACAGAGATTGGTGAAAATCCTGGGGGCTTTGTCCTGGAAGGTCTTGACCAGATTCTCCAACTTGGTGTCCTCCAGATGTTTTGAGGAATGCTATGTTCAACATTTGATACACCTCTATTGCTGTTGCTTTTTATTTATTTATGTATTTATGTATTCATTCATTCAATTTATATAGCCGCCCAACTCAGACCAGTGACTCTGGGTGCCTAACAACAATAAAAACAATCAAACAATTAAAACAAAACAGAAAATTAAATATAAATACAGCCAAGAGATCTTAAAACCATCAGTGTCAGCACAACCATGAAATGAGTCCCTTCACACACTTGGGGCCCCAGGCCCGGGCACAAAGCCAGGTCTTCAAGGCCTTCTGAAAAGCCAAAAGGGTCAGGGCCATCCTAACCTCAGGAAGGAGAATGTTCTAGAGAGCAGGCGCCATGGCAGAAAAGGCACGTCTCCTGGTCCCTGCCAGCCGGCATTCCTTGGCTGACGGGACCCAGAGCACGCCCATCCTACCAGACTGGATTGGACGGGCAAAAGCAACTGGGAAAAAATGGTCCCTCAGGTAACCCAGTCCCAAGCCATGGAGGGCTTT
Source organism: Candoia aspera (assembly GCF_035149785.1). Lineage (NCBI taxonomy): Eukaryota > Metazoa > Chordata > Lepidosauria > Squamata > Candoiidae > Candoia > Candoia aspera. The sequence goes on along the minus strand of NC_086153.1, from coordinate 191,008,015 downwards.
AAGGGTGACAACCAGCACCTTGAATTGCACCCAGAAACACACCGGCAACCAATGCAGCTCCTGAAACAGTGGTGTTATGTGTGCTGAGGAGTTGACACTATTTACAACCCAGGCAGCCACATTCTGTTCCAGCTGAAGCTTCCGAATGCTCTTCAAGGGCAGCCCCATGTAGAGCACATTGCTGTAATCCAATTTCAGGTTCCATGCATATGATTTTCTACAGACTCAGAGAGATATTAATAAAACAACTTTAGAAACAAAGGTAAAGTCCCTGAGAACAAAAGTAAAGCTAAGTATGTCACTTATGGTATTCCTAATCTTTTTTTTTTTTTTAAGGTAGAATGAAATGCTAAGAGCTTCTGGTTTTAGTTGTGAAATTTATATTCATAATACTGTGCTATACAACCAAAGCTAAACTATTTCTGGGAATAGACTCTCATGCATATTAAATTACCCATGCAACTATGATATATATGATTCTTTTCCAAGATAAATGTTTTTCAACATATTTTCCTCTTGCTTTCTTAAAAGGAGAGAGAAAAATCAGGAGGTATCATTTGTCAGATCTCAGTCTAAAATTGGCTGATGTTTGAGAAAAACAGAGCTTTTTATATTCACACGCACACAGCAGATATGAGACATCAGGAATTCACATTATAAAGTGTAAATGAAGCTGCTGTCATCCTAAAGAGCAGCTTTTGAAGAAAAAGGCAATTTGATTTTCACTGAAAAGCTAACATCTACAGATAGACTATGGGTGACTATGCCAACTCTCCATTGGAAAGGGAAAGAAAGAGAAAGGGTAAGTAAAACCTAAGGTCACATCCATATCTAAAACTTTATATTCTGTCACTTTGATACTGTGACTTCTTATACAATCTCAGTTGAAAAATCTGTACTTCTTTGCTTACAAGGGTGTTTCCATTATCCAAGCAGGAGTAATCACTTCCTTTGTACATATTTATGTATGTTCTCCACCTTGAGTTATTTATAAAAATAATAAAGGCGGGATAAAAATTCTAAAAAAAAGTACAATATATGAATTTACTTTTTCCAACAATAATGCACAATACGGAAAACAAATGTACAAACTGAAGTTCTTGTAGATTTTCTACATATGTATGTAGTAGTTTAACAACAGAAGGAAACAGTGGAATAACAAGCTACTGTATATCAAATTTTGGAAATTCTAAAAATGTCTAAGGGTCTTAACAATCAGAAAAAAGAAGACTTCTGTGTGGCAGCTAAATGATAATATGGGGACACCAGTGGGTATTTCTGGGAGGACATTCTAGGATAAGCAGCCTTCACCCATAAGGTTAGTTTTTTTTCTTTCTGATATCCAGCTCACCACACTTCAGATTCCAGAGGGAACTGGAGAAAGACCTCAAAAAAGGTTTCAATGCATGATTTTTATGGGAAATGATAGCCCCTTCTACTGTTCTAAATTGAAGGCCATTTGAAAAAGAACAGATGTCCTTAAATGTATATATTGAGAGCTACCATAGGCTTCTCTGGATTATGCATCAAGGCTGTACACTACTATGCAGAGGCAAAGAAAATGGGACTTCCACAGGAGCAATGGTGGGTGTGACTGCATGAAGTTCCAACTCTTTGTGTATCCATTGATGTTGTACACCCATACAAGGGAGCAGGGCTTTGATGATGTAGTTGCGCCTGCCATCTTGGCTTTTGAGGCCCCATAGGCACCCTACAAGAAGTTGCTTCAGGGCATATGGAGCATGCACATAATTCCTGCCTGCGGCACTATAAAGGACCTGTGTTTTTTCCTGAAATCATGCAGCTGCAGTGTGATCCTAGGAAAAGTAATGCTTCGCCTTTCCATAAGCAGGTTAAATCCTGAGATAGACAGACAGATGTATATAGATAGTTATCATGCTATTCCCTTTCAGGATAAGCCACATTATGCAAAGTACAGAAAAAATAACTACTAAGTAAAAGAAATTAAAGGCAGAGATATGGGATATAACTAGATCTAGTTGATACCAAGGCCTTTCACCAAGCATCTCTGTACCTTTCAATCCTTGCTAAGAATCCTTGCTTCGCCCACATTCATACATTGATTCACACATTGCTTTTTGTTCTCTAATTGTCTCTCTCCCTGTTTATGAAAAGGATATCTATACCATCTAGCCAGGACTTTCTCAGGCTCCCCCACTTTCTCTTAAACCAAGATTCTGGTTTATTTTCTCACACTATTTCAGTGTAAAGTGGAAGGAGCTTGTGTCTTTTGTGAAATGGGGGGCAGTCTACTTAAAGGTAAAACACTAAGTCAATTTATATGTCCCTGTTGTGATTGGATAATGGGTTTGTGTGTCCTTACCCAAAGAAAAACCACTTTTACCAGATTGTGGGTAATTTACCTAGGCTTGGGAAGCACTGCATTAAACAATTTGCACAGCTGCTCACATAAACCATATATTTTACCATTTCTTCAGGTACATCATTTACTCCTGTAGCCTTACCTTGCATTCTCATTACATTCATACTTTCCTTTTCATCAATTTTTTCTTGGATACTAACATCGTAACATTTGTTTCATTTTTACTCTTCAACATACCAATCTCGAAAATGCTTCTTCAAGCATTTCGTCACCACAGCTAAATTCCAAATCCCTTCATTAAGTCCATTCATTCTGTCTTGTTTATCCCTTTTCATCCACCTCTGAAATAAGTTTTTATTCTCATCAAAATTGTTCTGTGTTCTCTCTGCCTCTTTTAATCTTAACTATTTCTTGTTCTCTTTGACTGCATTTTTTGCGATTATTTTTTTACCTCTAGACACATTTTACATCATCCTTCACTCATGTGAATATTTTATGGCAATCAGTGAATGTTCTTCCTCACCAGAGACTTTTATCATTACACCAAACATCCTTCTTCCTTCCTTCCGAAAAATGTAACGCCACACAGTAGAAGCTGTCTTCTAATACCTTTTCATACAGAATATTTCCTTTTTCTCCCTGCATCTTTCTATTCTCAATCTAGTTTCTTTCTTTCTTTTGACATTTAAATATTTTATTGGTATAACAACCAGAAGATATGATGTACAACCAAAATTATAACATTGTTAATATAATCAAAAAATAATATACAAAATAGTAATTAAGTGAGTGACATTTGAAGAAACTAAAGATATATCCATAAAGTGCTAATATAGAACTAAATGGCTGGTATAAGTTTAGACTGCATTCTTCCCTTTTTTGTTGTTAACAGTTTTTTAATTGGATTTATTTATTTATTTATTTCTCATATTTATGTGGCTGCTCATGTCACAATCAAATGACTGGGCAGTATACAACAAAGTTAAAAACAGATTAATCTTAATGTTATTAAGATTAAAAACTTTAAAATTATAAAAGGCACAATTGATTTTAATTTTAATCAGTTTTAATGCATAAATTATGTGATCGTTTAGTTTTTGTTTTAATTGTGTTCCCTGCTGTGAGTCACATGCAAGGGAGATGGGCGGTTATATAAAATAAATAATAATAAAAAAAAACCTCAATTCTTTAACATTATTAAAACTAGCCATATAGGTCATCTATTACTCCATCTTCTCATAATATATTATTTCAGTGCAATGATATTTATATAATAGATTTTTTAATATTCCATAGTTTAGATACCTTAGAGTAATGAATATAAATAAGTGGGTATTCTATCAATATTAATTACAGTTTCAGATGTTAATGTTACAAGCATTATGATCATTTGACTTTTTCTTCAAAATTAAATATAACATTGGAAATGAATGAGAAAATAGAGGAAGAGCATACATCAAGGTATTTGTTTTATAATAAGGATTTTGTTCTTAAGCTAAATTATTTGATACTAAAGTCTCCATTGTGTTATTACTTGGGGTGGGTGGGTGTCCATGTATGTATGTATGTATATAAGTATATATGGATGAGTATGGATATATGTGTTTTTATACATGTTGGTGAAGGAAGAATAAGTGAATAAAACAAAACAAATTTAGCAAATCTGAAACAGTGAAAGAATAAAGTGAAAGACAAAAAAGAGAATAAAAAATTAAAATGAGAAAAAGAAAAGCTGTTGAGTTTTTGACTTGCCTGCTTTTATGCATCTGCTAGTTTGCAATGTTTACGAGGGTTTAGACCCCCTTAAAAACTAAACTGTAGGTGATTATATTTGCTATGCTGTGTGATGCATTGTATGTATGGGAATATATGCTTAAATTTAGTTAAACTTCTATTATGTATAAATTGTTAGTTTTGCTATTCCTGCATATTCTCCAGGTTTGAGTTCTATCCCAATCAGATATTGTGAGTTTTGTGTCTTCTTCCAGTGCTGGGCATAATTTATTCTTGCTGCTGTAAGCATATACTGTATCTCATCAAATCATATTTCTTGTTGATTTTTTCTGAGATTACTCCTAATAAAAAGAGTTGTGGTTTTATTTCAAATTTAAATTCCAAAGTTTTCCTCACTGAATTATGTATGTCTTTCCAGTATTTTTGTGCTTTTTTACATGTCTCCCACATGTGATAAAATGTTCCTTCTGTTTCAAGGCATTTTCAACATTTATTACTGTGTTATTTGTTCTTTATATATTATTGCTGGAATTGTGTACCATCTGTAGAACATTTTGTACCAATTTTCCTTTAAGTTATAACTTGGTGTAAATTTTATAGATTTAGACCATAATTCTTCCCATTGTTGTGTTGTAACTGTTTAAAATTTTGCATCCATTTATCATACAGTTTTTTTGTTCATTTTGTCTGTTTGTCATGTCTAAGTAAAAGTTTATATATGTGCCCTAACAGATGGTGTTGGTTTTGTATGAGCATTTCAAATTCAGTCTTTTTTCTTAATATTCCTCCTTCCTCCCAGCAATTTGTAAATACATCAACCATGGTATCTTCTGGCCTTCACAGAGTAGTTCTTGCTGTGTTTTTAATTGGTTAGATTCACTTTTCATTGCTGTGTAAAATGTCTGGAAAGGAAAAGAGCAGTGGAGCAAAGTGACTTACAAGTCTAAGTTACTTCAAAGGTTCTACAAAGGTTCTACAATCATCTGTAGGAAAGTCCTTTGTCTGCAGCAAGTGTAATTTAACTCTGTCCAGAGACAAGAAGGATATTTCAAGTAAGATACGGTACTATATGTATATGACATTTGCATTGATTCATATTCTTAGTGATTGGCCCAATAAAATTATTCTCAGGAACTGCCCTGATTGAAACTGAAATGTATTAAAACCATGATAAAAATAATCTTTGTCCACAAACATCATTTCAAGTGAATAAATAGTTGAAAGCTGTAAAAAAAAGAAAAGGATAAGAATGCAGTTCTGCATGTTTGCTTACCTGGTAAATAAATCCACTTAAGTGATTGGGGAAAAATAGCTAACAGATCCATATATACTATTCCTATTTTAAATATACAGGGTGCTTCATTTGTAGCCTAAAACATGTGAACTTAATGGTGGGTGGAAACCATTTCAGTTCTGTAAGTACTTATGGAGTTTAAAAACTCACAGATCCAATATGCCAACATTATTTTTAGCAATGCCATTTTGTCAATCATCCACTTTCATCTGCCACAATTCCCCATGACCAGTCTTCTGCCTGTCTGACAAAAATGATCTGTGCAACAAATAAGAATATTAATGAAATACCTCTCTTTCATCTCCTCCACCTATTTCACCTTTGGCACCTTTGATGTAAAACAGAAACAACCAGGTTTTCAAATGTTTCTTCCCCAAACATATTCATGCAAGCTGTTAGGAACGAAGGTCAGCGTATGTTTTAAACAGGCTTGTCACTTTACAGAATCCCTTGTCAATGTAAGGTATGCTGAGGTTAATTTCTGCACTTTTTGGAAGGAATCGGAGTATTTGTTGGCGGTTCCTCCAAAGGTAAAGGTATTTCCCAAACATCAGTTACTTTTTCTTTAGGGTTACTGTTTTCTTCATTTAGAAGAAATAGGGTTTTGTTTTTGTTTTTTTTGTTTTTTGATTGATGGTTACAGTGCAAACCAAAGCCTCAGAATGAGGACTGGAATGCTCTTCTGATAAAAGAAAGAGTACCTACACCTTGGGGCCTATAAAAGCCCTTGGGCCTAAAGCTGCCAAAAGCAGTATTCTAGTTGATTGCTTCTAAGACCCAATTGTTTCCTGATTTGATCTTTGTCTGTAGTAGCCTGTGACTGGTATACTTCTTTGACTTGTTGGCTAGGAGGAGGAATAATTTAAATAAATGATTGGTTGTTCTTCCTGTCCCATCTACCAATAATCATCTGTTGGCCCTCAAGCAATGGAGTAGGGCTTAATTCAAGATCTCTTCTTCAGCAATTTTTGGTATGTTATGAGGGAAGTGACAGATCCAGAATGGCGATGCAAGGAAAAATGAAGTGCTGTCAATGAACTGAAGGATAACGTAGTGTAGTATAGTGGTAAGGATGAGGGCACCGATACTGTTTGTTGATGTTGAAGCCAAATGTCTATCATCTTAATTCTCCACTTGGCCAGAGTAATGTCAAGAGCAACGGGTAGAAAATATGAAATAAAATATGTCCCATGATATCCTATCTCTATGCTGAAGAAGAAGAGGAGACCTCATTCCCTGGGCAGATCTGGACAGCTGCAGATTGAAGAGGTATCTGGGTAACAGCCCTGTAATCCATATCATTTACAAGGTGCTCACTCCAGTAGTAAAGGCATAGTTATGTTGGCAAGGTGATCTGAATGTTCAGTCTTGCTTAAAGATGTAAGATCTCTTATTGCTAGGGAAAGGTGAGTCAGTTACTCTCAATTTTTCACTTTACATATCTGTCAAGTTCAGTTAATTGGATGGTTTTTTTTGTAAATTTCACACCAATTTTTCGGGTGTATTTTGGTGCTCCTCTTATGAGCACATTTTTGTTTGCAGTTTTATGACTTGATGTAAACAAATCTTCCTAATATTCCCATGGGTATTTGCATTTCAGAAGAGTTTTCTCTAATGTACTTTTTTTAACAGACAAACCACATGGCAAAATTTTGAAAAGTGTGAATTTAAAATGAGACCTAAATTTTGAGTTGTTAGTTCAAAAATGCAAAATAAAACACAACTGTATTGTAAAATAATTTCTTCACCATCCTTATTTGTTACAACACAAAGATTTACCTGGACCATCAGATGTTAAGCAGTCTATAGCCAGGTGGCTCCACTAACAATTTTCCAGTGTTTGTACCACAGTCTAATGCAGTGTTTCTCAACTGTGGCAGCTTGAAGATGTGTGGACTTCAACTCCCAGAATTCCCCAGCCAGACATGATCTAATTCATGCTTTCCTTCATTTCCTGGCCTAGAGGACAATTGGTGCTCCCCATGACTTAGTGCTGATAGTAGAGATGGACTTGCATTACTTTGACATGCTCCACAGTGTTATCATGTCTGTCTAAATAAGATCTGAAAGGAACAATGGCAGAGTTTATCATCGAGTCACCTCCCTAGCTGCTGCTTCCCCATATTCAGTGTTTAGCTTTCAAGGATAATATATCACAATGACCATACCTATTCACTGGAAAATGATATATTTTTGTCAGGTTTAGGGAGGTGTGATGAACCCTGCTGTTTTTCTTTTGTAAAAATTTACACGTCCATTGTAGCCCACCATTTTAAGGATATTTAATGTCTTTTTGGAAGTGACTGATTGATGTCCCACCTTCCTATCTGACAAGGATGTTCAAGGGTGGCTAACCAAAGAAAATACAAACACAAAATAACACAAAATAGAATTAACAAACTATTCCTGAATAATAACATCAGTATTAAAACAGTTGAACAAGCCAGATGAAAGAAGTATGCAGTAACAGTCTTGCTAAAATGGAGAATATGAGGGGCCTAGCGCAATCTCTGAGAAAGTTTTGTTCATAATTTGGAAGTAATATAAGGAAAGGCCCTGTCTTATGTGCCTAGCATATGGAACTCTACAAATGTCCATAATCGCAACGGCCTCTCCTGCAGATTTTAAAGTCTGATATATTTGGAATGAGAGAGGTGGGTGCTTCAGAGAGACCACACTTAAGCCATGTACAGCTTTAATGATGAATACCAACATAAATCATGCCTTTAAAAAATGGCACGTTATTTCAGTTTCAGTGGCTTTTTTTTCATACCAGGAGAGGGTGCTATGAGGATTAAACTACATGACCCCTATTGTGATAAATCTACTAAACATGAAAACAAAAACCAGAAGTAATCTATATGGATTTGTATAAAAAATGAAAATAAGTTCTTAAGAGCATCTCTTCGTGCTCATGTAGTTAATGAGATATCTTCATACACATTTTTATGCAAATTGTGTAAATTTATAGCAAGCCCCAATATTGTTTGTTAGACTTTAATCTATAGGGAGAGCTTTGTGTTATAAAATATTGCACAGTTTTTAAAAATGTCCTATTACAATAGAAGCTGTAGTAGTTGTATGTCAACTAGTATTAACAGGTTTAGTATTAACTGATGTTAGTATGTAGTGATGCTTTAGACCAGGGGTTCCCAAACTCTTCAGCTCATCGGCCCCTTCACGAAGTTTCAGATTGTTCATCGACCCACAAACATTTATTATATGAAAATAATTAAAAAATACTACTTTAACTAATAGTACTACGAATAATAATAATTACAACAATAATGGATATTCTCATCGACCCTTGGAGGTCGATAGTGACCACTTTGGGGAACCTTGCCGTAGACGTTTCTTGTTAGAATTAAGCTATATTGATTTCAGTGGGATTTACTGTCACGTAAGGATAGCTAGGAGTGCAGCCTCAGCAACTTGCCTGAAGGAAGAGGAGAAATGCAATCCAGAATTCCCATTCATTTGTCAAACGAGAAACATTAATTAGTGTGACTCTTGCCTGTACAGTATATATTAGTTGGCACAAGAAATACATGTCTTTGAACTTTTACCAAAATGCACACATCTTTGTATGCAGAACTGGAAAAATATATTTATACACAACATAGAGATGATTATAGACCGTTTGAAGTGTCCTCTCTCACTTAATAATGGGGAATATTAGCTCCATCTTACAAATAATATACTGCCCTATATATATTATCCACAGGTGAGACAAGATGGTGACTGTGGCTGAGCCATCAAAGCCTTGCTCCTTTTTTATGTGCCATAGTTGTGGCTGCCATCTTGACTTTTTTTTAACCTTCTCTGGGGATGCCTCTGGTACATGTAGTCCTTGCTTACTGACTACCTCATTTAGTGACTTTGAAGTTACGATGGTGTAAAAAAATCAAGTTTGTGACCACTCCTCACATTTATGACTGTCATAGCATCTTGCAGTCAGGTGATTGCTATTCGGGCACTTTGCAACCGGTGCGCATTTACGATTGTTGCAGCATTTGCACTGTTAATAAGTTAGTGTAACTTTGTATCCATTGTTCTAATCACAGTTAAACTAAAGGAGTAAGATTGCACCTGATTAGTTTAGAGGGACCACAGTGCAAAATGTCTAAAATGTTTGAAACGACTTAGATCCAACTGCTGAGGCATAATTGGATTGCGTGTATTGGACATCCCATCAGTCAAGGAAGAAATCATAGAGATTTGGGGGTTGAATGATGTCATAGTCGCTTCCTGTTTCTTAATGCCATTCAGGAACACTTGCATTAATTATGACATTGGTTGTTTTTTCAAGATTCAGAACTCAGCAGTTGTTAATCTGTGTGTTCTTCACCTCATAATGGTAGAAAATGTGTTTGAAGCATTTCAGAATGTGATTTGGAGGTGTTAAAATACAGCATAGCTGTGCCATTCCCCACTTCCCCTTAGGCTAAGAGCTGCCCATTTAGGTCACATTTACTTAAGTAACCAGCCATTTGATTCTTCCCTAGAGAGAGTTTGGTATTGTTTCTTTTCATCTTCTCCACATACAGTTCCCAAATGAATCCTTGAACGCTTTATGGTTAATATTTGTGTTTATGGGTAAAAGCCTGTACAATCTGTGGTGAGCCAAATGGAAGCAAAGTTTATAAACTTCAGTTATGGGTAGAGAGTAACTAATAAACCCTAGAGGAGCCTTTTAAAAAGTCTGTATACAAAGAGAAAATTATGGAAATTTTGAACTTAAAGAGTGAAAAATAATCCCACTAACCTCCAAAATGAAATTTTGGAAAAACGGAAATACAGTTTTTTATGATGTCAGCCTTTACTTATGTCAAGTATTTTATTATTCGAGAAACAAAATTACTGATACTTAATTTACTTTGCGTATAAAAGTACGTTTGGTATTTTCATATTAAAAGAGTGATTTAAAACATGTTTAAAACTTCTTTGGCTGACTTTCTTGCAAAATTCCAAGTTAAGCAATTCAAAGAACAAGCCAGCCTTATGTAATCAGAGGGAGTCATCTTAACCCAGGAGCCAATAGAATGGTCAATCCCTGTACTCCCAGCCACTCCATTCACCAGCCAACCGCAAAAATCCTAGTTCCTGCAGTTTACTCATGAGTAGCTGCTGTCTGGAGTACATGTGGGCAATCCCACGATCTCTAGTTTCTCCAGAGAGATTCGCTGGCCAGGATCCATCCTCTGGCCACTAATTTTGGCCATAATGTTGTCTCTGCTCTTTCAATGACATCTAGCTCACCATGTCCTCACTGGAAGTCCAGTAATGCAGGTTTCTAAGTGGTGGCTCTGTAGTTGTTGGACCACCACCAGAGAATTTGCCATTCTTTCTCCCTTGAGGTGTTCTCTTTTAATTGGACTCCTACTTTCAGTTATAGTTGTATTGTTGTTTTAAACTTTACTTACACCAACAGTTTCAAATGATGGGGATAAATGCTTTAATTCATGGGGTATAAATACCTAAATCAGTTGCCAGATCTTTTGTATCCTTTCATCTTTGTCCAAATGAGCTCCAGAAATGAATTATCTCCATCTTTACCCAGTTCCACTTTCAGTGGGATGATTGTTCACAGAACACCTGCCTTTTCCCATTACATTACTCTCTCAAAGTGCCAGTTTCACTGCTGCTTAGCCTGTAAAGAAAAGTAGAATAACAATGATTATTTCTATAGGCTTAAAATCAGAAGAAGCCTGGTAGCACCTTTTCTGACTAATAAATTTTATTAAAAGACATACACTTTTGTAAGTTACAGTTCACTTCATTCGATTCTCATGAAAATGACTTCTGGGGAAGAAATGGTGAACTGAAGATGGCTCCACAAAACATGGCAGAATGAAGGGCTTCCTGTGGGGAGTGGCAGACTGAGCAGTACTCTCTTTTAAGCAGTGCTGATGGCGCAGCATTTTCTGGACATGGGCTGGGTCCCTGCAGCCTGAAGAATTCTCCAGGTAAGGAGAATCCAGGAGATCCTCCCTTTTGCTCTCTGGAGAGCATTTTCTCATGGGGGGGTCGCAGAACGGAGTCCCTGTGATCAGTCCGTGGTTGAGAATGCTGGGAGGCGCAGATGTCACCGAGTTCAGGGCTGCACCGAAGCCGTAAAAAGGACACTAAATCCTGTCACCCCATTTCTTAAACACCAAGGTTTTTTTGTTTTGTTTATTTGTTACCAAAGAGAGGCCTTTTGCAACAAAGAAGTGCAAAGCTCTTGGTGATCTTCATTATTTTTGGAATTTATTAATTTGGAAAGTTGGCTTTTTTAATATTTAAATTCTAATATTGGGATTTAAAGATTTTCTTACTGTTTGGAGGATTACAAAAGATTTATCTACTTCGCTGAGTAGACATGGGGTCTAATCACTTTTGGAAATTGTTTGTTAACTGCTTTTCAACTATTAGGAACCTTTGGATCAACAAGTTTTACAGCACCAGATGAGTTTCCTTCAATCCTTAGTGAAGGACATTTTAAATGCAAGTTTAAGGACAGTTAAAATTACTGTTAAAAGTGCTCATGAAAACATTTGTCTTTTAATAAAAATTGTTAGTCTGAAAAGGTACTACCAGAATCCTTCTGATTTTTGGCTAACATAGATTAATATGGTTCTCCTTTTATAGTGTCTTCTACAGGCTTCTGTTCTCTTTTTTCAAGGAAATACTTCTGAGTTCCAGCTTTGGTAATCAATTAAGAGTGTCTCCTGCCTCCCTGCCTGGCTTCTGAAATCCTACTACTCTAAAACACTAATACACTTACAGATGTAAAAGGATTGGGTTACAAACTATAGTACCATTTAATGTTTTATAACCAGATGGTTTGGCATGCATTTTTAGTCTTGTGGTAACAATCCATTAATTCTTCATTTTAAAATTGTTAGATATTTTAGTAGAGACATTGATTAATTCAACTATTATCAGGTAACTGTTTCTGTTGAGCAAATGGACATAATTTTTTAGTCTAAAAAAAAGATTCATGACTCAAATAGCCAATTAAAAACAAACAGTAATTAGGAAATACAAAATCTGAGGAATGTGGAAAGTAGGACTGCAACCTAAGTTATGCAACTTATTTGGATCTCTTCTAACACATAATCCAGATTTCCTATTTTTATCTTTTGGTGCCAAAGTGTACACATTCTGTACATATATTCTAACAGAAATCAAGGAAATGCCTTACAGATTAGTTATTTTCCTAATACTATAAAAAAAATCTACCAATGATAGAACTAGCACCATGATGATTGCTTTACAGGGAAGTATTTCTTTCCTCATCTTCAAGAACTTCCAGATTTATAATCTAAAGACTAGCTTCTTTGACAAGATGCATTTGAATTTCGTTAAAAAGAAAAACAAATAGCTGTGTAGCTTTACTAATGAAACCCGCTTGACCTTTTCACTTACATCAACAAAATCCTAGATGAGACAATCAGGTGACTAAACACTTTAATGAAGTACATCTTTAAATGTTCAAGGAGGTGGGGCAATTTTGCATGCCTGCAAGTGGAATTGGAGATGGTGGGAGGATGATCTTTTCCATCCCTTCTTGGGGCTGAGTTAATTAACCTACCTCCTAGTTCAGGCTGCCCATAAACTTAAGCCTTTGTTGTAGGTCCAACAGCTGTTCTATGTCAGTAGCAAATAAAACAGTCACAGAATTCCAGAATGTTGCAAGACCTTTTTTATAAGCATTGTAGTAAAAGATAATTGAATTTATTCCCCTTCTCCTATCATACAACCCACCCACCCCAAACACAAAACATTTGTCATTGATTTTAAAAGGGTAAAGTTAATGGGAATCATTATCTAGATGTTGCCACACAACTAGAGGTATAACTGGGAAGGGAGGCTTTTCAAATTCAGTTAATGCAGAGGGGCAAAATAAAACTGAATACACACACATCACATATACATGCACAAGTTCTTTGAACATTTTGCCCTTTTTTCCACGGCAAATCCTTATAGATTAATGCATACAATTTGTAAAAATGTTTAAGATTACCATATTAAAGTTAAATCCATGTCATAATCCCATTCAGTGCTAAATTCCAGTTAAATTTCAGAATCACAGCCATGTTAGGAACTCAGAAATGAACACATTAGTTGAATATCTGATTCAGCAGCTGCCATGTCGTCCTGGGAACATTTTTAAAGAGTGTCCTCCTCCCAGCTTTTCCTGTACAGCCCACCATCTGAAGCTGATTTGACTGTGTCCCCTGTCTCTGTGTAGTTCCGCTTTCATCTGAAACCTCTCCATTAGTGCCAACTGAAGACAGCAGCCACCAAGAGTCACTGAGATAGTCACATCCTCTTCTCCCTCCACTGAGTGAATTATCTCCACATAATCCACTTAACATTTGCTCTTAGAGAGCTGTGGAGACTGAAGGTCTATTTTCAAGTCCAGGATTTTAATTGCCGGTTTATTGCTCTACTAGTCCATCTCAGCTGGAAAGATGATGTCTGGAAAATAGTTTCCCAAAGCAATCACTTTCCTCCTCGGGCAGGAGTTCTAATTACATCCAGTTCAAGGGCGCCTTGCATATCGATTCTTTGATAATGTTTTAAAGTGACATAATAGAAGGTGATTCAGCTTTTTCAAATCATTTTGCTGATCCTAATACAAAACAAGTGTGTCTTGTTTCCATATCTGTTAGCTTCTCTGGTCATGCAGCCTTGGGTGTCTATAGGAACTGTTCTTTTGCATTTGGGATAGAGGTGGTTTTCAATTTATGCTGTGACCAAACATTTTACTTTCTATCTAGGCTAATCACATCAAGTGGAAAAGCATCTGAGTGCATACAATTGCAGTTTTTCACCTGCCATTTTGCAAATTACTTGAGTCACTTGCAAACAAAATTAAAATGGAAAAATTTAGAATAGGAACAGAAATCATATTGTGGGTCTGGGTGATAGATGTCTCATTCCTGGCTGCTGAAATATTACTTGCTATTCTACTCAGTTTTTAAGCAATTGGGAAACATTATATAGAACAATCTGAAAATTGCCTGTTAATGCCATCAATTTTCCTTTATTGCTTGTTAAGGAGGCTAGCTTATAGTAGCCTAACATCATAATTTTAAAAATAGGATTCCTGCTTATCTTTCAGACATTTTGGTTTAAACTCTAAATTGTTAAAATGTCTAATTAGTAGTGATGTACTACTGTACTGTCCAGTCCTAAGAACTTGTGTTACCCAGTTAAAGGAGGTGGCCATTGGATGTGCACTGGTGGCTTTAGTGTTTCCTTGCTATTGAATGAAGCAGATATCCACACAACGCTTTCCTCCCAGGAAATCTGAAGTGTGTGCTTTGGCAATAGCTCCGAAACGTAAGAAAACAGAGAATTTCACGGCCTGTTGCAAATTCCTTGCTATCCAACGTATTCTGCTACCTTTGTGAAGAAATGGTTTGGATCTGTTTATCCTCCATAATGTGCCGTGTTTGTAGATACCTTTCATAACTTCTACCACAAACATACCAAATTTCATCAGATGCTCTGGAATTGCATCTGATGAAGTGAGCTGCCACTCATGCAAACTGATGCTCTTTAATAAAATGTATTGGTATGAAAAGGTACTACCAGACACCTCCAGATTTTTGTCTCTCACTTAGCTTCCTATTGCAGAACATAGGCATATGGGGGGCATTTCCTTTGCTTATTATAGAGAATGATGGAGAAGAGGTTTTAGTTTCTCTAGGACCACTGACTGGCTCTGAGTGATATCAACCTGTTCCCTGCACTTTGAGGTCAGCAGCAGTGAATTCAATTACAGAGCAGTTTCAATGTGCTTTGAGTGACTGGGGAGTGAAAATTGTTGCTTTGTAGAAGTATCCTCTATTACTATCTCTGTCTCTGTTGCTGTCTCTGTATCTACATTGACATTTATAGTTACCTCTGCTGGAATAAACCACAAACCACAAGGAAACATTTTAGGCTGGTGTTCATCCTAAACTTTCGGCATAAGTAGCTAAGTATTAATAATGCAAGTATTCAGATATTCAAGTGTTAATGATAGTTTGATAAACTTCCTGGTTTGACTACCTGCCTGGGTTTGGAGAACTGGGGATGGAGTTGCCAAGCCCCTGAGACAAATCTGGATTTGCTGTTAATGGCAATGTTACTCTCATTTTTTTAAAGAAATGCAGCTGAGGGCTGCTGATCAAGAGTGAAGCTGAAGGGATTTAACTTTTCTCCTTGCAAATTATCTGCTAAAACTGCCATTTGCTATAATAGTGCTTTTTGGTGCAGTGGAAAAAGAAGAAAGAGGAAACTGCTAAATCTCCTCCTGTGCCACATCCCCAATTCGGATCGGACTCTCCTAGAGATGCTCTTTAAGATAGAAAAAAAGGAAATAAAATGCTCAACACCACATTGTGGCAAGATCTACATGAGTGTTCATTTCTGTTCTTCTTCCCCATCCCACTCTCCCAACGATACAATTGTTCCTTGGTGGGCACCCTGTGGGATATTATTGCAGTCAAAACAAACAATTCATGTCTTGCTAGATAGGCACATAAAAGGAGGCGGAGGCTCACAGAGATTTCCTGAGTAATTGTCTAGAGAGAACTCTGTGAGATCACTTCCTCCTCCTTCACCATGCATCCGATCTGAAAGCACGTGGATGTCTGAGCTCTGCAGCTCAGACTCCATTTTAGGCCTAGATATTCTACTTCAGTAACTTAGTACTTTAAATCTGCCTTGACTTTACTACTGCAACTGCTGTTTTGAAACCTAGATTATGTGAGTAAATATTACTTTTACTTCTTCACAAAACTGTGTGATTGTTATTTTAAGAGGGATAAAAGGGGCAATACCAGGAAAATGCAGTTTGCCTAAAAGCATCCTGGATTATTGTTTTCTAGAAGGTTAAACCAACTGTGTCTTATGCTTCCAAGTCTATGCTGCAAAGGATGGTACTCTGCTAATCTCACTCACATGACCAAGAGAGGACGATAACTAAATAATATATCCTCTCTTAGTATCAAAATCCATTCCTTCACCCCCGTTAATGACCACAGTGCAAACTGGTTGAACTCAAAAATCTAAACAGGTTTGGATTTGGCTAGTACTTGGATAGGGACCACCAGCAGATCCCAAGGCTGTGGGACAATAAGGATGTAATCTTAAAAAATGCCAGAAAAACGCAGTGGCAAATCATTTCCATATTGTTGCCAAGAAAACACAATTGTGGACATGAAGACGCTAGGAGTTGAATTTCACTCAAAAGGAACCTTGCCATGATCTTATAATGTGATAAGTGCCCCTAACTAATGTTGAAAATTCAGAAGTACGGAGCAGAACACTGAGGAGAAGAACCATGTTTATTGGGACAATCATTGGGTGCCTCCTTTCAGGAGGGCGGCAGAGCTGGGGAAGTCCACTGGGAGGGAGAGGGAGTGGTGAGGCCATTGGCTGCTGGAGGATGGCAGGCTGGGGTTTCTCGAGGCTGCAGTTCCCTTGTAAGGGCTGTTTGCTGGTGAGGAGGCTTCCATTCTTTGGCTGAGATGGGCTGGCAGGGGCCCTCTGTCTGGGGCAGGGAGCGTCAATCTGGGTCTGATGGGATTAGGCAAAGAGAGGAACTGGATTTGAGCCTGGTCATGTCCAAAACAGGGAGGAAAAGGGGTGCAGCCTCCCTTTGGTTTGCTAGATTTATTTTCTCCACTACACCAAAGCATAGTGCTGGTATTGCAGTGAAGTAGGTGGAACTTGGAAAAGGAAATGTATTTTACTATTTGTGTTAACAGCATGAGCAAAAGTCACAGGATAGTAATACAGCTACCAGAGAAAAGTAGGTTCATGCTGGTTTGGTTGCTGTCTAAAAATCTAGGAACTGCAAACACCTTGCTCCTTTTCCAGAAGGCCCTGAAGACATGGTTTTGTTAGTGGGTCTGGGGCCCCAGGTTGATTCAGAGCTGATCAAGTGGTTAGTTTGAGTGTGTTTGTTGCAGCTGTGAGGGATGTGGGGTTTTTTTTTTGTATTTGTATTTTAATCTTGTAAGCTGCCTGGAGTCATCGTCTGTGAGTTGGGCAGCTATATACATTTGTTAAATAAGTAAGTAAGAAAGAAAGACACATCTACAGTATGTAGCTGTGCTTTTTCTGGCCCACAACATATTTAGGCTCATGTGTCCAAGAGTAATTTTCAGTAACATACTTAGGATTGCATGTTGTTAATTGTTAATGGAAGCAGAAGGCAATGCAGTGCAGAAAAAGCTATGGTGCTGTGGAAATGCTGTGTCTCTGTAATTGCCAAATAACATGGTTTTCTGCCACTAATAATGTGATTAATAATAACTTCAAGTAAACTTCATGCAGGGCAGCAGAAGCATGAGTTCCTCGCCTAACAACGGTGCATTCCTCACCTAACAGCCAGAACCAGCACTACCAGAACTGCCATTATAGTCACGTGGTGTTTCGCCTAATGGCCGCTTTGCTTAGCAACAGAAATTCTGGTCCCAATTAGGGTTGTTAAGCAAGAACTACCTGTAAGTCAGTGCGGTCACGTGACATTTCACTTTATGACTGCATCACTTAGCAACAGAGTAGCTGGTCCCAACTGTGGTCAGTAAGTGAGGACTACCTCTAATTGCAAATGTTTTTATACCACTTCATTCATTCTGACAACCTAAGCAACTCCCAAGCTAGCCTCCCCAAATAAATATAATATTAAAAGCATAATAATCATCAATCAAAACATAATAATCACAAACCATATCGCATAATTATAGCATAATCAGTACTAATTCTAGCATCTTTCACTTGGGCAGTAACTGGAAGAAAGACAGAATGGAAAGTGGACAGAAAATCAGACAGAGAACACAGTTGAGTAGAAGAACTAGATGACAAAAATTAGGTAGAACTAGATGACAAAAAGGGGTGGTCCTCCAGCCACATGGGTGCATGTGCCACGGTGAACTATGCGGGGGAATGTGGTCCAGCGGTATTTGGAGGGATATAGTTTTTCCACCCCAGTTTAAGGAAAACAGGAGAGGAACTAATGGGAAATAAAGGGAAAATACCTCAAGCAGATCCTAGAGAACAGGAGAGGCCATGTGCTGTTTCTAGGCAACATTTCTTTACTTTATTTATTTTCTATACTGCCTTTATTATTTTTATAAATAACTCAAGGCGGTGAGCATACCACATACTCCTCCCTCCTCCTATTTTCCCCACAACAGCATCACTGTGAGGTGAGTTGGCTGAGAGAGACTGACTGGCCCAAGGTCACCCAGCTGGCTTTCATGCCCAAGGTGGAACTAGAACTCTCCTACTATGCCTGCTCGGCTCTTGGGCTGAGGGAGAGGGACTGGCCCAAGGTTACCCAGCCGGCTTTCGTGCCCAAGGTGGGACTCGAACTCTCCTACTATGCCTGATTGGCTCTTGGGCTGAGGGAGAGGGACTGACCCAAGGTCACCCAGCCGGCTTTCATGCCCAAGGTAGGACTAGAACTCTCAGTCTCCTGGTTTCTAGCCTGGAGCCTTAACCACTAGAGCAAAGTGGCTTCCGAACATGGAAGAGGCAAGTGAGCCTGGTGGACAGGCAGACCCATGTTGTGCAAGTGATGGAAGGATGTGGTAAGTGAGGAATAGGTTTGTGTACATATGTGGGTGGGAAGATGCATTCATTAGTGTGGAATAGTACATCAAAGCTTTGGCTTCCCATTTCCAGTGCTAACATATTCCTCTTACTTTCCACAAGGGTTTCATTTATTTGGCTTGGGCTTCTTTTCCTTTTTTTTCTAATTGTCGCTCAGTGCAACATTGTGGCAGACTAAAGAATTGTAGGCCTTGATTGCCACTGCCATCACTTCTAGCTTTTAGCTGACAAACTAATCTTTGATTTTATTTGCTGTCTAATGTTGTCGTCTTTCACATTTCACAGTTAGGATGCATTCAGACATTTCCCTGTTGTGTTAAATAGGAGCCTGGGTGGTCTTTGAGATAAGACATAATTTATTTGACAAGGAAATATGAGACAGTGCCTTGAATCCACATTTAATTGATAGACTGAGAAGTTTTACCTTTTCAACCAGATAGATTCTCATCCTGAATGTCATGGTAGTAGCATTTTCTTAATCTATTCTTCTGTGGATTAAGATATAGAGAGAGATATATAATTTTGGATTCCATTTACAAAAATTCTACATGTGAGGTGGCTGACTGGATTTTCCTGCATGCCTGAAATCTAATAATATATGTGATTTATATTACTATCATGAACTAAGAATGTTTTCATACCCACAAAAAGCAGTGCACCACAGCTCTGTCAAATCAATGGATACTAGTACCTTTCAACATAGCAAACAGGCAATGAAGAACGCAATTCTCAAAGCAGTTATTCTCTAACAATCCCATACCAAATCAGTGATAATGACATGGTGTAGAAAAGTTGAGAATTATAATGGAAGCATCTCCAGATAAACAAATATATCTATGGGAGAATAATGCAGTTCATACCTTTGATTTCCATTTCTGATCAAACTAAGATGGCTCACCAAAATTTAAAACTGGTGTGTTTGCCCTGGAAAGAAGGCCTGGATCCAAATCCATCTTACTACTAGAGATTTGCCATATTTTGTGAAATCTTTTATAGAGCTCTTGAAAAACAAGGCTCTGATTTTGCAACCTCAGTTTCATAAACTCTGCCTTTAGCCTTCCTTTATGTTATGGTGAGGAAGGAAGGCATCTCAGCACAATCTGTGCACATCTTGGAGGGAAAGGTTTGTGAACAGCAGGCTATATTCTTATCCAAAATAATCTGTTTGGTCTGTCCAGTTTAACCCAAGTTTCCCATATAGCCACCAGAATTGTTCCAGAAATCACTTCAGTGTAGGAAATGTTTTCCGTGAACAAGGCAAAGATGTAGTAGGATATCATCTAATGATTCCAACTGAGATAATCAAGAACACAAACAATATGTACCCCCACAGAAAATGTAGGGTTACTATGTTCTAAGCACCTCTTCCAATTCCAGGTTATGATCCACCCTTAATTCATCATTTGACTCAGAAGGTGATATCATACTATAAATCCTAAAGACAGTTTGCTTAAAAATGAACAAAAGTTTCCATCCAGTGCACTAATTCTGGATTTTGCCAAATCTCTGTTACAGGATTTAAAACTATAGTCTAATTTTCAACTGAGTGTCCAGAGAAAAAAATGTTTGCTTGTTTTTTTTTTAAAATAGCCTGCTATATAACTATTAGCAAGATGATGATAGTATATGTATTTGTGAATCTTTTCTCTTCGTGTCATTCCTTAGCCTTGGGTCAATCGCTGTTTTTTAAGCTAAATTATGTTTGTTGGGAGAGTGGCTAGGGAGATATTTATTTATTTACTTAATAATTTTTAGATACCTCTGTATTCTATCAGTTTACACAAAACCATAACCCAAACTCTATAAAATTGTTGAAATAACACAAGTAGGACCCCCAATGTGTCCATACTGCCCAACCTTTACAGGCACTGACACCTAATTACCTGAAGAGCATAGCCAAGATGCCCAGAGAATAAAATATAATGATATAGTGTGATATGGATCATCCCTTAAAGCAGGAGTAGGCAGTATATTTCTCTTGGCATCCAGCAGGTACATTAACTTGGGTTTTTCAGATGCTATAAATAAAAATAAAAATAAATGGGAAGTTGACTTATTGCAAAGCAAATTGCCAGCCATCAACATTATATGTATTTCCAAGAAATGGGAATTTTTCTTAGAAAATTAAAAAGTGGGTGATTCCAGCAGCCCAGACCTTTTAATGGAAACATCTCCAATTATTTAGAAAAGTCAAAGATACACTGGTTTGATCTGGGAGGCTGGAGGAGATGGTAGGGAGCAACCTTGTTAGTTGGTCTTCTGGTAAGTGAATGATACTGGCCAAGTCTCCATTGTGAAGGTACCTACAGCATGCTCTAGTTTCAAGTACAGAAAGTCTGTACATGCTTTAGAAAAATATGAAAAATTACTAAATGAAAGCAGGCCAATTGTCTAATCAACTTTTGTAGTTTGTCAAACTGCCTGCTTGCAACATTACAGCTTTCTTGGAGCTACCTGATGGAAGGTATCTGCTCTCTAGAAAACTCAGCTGACATTGATCCAATGGCTTACATGTGAAATGCTCCATATATCCATCACTAATTCTCTGAGCCAGCCTATCTCCATGGATACTCTTCCAGAGTCTTCCCCAAGCTCATATTATTTCCAAGCAATCTTTCCATGCTACTGATGAGTCTGGATCAGTTTCAGCTTTCCTGGCTTTCTGATATTTGACAAATAATAGGATTTAGAGCCTCAAAAATAATGGGTAGATATCCCAGCTCTTCTACTGTGACTTAATCTTCCCCTGCCCCAAGTTCTCAGTATTATTCAGGAAATTGCAGCTGGAATGTGGATGGTATTTTTGTGGAGAATCAAATGTGAACTTCCAAACTATTATTTCTTTAGTTCTTTGACTGAGAAAGAAATTGATTATACTTAACATAGTGAGGTTTATAGACAATCTATACCTGCCCAAACATCTTGAGACAGAAGGGCACAATTCACCCCCCAACAGGGGTGCACAATTACTTTCAGGGTGGGGGCTGCACTTTGTCATTGAGTGCATGCTCATTACACCCCGAAGTGGGAAAAGCTAGGACAAGGAATTGGGCAAGACCAAGACAAAAATGAACTGTGATTCAAGAAAATGAAATGACACTTTCATCAATATTAAGATGCAGTTAATGTAATTACTCTCCATTTACTTTAAAATGTCTTCCTTCTGTTGCATTAAACTTAGAACCAGGTGACAATATTTGCAGGGACTCTGGGGACCAAACCAAGGTACTAAGAGGCCTGGGGACCCCCGGCTGTCATTCCTGTTATATCTGAATGAGAGAGATCTTGGTTCAAATCATCCACCCACCATCTGGCTGACTTGTGCATCCATTCCCCATCTGTAAATTCAGGTTATTAATCCTACTTAAGCAAAATGAGATAATTTTTTTAAAGCACATGTACACACATTGCTGTAGAAATAATATATCCTAATAAACTTAGCGGTGTTGCTGGCCCTGTGGGACAAGAATGATTAGGAGACATAGTGACTCTGTTTGAGCAAAGATGGAAAGACAAGGATTATCATCTCATGCCTTAATATGGTTCTTCCAACTGTAAGGAATCTCTCCTTTGATTTTATACTGTACTTTTCTCTGCCCACTAACACAGTTTAAACATTCCTAACTGCAGCTGCGTGTCCAAAGTGCTCTTCTCCACTACGATTGATCACCTGCGGCAAAGAAAGGATAATTTTCTGGAAGGTAATCTCTTGTAACAAATGGATGGAGGGGGAGGGGTCCAAATAGCATGTAGCAGTGATCATGTCCACTTCTCATGCTACCTTTTCTGCAGAGAGAGAGCATTTCAGAGAGAATCCATTATACATTATGTAGTTTCTTCCTTGTTAAATCACTATTGGGAAGCCCTTCAGATTAATGGATGATGCTCCTAGATGATAGACTTAGGTTCTGCCAAAGGAAGAAGTCCAAGTCAGCTGCCAGCCCACATCCCCTAAGGAAAATGTTGAAGCCAAATGGTGGATTGTCCTTGGGAGTGATAATGCCAGGCTACTTCTCTCTATTTATAAGCTATGTTCCAGTTGTTTAAGATGAGGTGGGATCTGTGGGAGCTATTCAGAAGCAGACCAAACAATCTTGAACAATGCAAGACAGAGAGAGAAGAGTTCTGCTAGAAACTTTAGCACTTTGTATTGGTCTTGGAGAAATGATGTTAGGGAATTCTTTAGGACTGGGGTGTAGAAATAATAAGTGGGCAAAACCATATTAGGTAAGGAAGGTGTTTTTATTCCAAGCAAGTTTGTTCCCAACTTAATCTTGAATGATCGAATGATCAGCAGCTGCCATCATTGTTCTGGCTTTAGCAAAGGAGCCACTTTCCTTGGTACCTTTATTCACTGCAGCGAAAAAATCATAATAAAAGAACAGGAGCCATTGGCTGAATTCATAAAGCAAGGCCTTCTTTAAAGGTTTTGTTTTAGAGCCGGTGTTTAGGCCATGATGAATTGCTGAATGGCTGATTTCCTGAAACCCTTTCTCACTAACCTTTCCTGACAGCTTCTGGATTGCTCTGCCCGGTAATTTGCACAATCGTAATGACTAGAGTGAGATGTCTCCTAACTATTTCCTTCACTTTTAACAAGGATTCTGAACACCCTCTGTAGGTGACAAAATGCAATTACAGACTTGAAGTGTTCCCTTGGGTGGGCGGCTGTTCAGATGCCACCAAATCTTTGGCAGCACAACTGTTAAAAACAAAAAAAAGAGGGGAGGGGCTGACATAAAAAGTATTGGATTCTCTAAATATTCTGTCCAAATTTAAAAAAAATTAATTAAAAGTTATGAAGGCATTTCATTGATTAACAATCTTAGTAATTAAATACTGTCATTGGCTAATTTTTTTCCTGTTGAATTTGTTCTTCCTTGGAGATCTCTAATTGTTGTATGGCTTTACATTTATTGATAACTCTGTTTGATGAATACAGATGCCACCTTTTATAGTCATCGTTGACAGAGTAATCATATTGTGAGAAACACCAGGCTTATGTGGTAACAGCTGTTGCAGTTAGACATACTGATATCCACTGGGAAAGCATGTTTGCTGCTATCCTGGGCACACAATAAATGGAAGGTGCAATAAAGCATGAGCTAACATTTTGAAAATCCTTACAGCTCGAGGAACTTTATTGCAGATTACCAGCACTTTGATCTCCATCCAGTACTTAAGTCTTAATTATCAGACTAATTGCACAGACTATGTTCATTTTCAGTGGTAATCCTTTTGTGATTAGCTTCTCTGTTCAATAACTGACTTATCCCTTAATTAAAAGGACTATTAACCTTAAGGATGTTGCTCCAGTTAGGGATTTAACCTATGCAGAATTAATATTTAATATCACTGTTAAAAGACCTTGGTGTATAGCACAGAATGGAAATATATATAAGGATATGCCTGCTCCTGTCAGTTGCTGGACAGATGAGGAATAAAGCTATGTAGATTAACAAGTAGGACCTTTCCCTGGAGGTCCTTCAGTATTAAATCTATAAGGGCACATTTATGTTATTCTAGCAGGTCCCACAGGCACGATAGCATCTTTACATTTGTATATTAATATAGTATTAAGGGCCAGAGGCAAGACAAGACTAAATGGAGACGTTCTTTTCATTCTACATGCATTAATCCCTTCTATAGACAAGAATGCTCACATTGTTCAAGGAACATACGTGTGGGAAAGAAGGTGTGGTACTGGCCAGCCATTCCCAAAGTGTTGGAGCATTGGAGTTCCCCTCACATTCAGTGTCCAACTGAAAACACGAAAAAGGCTTGCTTCACCTGAACAGAAGGGTTAGCCAAAAGATTGTACTGATATCTCAGATTGGCTGGCTGGTCTCCCTAATGCATTCCTAGTTTTCTTTCCCAATCATGTTATTCATAAAACTGAAAAATTGCACTGAAGGTATTCATATAGTTTTATTTTATTGGAAGGAAGTTTCAGTGTGGGTAACCAGAAATCATATATTCTAGTGTGACATAGCCCAGGGCCATAGCAATCTCTCTAGCTGAAAGATTAGGAAAAAAAATAGATAATTAATGCAACAGTATTTTGTATGTTCTTGTCAAAATTCCAGATGTTGTTGGGTGGTACAAGAGGAAAGAAAGATGTTGAAACTCAAATTGCAGATTTTGAGAAAGAGCAAATGGAAGCTTTTCTTCTTTTTCATCTGTAGAACTAAGTAGTTATAGAATAAAGTTCATACTGGGAAAAAAAGGCCTGGAATTAAAGCAACAACTTGTCCTTGACTTTCTGTCAGTTTATTTCATGAGAAGACAGGACATAGAATCATACTGGTTCAGCAGGTGTGACTGAAGCCCAAGTATCTCCTAGAATGGAGGAGATATCCTGAAACCACTCTAGATACATTGCATCAACCTCTTTCAAGCCACTGCCTTAGAAATCATCAGAAATTAAAGCAATGGCAGCAGCACTCCATATACTGTACACCCAAAGAAAGGAAGTGCAAAAACCTGGCATTCCATGGTCTGTAAAATTGCTTTCTGGACTTATCAAGAGGCAATTTGGACTATCAAATGGCAATTCTGGACACATCAGGTGGCAAAACTGGACTATTGCAACATGCTCTACATAGGACTGCCCTTGAAGAGCATTCAGAAGCTTCAACTGGTGCAGAATGCAGGAGAGCGGGCAGTTGGCGCCTGTTACTCAGCGCATGTGACACCATTACTCCATGAGTTGCATTGGCTTCCAGTATCTGGGTGTAATTCAAGGTGCTGATTGTCACCTTTAAAGCTCTTCATGGCTTGAGACTGGGTTATTTAAGGGACCGACTCTTTCTGATTGTTTCTAACTATCCTACCTGATCCAGCAGGAGGGGCATGGTCTGGGTTCTGTCAGCGAAGGAGTGTCATCTGGCGGGGCCCAGAAGGAGTGCCTTTTTGCTGTGGTACCCATCCTTTGGAACATCATCCCCCTGAGATTAGATTGGCTGTAGGTCCAATGAAGACTTGGTTTTGTGCCCAAGCCTGGGGCCCTGGGTGTGCGTCAGTGCCTGTCTCCTGGCTGTGTTGATAGTTGCTTGGATGAAGCTCGGTTGCTATGGGTTTTATTTTTATATTCTGTATTTTATGTATTTTATCTTTTTTATTGTGAGCCACGTATGTGAGATGGGCAGCTATATAAATTGAAATAATAATAATAAGCTAATATCCATAGTGAGCAGAATAAAACCTAGTTATAAATGAATAACTAATGAACTAGTGAACTATTAACAGATATCAACCCAGCCTCGGACCTAGTTCAGAAAAGTTTTCTCCCTAACAAGATTGCCCATGGTACTAGAATTTGAAAATTAGCCAAAAATTGTTACGGTACCATCTATCAGAGTCTATTTATGGAAAGTTTTTAAGCCACGTATATGTATGTTTATTTCTGTGGGTAAAGTAATAGATGAATTACTAGATCAATCGATAGGTGTAGAAATAGTAGATACAGCTGAGTTGTGAAAAAGAACCATTGCAGTTGTGCAAACTGTAACCACTGCAGTAAGTAATTGGCTTACTGGTGACTTTCCGAATTCCTGGAGACAATGTAAACAATTGGAAGAATCAGCTCCCCTTTTTAAGGTAATTTATATGCTTAATCTAACTGTCCAGAGTTAGAAACAACAAAGGGGCAGTTCTCCCATCACTTTACTTTAAGCCAGACTGTTGGGGTAAAACCAAAGAACAAATGGATCAACTTGAAGCAGCAGGAACTTGTATCATGACTCCCATTTGCTCCCTGTGGCCCCCTCCTTGGCTATTCCTGCAGCATTCTAAGCAAGCTCCACATGATTTGTGGGATATACAATGGGAGAGCAGCAGGTACCTTATATTATTAGGACAGAAAATAACATTATCTAACTGTGAATGTTAAAATTAATGTTGGTGGATTGAATTAGTCTTTTTAATAAGCATCATTATATTCTGGATTGACAGGGAAAGAAGATTGTTTAAAAAATTCTATGAAATATTTTAGGAGTGTTATCCTTTTTAAAAAATATTCGAGATCTCTAGCACTGGAATATATTTTAGAGCCATTTTGCCAATTAAAAGAGTATCTATGAAACGAAGATGTTAATGCTGATTGGCAGTGGCCTTAACCCATGTGGCTAATATTACTGATTTGTCATGCTGAGTGATATGGGAAGATAAACAATCGGTGGCTGATTATTGGACATTTCAACCCAAAGCACATTTGACACATCAGGTGACAGGTTATCCTAATACGCAGGTGTTCTTGCCAATTACTTGAGCAAATGTCCCCTCCCCCCATCAGAGCAAGTCTTTGCATTCTTTGCATCGTTAATTATATTGGAGCTCATTAGTGGATTGCTCTTCTTCTATACAGCCCTATGTGGACACATCCATTGATTTCAAAAGAGCTACAGGCAAGATTGCATCCCAAATGATTCATGATTCAATTTTGTACATATCAGCCTTATGGATGTTGGTTTTCAAGCATCAACTTTATTTATTCTATGGCTACTGAAGTCCAGTTGATGAAATATGTATCAGGTGATTAGCACAATTTAAATTTATCAAATTTCCCCTGAGTGAACTGGTCTTGTGAATGGTCTGGCACAAGTCATGTTGAAATGGAAAAAAATTCACAGATCCACAGATTTCAATGGGGTCAAAACAGTGTAACCTTTCAAAACAGGCTCCTGGATGAAGAACAATGAACAGAGCCCAGAAGTATCCATCATCCTCTGCCCAAAATATATACCAGGAAGGATATATTTAGGAAACTTGCATCCCCCAAAGAGTGTATATTTGGGAAACTCACCTGCAGAAATTTTGCATGAAAGATACTGTGTTTGGAAAAGTATATTGGGGTTTCCAGTATTTAAACAAGTGTCTATTAAGTAAAGTTGTATAAAAGTTACACAGTGGAGAGAAGACTGACTAGATAGTTAGGTATATTAGGGGCAAGTGGGCCACACAGGTGGATTCCTTAAAAAAAGAATCACACAATGAAATCTATAGAATGAAATAATACATGAAATCAATGACATTGACACAGAGTGGACTTGAAATATGTCACAATGTACAACCAGATAATCTTCAACTTGCTGAAATCATAGATCTGTTTTCCTGACGTATATCAGTAGTGGATAAAATACTTCAATCATTAAACTAGATGCTTTTAGGTAAATACGGAGTAAAATGTAACATGATTATGCTGATATATCATATAATAATATACTGTTTGGTAAGATGATGGGGCAAGGCAAATATCACAAATTAGGGTGAAACAGCAGTAGCCTAAATGTATTAACAGGTTTCGGATTATAATCCTATGCACATTTATCTGAGAATAAGATTCACTGAACCAGGGGACTTCTGAACACTTCTGTAAGGATGTGCTGCTGCACGTACGATTAATTTCTCAAATATTTTTAAACATGTTAAGACTGTTTGAAGAATATTTATTGAAGTAAGAAAAAATAAAGCCCCTGCCATTTTTTTTCCAAGCCAGGGGAACAAGTGCCAAATGCTTACCAAACCATTTTCGAGCTAGCAAAATAAATTATTCTTGCCCACAAACTTGTCCTCAAGCCAGCCACTCCCAATGCCAAGCAAGAAAATGAATGCAGCCCATATGCCCACTGTCCACTCAGGCAAGCTAGGAGTCATCTAGCCTCAGCCAGCTGGAATAAAACCCCACATTCAAACCAACAAGGGAGGAAAATTTAAGTCCAAAATGTCTCCATTCTTCTTCATTGGCCAACATATAAACAGAAAGAAGAATGAAGCAGGTTATTTTTTTAATTTGCAGACTTGTTGGTCAAGGTAGTGCCCATTGCCTCCATGGACTAAAAGGTGGGACCCATTTACTTCTGAAGAAGTACAGGTAGTCCTCGCTTAACAACCATTTAGTGATGGTTTGGATTTACAACGGTGCTGGAAAAAACCGATTTACGACCAGTCCTCACACTTAGGACTGCTACAGCATCCCCATGGTCACATGATCATGATTTGGGCACTTGGCAACTGATCCGCATTTATGATCATCACAGCATCCTGTGGTCACATGATTGCCATTTTCGACCTTGGCCAGCTTCTGGCAAGCAAAATCAGTGGGGAACCATATGATTCGCTTAGCAACCATGTGATTCCCTTAATGCCCATGGTGATTTGCTTAATGACCGACACAAAGATTGTAAAATAGGGTAAGATTTGGTTAATGACCACTTCGCTTAGCAACTGAAATTCTGGTTCCAATTGTGGTCAATAAGCGAGGACTACCTGTAGTAGTCCACATAGATAGGAAGTTGCTTCAGCAATTTTTTAAAATAATGTCTCAATAAGGGGAGGACTTTATTTGTCAAAGTCTCACGTTTTCTCCATGAGCTCACAGTAGCATATTGAGCTCCCTTCTCCAATTCCTCCTCACAACAATTACTCTGAGAAAATGACTGGCTTAAACTCATGCAGTGAATTTCCATGGCTGAGAATGAACTTTGGACTGGACCTAGTCCAACATCTTCATCAGTATACCACACTAGAATTCCAAGACTTTGTCTCTAAAGTGAACTTAAACTTTAGGATACGCATCTGGAATACTATGGGTTATTACAAAGAATCAGAGTATTCTCTGGTGTACAGTAAGAGCAGGCACAACAGTTTGGTGTAATGGTTCAGGTGTTGGCCTAGAAACCATAATAAAGGCAGGATAAAAAAAACTAAAAAAAAAATCTGTTTGTCTCCAACATTACCAGCCTTTCTGAAAAAACTGAAAATAGAACTTTTCTGGAAGGCTTTTGGGAGTTTGACACCATATATTGTTTTGGAATGTTTTAATGCATTTGTAAGATTTTTAGTTTGATTATTGTGTTTTGTTTATTATTGTGAGATGCCGAGAATCTTTATGATTGTGGCAGGATACAAATTTGATTAATACATTAATAATAAATTGAATAAGATCTGAGACCTAGAGCCTTCATTTATAACTTGACTTTTTAACAGGAACAGCTCGCAAGCAAAACCCAGGAAGAATCTTGTGCATTTTATTATTAAGGACTGACCTACAGACGAATAGCAATGTATTAGTATCGATACCTAAGGATGGTGGTGTAAGTCCATGCGCTGGCTGGACGTCTAAAGCCCAAACAGCTGTACAGACACAATCCAGCTGTAATCATAGTTTGCTAATCATGGCTAACTTGATTTAAAGATAATTTAGATTCCTGCACTAAACAGAGAGTTGGACTCAATGGCCTAAACTACCCCTATGATTTTAACTGAACTCCATCGTTTTAGTGAGGTTGAGTACTTATAACTGACTTTTGCTCTTTCACAAAATGGTGACAGTTGGCTTTTGATTTAGCAAGGATCTGCTAAGGCTACACGACACAGTGTGGGCCATCTATCACTAGGCCAGCAACACTGGCTGCCTTTTGTTTGTGGCAGACAGTATATATATTTTTAATCCATTCAGTTGTGTCCGATTCTTGGGGACTGCCTGGACAAGTCCCTGCTGTTTTCTTGGCAAAGTTTTTCAGAAATGGTTTGCCATTGCCTCCTTCCTAGGGCTGAGAGAGTGACTGGCCCAAGGTCATCCAGCTGACTTTGGGCCTAAGGCAGAACTAGAATTCACAGGCTCCCAGTTTCTAGCCTGTTGCCTTAAACAGTACACCAAAGTGACAACTCCCATGGTTCTTAAAAGGCTACCTTCCCCAATTTAACCACGTATTTTGGCACATGAGCCAGGAACACCATAAGTGACCCATCCCATTCTTGGCGATGAGACTACAAGATCAAAGTAACTTAACAATGTGCTGCCCTTTCATGACACTCAACATCCACTACTTGAGGTGGCCCTTCACTGCTCCCTAATGGCCTTCCAATTTCTCTTCAGTATTTTGAACATTGGAAGTATTCTCAATTGAGACTTTGTGAAGGTGGCTTTCATTTTATATTGTGCAGGGTAAGCTTCTTAATTAGATTTGAGAGAACTGTTCTCATTTTTTTTTCTGCTTGCAACATTACGTGAATGATTCCACCCTCCCCCTCCTTTTTAGTTGCACTCCTCTAGAGAAGGCATCCTAAAAGAAAAAACTCTGTGAGAATAATGCCATTGTTTGTGCTGGGGTTCTTTCGATGTCAGTTCTAATTGGAACTGTAAGGGCAGAAGCAAGCAGGTGAGCTAGATACAATATTTATTTCAGAGTTAGTAGTGAATCACTCGCAAGGTAATAATGGAAACATATATCTCCTACAGCTTTTCCAGAAAGGTGCTGTATTCTTAATGTAAACAAGTGGACCAAAGAGATAGTGAAGATTTATTTTCTTTTTTCTGACACCAATAGATTCCTTTCCTTAGCATGTTAATGATGATGCATTAGAAGTCGACCATCACATGAATGAATGTAATTAAAATGTGTTCAGGGCCTCCAGAGCTGGGAACACTATCTTTAATATCAGTGGAACAGATTGCAAGCTGGGATTCTTTATTCTTGCTTGCTAAGAAGGAGTAGAAACAGGATACTGTCTAAGGTACTGTCATGTTCCCATTTCAATGTGCTGTTAACATTGTAACGTTTCACATGTCATCTTCTGTTCCGTGTTCCTTCACCCGGGGTTTTTCCATTCCTTCACCCTCCGTTGTTTTGAGGGCTTGGAATGTATGTTTGGGTTTGCGCTCCTGCTCAAGGTTACTTTCCCAGGCGCGTCTAACGGCTTCTAGCACCTGGGAGGGGGAGCGCCCTGACGAGGGATGGGGCGGAACTTGATCACAGGCAAGGCTTTTAAGTTTGTATTTGGCGCGCTTTTGCTCATTCTCAGCTTTCTCTGTATTTGCATACTATTCCTTTAATAAATCAGTTATCTTTAAGCCCTAGCTTGTGAGACTGAGTGTTTGGGATTAGGCAACCGTTACATAAAGCTGAGAATCATTTCATCCATTTTCCGCTAGCCCCATCCAATCGTTGGATAAGAGGGAACGCTAGCGATGACAGAACCTCAGCTTCGCGCAAGTGATGGAAGCGAGGAGGAGCGGGAGGCGGCCAGAATCCGGCCAGCGCTAACCTCGAGAGCGCAAAGAGCAGCACGTCGGGAGTTGCGGGATATCCAATTAGATGAGCTGCTGATATCCATGCAGGAGAGCCTCAGGAGTGAACATAGAACTGTTATGGAAAGAGCACCGGGGAGGGGGTCTCCACAATTATCCTGGGAGCCCGAAGTCCCCTTGTCACCGAGGGTGGTGGTAACCAACCAACCCCCGGAAGAGCCGGTCACTCCAGCTCGTATGAGGGCATTAGAGGATAAAATGGATTTAATAGTGACAATCCTTAAGGATCTACCCAGAGATGCAGAGCCCACCCCGGAGGATTGGGAGGAAGAGCCGTCACAGTACCCCAGGCATAGTACCCTATCAACCAGGGGGAGAAGCAAGACTCGATCAGCCCGTCAAGGGGGGGGGGCGAGAGGCAAGACGACCTAGGGATCGGCCACCCATGGGGGCTCGGCGTACGCTGACATTTGCGGAACCGCCACAGCCAGCTGAGCCGGCAAGAAACTTCCCACCATTTGGAGTGAAATTCGATGGGGATCCCACTACGCTCTCCTTCTTTATCACTAATGCCAAGCATTATATAGAAGATTGGGGCCGGAACTCTCGGTCAGAACATGGCAAGATCAATTTCATTGCCAACAAACAGAGGAAGGGCAGCTGATTGGTATGTGCAACTATGCCAGGCTGAGGCAACTGAGTTAGAGGACTTCGATGACTTTTTGTGGGCACTTAAACAGCATTTCGAAGACCCTCTAGCCCAAGAAACAGCTAAAAATGACCTGAGGAAACTCTACCAAGGGTCCCTCTCAGTTGCCAATTATGCGTTGGAATTTAAAGCTTTGGCAGGGAAAGTGGAAGACTGGTCTGAGCCAACAATAATTGAAATGTTCAAGCAGGGGCTAGAACCAGAAATCCTTCGCTGGGCACTAGGAAGAGATGATCCCAAAACGCTGTATGGGTGGATTCAGTTGGCGGGCAGCGCAGAAAATGCCCTACAAACCTATGCCCATACCAAAGAGCTTAGACAATCGCGTCTTGCTAGAGGAGCGCGCACATCTGGACTTGCCAGCCGCCCCAAACCGAAAACCTGGGAAGAGGAAAGGGAACGACGGTTCTCCAAAGGTCAGTGCCTGAGATGTGGGAAAGAAGGGCATCGAGCCACGTCGTGCCCGAGACGCCGTCCAGAGGAACGACAGACGAAACCTACGGTAAAGTCGCCTGCTCCTGCTCCACCGCGAAAACTGAAAGCAGCCGTCGCAGAACTGGACCCCCCAGAACTACCCTTCGGAGAAGAGGAAGAAGAGTTGCAATTCGAGCAGCCGGCGGGAAAAGCCTACCACCTGCCCTGAAGGGCGCCCTAGGGCAGGTGGAAGAAACCGGGCGTAACCACGATTCGGTGAGTGGAAATTTCCCCACACTGACTGTTAAAGTTAAACTGAGCTCAAAAACCAAAACTGTGGAAGTTTGGGCCATGCTAGATTCGGGTTGCTCCCGTTCCCTTATGCACCCTGATGTCGTAGCAGCTCTGGAACTGCCCACGTTCCCTTTGCCAAGACCTATGATCTTCACCCAATTGGATGGAACTATGGCGGGAGGGAAAGCAGTCAATCATTCCACGGGACTGGTCGCCTTGCAGATGGGCTCCCATCAGGAAAAGCTGCCATTTGTGGTAGCTCCAGTGGGGGGTCCTCTGGTAATCTTGGGGATGCCTTGGTTTGTGCAACAAAACCCTTTTATCAACTGGCTGCATAGAACTGTGACTTTTGCAGATGGATTTTACAAAGTACCCGAAAAGGACCTACTGGAAGACATGGAGGGTGGAGGGGTAGCGTATACTACTGTGCAAACACTTCAACCTCTTGAGGGACTACCCAAGCAGTATCAGGATTTTGCTGAGGTATTTGGGGAAGAGGAAGCAGATTGCTTGCCACCCCACCGAAAAACGGATTGTGCCATTGAATTCTTACCAAACGTGAAATTGCCTCACCCAAAAATATACCCCATGTCTCCCAAAGAACTCACTACGCTAAGGGAGTTCATTGACAAAAACCTGGCTAGGGGTTTCATTGAGCCTGCTAATTCCCCGGTAGGAGCCCCTGTCCTATTCAGGCCAAAAAAGGATGGGTCATTAAGGCTTTGTACCGATTTCCGCGGGCTCAATGCGGTCTCAATATTAAATAAATATCTTTTGCCGCTGATCAAAGATATGTTATCACATCTGGCCAGGGGCAAAATTTTCTCAAAACTGGATTTGAGAGAAGCCTATTTTCGGATTCGCATAAGGGAAGGGGATGAGTGGAAAACAGCATTTAACTGTCCTCTTGGGGCTTTCCAATACAAAGTCTTACCCTTTGGGTTATCCGGAGCACCTGGGGTCTTTATGCAACTAATCAATGAGGTCTTGCATGACCACTTATTTAAGGGGGTACTGGTATACTTGGATGATGTATTGATTTATACTGAAACCATATCAGAACATATCCACTTGGTGCGTCAGGTACTGGCTAAATTGAAAAAAGCAGAGTTGTACGCGAAACTGTCAAAATGTGCATTTCATCAGTCACAAATTGATTACCTAGGCTATCGAATTTCAGCTCAGGGCATTGAAATGGACCCTGCAAAAGTAGAAGCTATTGTGGCATGGGAGCCTCCCCGTACCAGGAGACAATTACAAAGTTTCCTTGGATTCGCTAATTTTTATCGGGCATTCGCCCAAAATTTTGCTGAAATTGCCCTCCCCCTTACTGAACTGTTAAAAACTAAAGGACGGGGATACGCGACGTTCAAAGAACCCAGGCGCGCTCCTTAAATGGACTCCTGCCTGTCAGCAAGCGTTCGAAGCGCTCAAACAAATCTTTACCACAGAACCAATTTTACAGCATCCAAACCCCTCTAAACCCTTCGTTGTACAAGTCGATGCTTCTGATTTCTCCATAGGAGCAATCTTGTTACAATCTGACCACTCTGGCGCCTTAAAACCCTGTGCCTACCTCTCTCGCAAATTCACTGAAACTGAGAGGAGATGGCACGTTTGGGAAAAAGAGGCTTTTGCTGTAAAAACGGCTTTAGAAACATGGCGACACCTATTGGAAGGCACTTCCAACCCTTTTGAAGTCTGGACTGACCATAAAAACCTGGAAGCTCTAAGCACCAGTCGAAAACTCAGTCCCAAACAGCTGCGCTGGGCTGAGTTTTTCAGCCGCTTCGACTTCACCCTTAAATTCATACCAGGCAAGAAAAACTTTTTAGCTGATGCACTCTCCCGCAGACCCCAAGATGCTGGCCCAGGGCCAACGGTCCAAGGCACCGTCTGGACCGACAAACAATTAAGTTTGGCAGCGGTGACTCGCAGCCAGACCCGAACGCAATCAACGCAACCTCCAGCCGCTCTGCCTTCCAGCCGCTCGCCGCGCTTGTCAATTCCATCCGATTTGCAACAACAGTTGCTTTTCCACCTTAAAACAGATACTTGGTTACAAACCAATAGAAACACTTTAACCTTCACTGACGATCTTGCCTGGCACAACGATCGCCTCTATGTACCCGATGCTATGCGAAAAACCATACTCCAGCGTTGCCACGATGACAAGCTGGCTGGACATTTTGGCTATGTAAAAACTCTGCACCTTGTTCGCCGACAATTCTGGTGGCCAACTTTACTCAAAGACCTGAAAGCATATGTTACTGCGTGCCCTGTGTGTGCCGCGATAAAGCGCAAAACAGGCAAACCCCAAGGTCTCCTTCAACCCGTTACCACCCCATCTGTCCCCTGGCAGGACATTTCCATGGACTTTATCGTTGATCTACCCCCTAGTCAACGCAAAACTGTCATTTGGGTGGTCAAAGACTTTTTCTCCAAACAAGCCCACTTCATCCCATGCGCTTCTATCCCCACCGCACAACAGCTGGCACGCCTCTTCCTCATCCACGTGTACCGCCTCCACGGTATCCCCGCCCGTTTGGTGAGTGACAGGGGCACACAATTTACGTCACAATTCTGGCGGGCATTTTTAAAACTTTTGGGCACCAAACAGTCACTTTCCACCGCGTGGCATCCGGAAACGGACGGATCTACAGAGGCGGTTAATTCTACACTGGAACAATATCTCAGGGCTTTTGTTAACTACCAACAGGACAATTGGGTCGACCTACTCCCATTTGCAGAGGTCGCTTACAACAATGCCGTTCATCAAACCACTGGTCAAGTTCCTTTTAAAACAGTTTTTGGACGTGAGTTTGTTCCTATTCCTGAACTTCCCCATCCACAACCGCTGCCAGCTTCCCTTACTGACTGGGCGGACTCTCTCAAGCACTCATGGATTAATATTCAACAAGCTCTCCTCCATGCCCAGG